>NC_142374.1:13072500-13435000 GCF_059441005.1 Hippichthys cyanospilos
TATGGAGCCATTTCAACCGAAATACAAAATATAGAAATCGAACAGAACAAAATTAAGTTATGTTTCAATACAACATCGCCCTCTTCCGGCGAATGCACGGTATTTCTTTGCCAACCGCCACATTGTTTCCCAAACAAACTGGAAGCACGCTCAATGGCCAAAAATGTTTATTAAACAAAAGGCGCACGCATAACGTGGGTGAAACACACACACGAACGCACATGCAAAGGAAATACGATTTACGGTAAAAATATTAAAACCAAAAAGACATAGGGGAAAAAAAAGGCTATGTGTAGGATACACACCCAGTAGAACATGACAAATGTAGAATACTGGAGAGGCTAAATAACCGGAAGGACACAGCTGGTGGCGTGGAACAGTCCCTCGTCGTCCGCATTTAGACCCCCTTTACAGATAAATGCCATGTGTGCGTTCAATGGCTCCGCCCCCTAATCAAGGACTCTTTCTGCTTCTCTGCTGGATTAATCAGGGTGTTTGGGGTTTCCTTTTGCACCTGTTATTTTTTATGATCGCATTATTTTTATTTTTTTTTGTTGCTACGTTTTTTTCTTTTTTCTGTGTTTTGTTTTTTTTTTCGTTGATTTTTCTACATTTCTGGGTTTGTGGCGTTTGCGGTGAATTTGTGCCTGTTGACCATCATAAAATGTGCTACTGTACTCGATTGTTGAAAAGCAAACTGGCTGTACTCCTAAGCAAATGTGGTCAAAGTACAGTACTCACAACCTGTACTAATGTACAAGTGCACATGAATGAAATAAGACCGTTAGTTAAGCGGAAAATTGAAACCCGTTGAGATTCAGGTCTTGTATTTTTTCCTAGAATATGGCCAAGAAATAAACATAACTGTCAAACTACCATCCACCCAGAATAGAGGGCAGTAAATACTAACAAAACCACCAGAATGCAACCTACAGTATATTCTTGTTGCAAAAACAGTCAAAGCAGACACAAATTCAACTGGTTTGCTTAAGTAAAAAAAAAACCACACAAAGAGACTTCAAGTAAACATATATTAAGCAATTTCTGTATATGCAGATTGACTGAACAATATCTACTTAATTTAAAATACTAGAAGTTTAAAATACTATAAGTATTCTTTTGGGTTAGATGTGCAGCCACTTTTAACATTTCAAACAAAATAATCTAAAAAGGAAAACATATTTGTCGACATACTACATGGAACACACTAAAAGAAATAAGAAAAGTATGACAACACATGAATAAATTTGAAGTATTTTAAAATTGAGTATTTTCAATTACCTTGTTCAATACCAGCTTTGATAACTCAGCACACAAAAAAATGCATCCAAAATAGTTTCGTTCTATGACAGTTTAAATAATGGAAGTTTGTCAAGCATCAGTAGAACATGCAAATTTGACACTGGTACATACCCAAGACCCAAACTACAAAGTGTGAGGCGGGTGTGCCGATCACTGAGCTGCCCAATTCGTAACATCCAAAGGGCACATGATCAGAGGCTTTGCCACAAAACGTTGTTCTGTGGAGATACAAAAGACACTAAACATCTTCAGAGTGGCCACTTGTCAACTTCCTGCCAGAGTAGAATTGTGTAAGAATGTGTGAATGTTTTGAGCGGAGGCCTGGCCCACGACAGCCTCCAGCTCTGCGACGGTGGCATTGCATATCTGATTGATACTGGAGAAGCGCTCCAATAGAGCCAGCGCTTTCACCCGGCCCACTCCAGGAACCTGCTGCACTGCAGCCAAGACCAGTCGGTCCAAAAGTCCGCACGAGCTCCTTCTTTTGAATGGGTTCTCCTTGCCATCTGTGTGAACCTGTCACCAGAAAAAAAAGGACACAATATTTAAAGGGCTGAGTTGAAGTTTGTTCACTGATTATGTAATGATTAAGTAAGGAATTAGGTAATCTTCTACAGTGTGATGATTACTAATGAAAGTCAAAACCTTTAAACATTTGTTCCAGGTGAACTTAAAGAAGCTTCCCTTTGGTAAGTTCACCACATTGTCACAAAATATAATTATCAATGTACGGTAGATATGGTAGAACTGTACACTGAAATAACTAACAATTAGTCAGAAATACTTTTTTCCACCACAATTTCACAACTTTTCTGAGAAGTGACTTGGTTTCTGAAGACTGAAGTACACAAAGCAAAGTTGGAGAGCAACCTAACTCAGAGAGTGTCAATGAAGAGTGACATCACCATTTGAAGGAGAAGCTGTGAAGCTTCCATCTGCCCGCCAATCGGTAGCAGCGTCAGGCCGAGCTCCAGCACGACAAACTTCTGAACGGCCCAAAAGTACTGCTCGACTAGACGGGTTTTTTCCACTAGAACCAGCTCCTGGAAGCTGCTGCATGACTGTGACGCCAAAACACACAGACTCAGGCCAAAAACTAAACATGAGAGAATTTTAAACTCACATTTCTATAGCGAACCAGCTTCCTCTTGTAAGCGACGCCTGCGATGATGTCACACTCGGACAGGTAGAGGATGCAACTCTTGTTTGGGAGGAGGAAGTCGGCAATTCCCAGCTCACTCTCAAAAAGGAGCTTCACACCTCCGCCTGGAGAAGTAAAGCAGAATTGTGCCACAAATGTGTTTCTAAATACATTATGTGTAATGTACATGTTTAAAGATAGTTGCTAAAAACATGGAATAAGGTAACATTTCATAGTCCTCAATTATGGAAGAATTTAAAATGTTTTTGACCATTTCAGTTTTCCTGATATTTTTTTCGGACTATCTTAAACAGCAGCACATGATGAACTTTGGAGTTGGGCATGAGTTCATCCTTCCCCGCTGTATAACAACTTGAGCTTCGTTTGCATCAGTCATTTTTCTACAGAATTGCCAGCTGTGATTAGGCAAAATCAGGCGTAACCAAAAAAAATAAAATAAAACAACAATCTGAGTTGGTCAAGGCATAGAGTGACACACTCAGGGTTTCATGAAATACAATTGGAAGGTATTATTTATTGGAGCGTGTTGTCATCAGGTGAAATCAAGCAAATTGGACGGATGGACGTGAGGAAAATCTGCACCTCTTTGGCTTTCCCGTAGCGCCTTACCGTAGTTGTCCTCGGCTAAAACTACTATGCGTTGCACACGCTAATGGGGAAATTGAGCTCAAGTCAAATTTCGTGCGGAAAAAAAATCGAAAATGCTCTTTGGGCAACGTGAGTGGTTTACCTTTCAAGCTTTGAATAAGCGACGACTCTCGCCACTTCTCGCTAGCGATGACATGTCCGTAAGCAGGGACGCTCAAAGTCGCTTTTTTGATTTCCATGACAAAAGTTAAGATACATATTCTAGTTATGACAAACTAAAAGAAAAAATATCAACAATGAAATGTTTGGATTGAGTTAATTTCCATCCTTTCGAGGCGGCTTGTCTTTTTCTCGTTATAAAATGATGCGGATGAGGACCGGGTGTGACATGTCGCCCTCTATCGAAATGGAGCGCAATGAAAACTACATCCGTCACGCTCCCAATTCCATTTGTTGTCGAAATAAAACCATTTTAACCGCATAATGTCTTCAATCTATTCCTAATTAATCAAATGCTATCTTCATTAAAAATGTATTTTTTAAAGAGGATATTTCTAACATTTAAATTGTTCTGCAGTCTTAACTGCATTAGTGAACGTGTGTTTCTTTCCCAATTATGAACATTTAAGTGACCCCAAAAACTCTTTAATAATAGTGTACATTTTGGAATTTTGGGGGGAAAACCCTTTTTATCTGCTTTCCAACAAACCACTATTTATAAGAGTTGGCCCATTCGTCCATCTTTATTAAACACAGCAAATGCTTCGAGAACAGCTTCAATACAGGTAAAGCAGCTTTATTTATATGCTAGATTTTAATCACAAAAATAACTGTTTGCTGTATTTGATTAAAAGTTCAATATTTAAAAGTGTTTTTTTTAACAGAGAACTAAAGACATTGATATAAGAAAGGTACAGGAAAATACAACTTAACTAAATTATTAAAATAACTTCTCCAAGTTAAACATTTTTATTAAAATGATTCAAAAAATAAATTTAGGGAGTATAGAAAACAATTGAATACAATGAATAAAAGAATTAATTGAGATAAAGAGCACAAGTAAAAATGGTGGAGTTAACAATAGACACCAAATTTCTGATAGCTAGGTGTGATTATTTGCTTTAGACAAGTTATGATTCTTTTATATGACAATAGCTTTCATCACCTGGTCTCTGTTTTTCTTAGTCAAATTTCACTTTCCCTGAAACTTTAGCAGGAACAATTCAACACTTTTTTTGAACAATACAAAATCCTAGGGCTCCTGTGGTGTTTCAGCCATCACATTTCTGGAGGATAATTATGATAGAGTCGTTCTCTGAGGACATAAAACATAATAAAAGATCAAGCTACTTGATAGTTTCCAGTGATTTGCCAATATCGATCACATTTTGACAAAATTACCAGGCGCTATCATAATCTCTTGTTTCTTGGTGCCAATGCGGAGCACAGTGAGATCGTTCTGAGGGTCAATATCCCTCACTGTGCTGGTGGCCATCCTGGTCAGATGACGGAGAAGTCCTATGTACTTTGAGGCCTTGGTGCTGTCAAAGGTTGACCGGACTGGTATATCTGTCAAAAAGTATTCAACATCTGTTTTCAGTTTTTGTAATTGTTTTTAGTTTATACGAGGTTAGACAGCTCTATTAGCAACAGTAAGTGATAGGAGTCAATAAAAAAAAAACAAAAAAAACAATAGAAGATCATTTTTAAAAAGCGGTCTTAGAAAGGCGTTTATAGATATAAATAGATGCGGTTATAAAGTCAACCTATTAAATAATTGAAAATATTTTGAGGAGGAGTCGTGTCACAGTCTCTAAATTGATGTGTATAATTAATGAAATTAAATGCCTCTCTCAAATACACATTTTCGCTAAGTGCATCGTCCATCTAAATTCTACAAAAATCAATATTAAACCCACCAAAGTTTTAAGTTATTTTACCGACATGTCCCAGTAGATCTAAGGATGATAAAAGCACCCAAAGACAAATGAACTCTCCTTCAAATCGAGTTTACCGTCTTCATTGGCGATTATCGTTCCAATCACGCTCCTATTAGCTTCCACTCTGCAGAGAATTTTCTCAATTTCTGCGACTGCCTGCAAGAAAACATTTGTGTCATTATATTCAACAATGCACTAAAATAACACACATGCTCACGATCATTTGATTCGAAACTATAACTTAAAACCATTTCAACGATGACTTCGCCCAGTCGCCTCCAGTTGCCAATGGAAACAGAAACGGAATTGAGCGGAAATGACGTATGACGTATACGGAAGGGTAACCGTCGTTGTTTTCAGGTGGTTGGTTTTGCTCTCTTTCCTAATAGCAGACAAGAAAATGCCCGAAATAGCGGTGGAAAATGTGGTCGTACACCCCTTGGTACTGCTCAGCGTGGTCGACCACTTTAACAGGTCGGTTTGTCTAAAACGCGATTTCTTAGTGTGTGACTTTTTAAATTAAATATAGTGCAAGTCCGTTTTGGGCTAAGCTAATGCTAGGCGTGCTGAGTCAGAGCGCCGTTGAAAATACATGGTACGAAGCTAGCGCTAGTTAGCCTAGTCTTGCTAGCTGTTAGTAACATTGTAAGGTTTATGGAATTATATATATTTGACATTGACGCTTATGTACATGGATACTGCGACATTAAACATTATTGATATTCTCGCTAATCATGCTCAAGTATGTATAGCGTTGATTTCCCCTGTGAGGAAATGAAAATGAAATGTGAGAATGAAACTTTTGTCTAATTCAATGTTGCAGAATAGGCAAGGTTGGCAATCAGAAAAGAGTGGTGGGTGTACTCTTGGGATCTTGGCAGAAGAAAGTTCTTGATGTGTCAAATAGCTTTGCAGGTGAGTGTATACATTATTAATGTGACGTATGAATGAAAGCAATTGTTTCAACTTCCGTATAAATTTATATGCAGTACCATTTGACGAAGATGACAGAGATGACTCCGTATGGTTCCTGGACCACGACTACTTGGAGAACATGTATGGCATGTTCAAGAAAGTCAATGGTAAGATTTGACCGTTGGCTATTTCTGTAAGTCACATGTGAAGTTAAAGCTTAACCCTATGTGTTGTTTTCTTTTCTATTACATCAAACATGTACCTGTGCATATTCCCTTTTTAGCCAGAGAAAGAATTGTGGGATGGTACCACACGGGGCCCAAGCTGCACAAGAATGACATCGCCATCAATGAGCTCATCAAGCAGTACTGTACCAATTCAGTAAGGAACTGCAGTGCTTGATTTCTTATCTCCACGTACCTTGCAAGCTTCAAATTTTCCCTCTTTCACCATCCTAGGTATTAGTCATTATTGACGTGAAGCCCAAAGACCTCGGCCTTCCGACAGAAGCGTACATTTCCGTGGAAGAAATACATGATGTAAGTGAACAATAATAGAACAATAATATCAAAACTGCAACGCTTATTTGGTTCTCAAAATTCTGTGAAATTGACACCTGTCGCAGGTGCTATGTTTCACACTCTCGATATAAATTTGTAAAATAGAGACTGTTTTCAAACAAAATGGGTTTTTTTTAATGTGCTTTTGCCCTTCCACAGTCGTTAAATTTATTTGATCTTATTTTGAATACTTTTACATGGCAACAATTGAATGGTTCTTTGTAGGATGGAACACCAACTTCCAAGACGTTTGAGCATGTAACCAGCGAGATTGGTGCTGAGGAAGCAGAAGAAGTGGGTGTGGAGCACTTGCTCAGGTAAAAGTTATTGCAGCTTTGCTCTAAATTGATCATAAATCCATAGTTACTGTCAATTGAAAATATTTGGGTTGTTGTGAAACTTTTGCTGGCTTTTTGCCGCACACTCTTAAAGAGGGGACCATGAGTGAGATTGAGGTGATTGTATGTGAGCTCCAATTGACTGGTGACCAGACCAGGGTGTATGCCAGCTCCATTAGCCATCCTAAAAGGGTTCCAGTTAACCCATGAGACTACTGAGGAAACATTCTGTAAAAGACGGTTGGTTAATAAGAACAAGAGTGGTGTTTGTGTGTGTATAGAGATATTAAGGACACCACAGTGGGCACGCTATCGCAACGCATCACGAACCAAGTCCATGGTCTGAAGGGGCTCAACTCCAAGCTTCTGGAAATCCGCTCATACCTGGAAAGGGTGGCCGCCGGCAAGCTTCCTATCAACCATCAGATCATCTATCAGCTGCAGGATGTCTTCAACCTGCTGCCCGACGTCAATCTGCTGGTAGGTTAAACCTTAACTGTCTGCCTATAGGGCTGTAATGATACTACGCAGATTTTCAAACGAGATATTGATACTTCGGTTTGCACGGTGGAGGAGTAGTAAGCATGTTCGCCTCCCATGCGGATGTCGTGCGTTTGATTCAAACTTGAGTTTGCATGTTCTCCCCATGCCCGCATGAGTTTTGTCCACGTATTTTCCAGGTACTCTGGTTTCCTCCCACATCTGCAAAACACAAATTGAAGCCAAGAGCCAACTTTCAATCAGCATTTTTATCTTATATTACAACGTTTTTTTGCATTGCAACATGCAATTAAATTGGGTTCATTTAACTGTTTTGTATTCAAAACACTTATCAGGAATGTTATATTTGATTAATTCCACTAGTGTCACACGCAGAGTGGACGCTATTGTCACACACTTGTGTCGCACGCACAGTGCACTTGATTAACTGTACTTGTGTATTCACCATACTGCGTTGCGTCTCCGCTCTTCTCCTTTGCTGATTGATTGGATGAACCCAAAAGCGACTGCTTCTCCGTGCCATTGTCATCAAGACAAATAGAGCAAACGCTTTCCTCCTGTCAAGTGGCACTGTAATGTGTGTAAAAATATGTATTACTGTTTGAGTTATGATTCTATTAATTCACTTAAAAAGTCAAATGAATACTGTTTGTACTCATCCATCCCATTTCAAGAGCTTATGAATAGCAGCGATCGGGGTGTGCTTGCCTCCAGACGTTTGCTCTCACGTAGTCCCAACTCAGCCACTTTTGAAACCAAAACAAGTGGCTTGCAGTGTAGTAGTATTTAAATGCACTTTTAAAAAGTTTAATTTATACACAATCGCTGATCACTTTTACATGATAGGTGTTGAAATCCAGTCCTCCAGGGCTGATATCCTGCATTTTTTTCTGGTTTTCTCTCCCAGCACACCGAATTTCAAATGATTAGCTTATTAGCTAGCTCTGCAGGAGGATGAAAATAAACCTAATCATTTGAATGAGGCGTGCTTAAGAGAAATAGTTTGAAAACATGTAGGATGCAGGCCCTTGAGGACTGGAGCTTGACACCTGTGCTTTAGACAGACGCAATGTGATTGTTGCACATCAGGAATCCAACTATGGATTGTACATAGGTTTGCACGGAAGCTGTTTACTTATTGTTAGGTTTTGTTTTTTTTTATCTTCAGGCCTGGTACATCCATCTACACGTACATTTTCTATAGTATAACTTTCAATACATCTTCTCGCTGTGGTACATAGTTGCATATCCTCAGAATCTGAAAGCAATAGCTTTCTTTTTCTCCCTTTGGATTATTTGCCAATGACACAGCAAAAATGCACTTTTTAAGTGAATTATGCATTTGATGTAATACAGTCTAATTTTGGCATTCAAACGCACCAGCTCCAAGATGGCAACGAGAACTAAAAAAGTGACTACATGTGCAAGTGACTTACATTAGCCATTTTTATTGGATTTTTTGTTTCAACAAGAGGGTGCAAATTCACCATACAATAGCCAATGTTGTGATGCCAATCGAGAATCTGTTTCACACATTTTGATATACAAAATACAATACATCTTGATTACAATACATCTTCATTCATATAGCTGTAACGTTTGAGGCAACAAAGTTACATCATCATTCAACACATTTGGGCAGACTACAGTTTGACTATACTCACAGGCAGATTTTCTGCATCCTCTTTTGAAAAAAAAAATGCAATTTACAGTCGAAGTTTACAGTCAAATGACAGCGTTTTCTTGGTTTGTCGGCATGAATGTATTTTACTGCTTCCTGGTGGCCAAGTCTTACATGCCAAAAGACCTCTTAAGAAATCTACCATGACGCACAATTTGTCTAATTCTTTATATTCTTTTTAATTATATTGTAACATGTTTTGTATGTACAAAGTAGTAAATAAAGTAAGTGAAGATGCTACTGTATTCAAACAGAAGGCAAAATTATCAGAACTATTTTGTTGTTAATCTTTTACCTACAGTCCATTGTGTTTAGTCTGTATTCTGTTTTGAGGGTTGTCCACTTTGTCTGAACAGGAGTTCACCAAGGCGTTCTACCTGAAGACCAATGACCAGATGCTGGTGGTCTACCTGGCGTCGCTCATCCGCTCTGTGGTGGCCCTGCACAACCTGATCAACAACAAGATCTCTAACCGGGACGCTGAGAAGAAGGAGGGCCAGGAGAAGGAAGAGGGCAAGAAGGATAAGAAGGATGACAAGGAGAAGAAGGAGGACAAGGAAAAGGACAAATCAGACAGCGCCAAGAAAGATGAGAAGAAGAAGAAATGAGTTCCTCTCAGCTAAAAGTAGGACTCTGTGGGGAACACACTATCAACTGAGATACACACTCAATGGTGTACAAAGACTTTTTGATGACGACGTTGGTGGCATCGGTGTTCTGAAATATGAGAACATGTTTATTGCATTTTCATAGTTGCCATACATCTGCTGCTGACAGCTCCTCAGCGTTGCTCTTTTTGTATGATGCTTTCTGTGTTACTTATTAAATCGGAATCATATTCAGTCCGTGGGTGTTGTATTTATTGCCCACTCTTTGTGAACAGGTAAGAATAGTAAACGGTCAGTGAAACTGAATACACAAGTAGGGACATACTGCAACATGTCCATCAGACCATCTAAATCAGGGATCAATAAGCCTGGTCATTCAGAGCCCAGTTCCAGCCTGCTTTCAACATACTCCCCCTCCAACACACCCGATTCAACCAATTAGCTTACCAGCTTGCGTTGCAGAAGCCTGATACCTATGCTGAACATTTGAATCAAGTGTGCTTTCGGACGGTAACATTGAAAGCGGGGTGAATAGCGGCTCTGAGGGCCAGAATTTGCAAACCTGGGTCTTTATGACACATGGTTGATGCTTTCACCTGGGAAAGTGTGAAAAGTTGCACATCTGTAACTCAACCAACATCCAGCGTGCCGTTTGTGATGTTTACGGAAAAAACAGAAGCCATTTTGGCAACATAGAAAAGCTTGTGAAACGCCACAACACAAAATTTGGCATATTATATTGATGAGGCAGACAAGAGGTGAGCACATTGTCTTTCACTAAGGTGCAGGCAGGCACTCGAAGTACAGATAAATGTTGTGCTTTAAACAGTGCCAGACACTGTTGTTCAAATGAGCATGATTATGAAAACCGTTATGAAATAAATCAGCCTTCAACAAACAGATCCACGTGTTCACTTGGGGGCAATTATGTGCATTTTATAATCTCTTAAAAAAAAGATTCAGGTATCTGATATTTAAAAAAAAATAATTATACAGAGTAATTATGATGAGGAGGGAAATCACATTAGTTTTAGGCATACAATTTCAATTCATAGTCTCACCAAGTGTTGTTAAACAGCAAGTGTCCAATTGCAACCATAATACAGTCGAGCATCGCTATTGGCCTTGTTAAGTGTGGTTTTGATAAATCTGTCATAAAAGCGAACCGCAATTAAACCAAATTTCAGGGTTAAAGAATAAAATGTAGTCTTCCTCCCTGTTCTGTCAAATGCACATGACTAACAGTGACATGTTTAGTGTTCGTTTTAAAAAGTACCAATGGTCATAATAAAAGCGCGATGACGATAAGCAAAAGAAGAAGTGGGGCGCTTTAAACAAACTGCGTCATTTCCAGCCTCTCGCTCTCTCCTTTTAGAGCACTCCCCTGCTCGTGCTTGCACCGGTACCGGGTACCCGGTAGTCCCCCAGTGGCGAGACGCCTCGCCTCTCCTCGCCCCGAACCCTCGCGTCGTCCAAATCAGATTATTACCATTAGGGCAGGGAAAGTGGATCCTGACGTAAGAGGCTTAAATCCTCCAGCGCCGCCAACACTCTCATTCCGAGATTCTTCATCCCGACAACGGCGGAGGCGTCCACGCCGTGCATCGAGCATGACTACTCTGCTTCTTCTCTGAGGCGAACCGGGAACGGGAACGGGACCGGACAAGCGGCAACAACGACATGGCGTCTTATCTCCAGGTGAGGCCGCCGCCCGAATTCGACATGAAGAAATCCCTCAGATAATTAACTTGTGGGGGCTGCCGTGCGCGTCATTGTAATCACGAGCGTGTCGAGGCGATATGGATCGACTGAGGTTTATCTCCTTGAAACACTTCATGTGTGATACATATCTATTTTAATTATTGATTTGGGGTGGGGTATGTGCGCGTGCCCGTGAAGGGCTAAACAGGTGGTTGAGAAGCTGGGCTGTTGCCAAGGCGCGTGCACGCGGACCCCCTTTGGCTCTGCATTTAAGGGGAGGGAAAATGGCGGGACACATACCTCGAAAATTATTATTTTTTTATTATCTGACAATTTCTCACAATTGCTCACAGATCGTAAGAAATAAGTTCGTAAATAACACAATACAAAATGGAATTGGCCAAGCAAATGATCAGCATCAATGATCATTGGAATAACATTAGTTGCTAGGCAGAGTTCATTCCACACTATCGCAACTTCCCCAAAAGCAACTGTTTTTTTTTTTTTTATCCTAATGCCTTCTCACAACTTCTTCACTTAGGACCATTTGCTCACAATTTTTCTCAAGTCAGGTTTATTTGTATAGCCCTCAATCACCACGTTGTTAAAATTTAAACACACAAACATGCTCTCTTGTTGCTAGGCAGACTCCAATCTACAGCACAAGTTGCACTTTCACCTTTTGTAAATTGGACCATTGGGTTTTGAGTCAATGGATATAAAGAAATCAGATTTCTGAATTCACAGAGATTCAAATAAATAATGAGTAAAATAACCACAGCAAGAATTCATTTCACCTGTGGGAAGCACAGAGTTGAAAAAGAGGGGCTTGGACTGACATTGTGCAGTAGGTTTTTAGTTTTTATAAGTGACCAAAAGTTTATCCTAACTACATCAGAGTCATCTGGTACATACACCTTTTACATAACCACAAAGACAATTAACAAAACTGGCATATGGCAGCAACAAGACGTCAGACTCACACTAAGATAATGCCTAAAACAGGTCGTTCCTGAGCCAGGTTTTTTTATATCCATTAATTTCCCAGTTGAATCACTGCTCTGCATTAAATATAACTGCTCCAAATGCAATCACCGCTGTCCACATAACCAAATCCAAAGTCAAAATTACACATAGCAGGTGTGAACCAATGTCAGTGCAGTATGAGACAGTCTTCATTGTATGAATGTTTTCCTTTCTGCATACAGATAGCAGACGATGAGAAAGGCTACGATTTGGACCTTTTCTGTGTGCCCAGACATTACGAGAAGGATTTGGACAAGGTGATCATTCCTCATGGACTCATCATGGACCGGTGAGCCACCCAGGGTGATATTCACAACCATGTGTGTTGATGGTAGATTGCATTTGAATACATTTGCTTCTCAAACCGCTACAGTCCTTTTTGTGCAAGGGAAATTTGAGCAAGGGCTTTCGAAATACAGCACAGCATAGCTCATGGGGGATTCATGAGTTCGAGTCACTGGCGGGGCAAAATAAATTAAAAAGTCTTTGTACGTTTTAAGGCAATTACAGTCCCACGTTTATGTACAAAACTTGACGAGGGGGCTTGGTGTAGCTGTTAACACGTTATATTTCAATCAAGCACTGTAGGCTAACACAGCGATTCTCAAATTGAGATAAGAGAACTACTCGGAGTACGTGAAGGTGATTCGTTAGATTTGAACGTGTATGCAGTTAGCATCGGATACAATTTGATGCGTTTTCATGCCACGGCAGGAACAGTTCATTTTTCTTTTTTGAATTAAGAGTAAATTATTCGGAACATCAAGCAACTTAGGGCGTTCAAGTGACACTCGCAAAACATGTTGTGCCTTTATTTTGCAATTTTATAAGAACGCGGATAAACCAAAAATGCAACCCGTGAAGTAGAAAAGAGGTACCACTACAAATGCAATTCCAAAGCTTAATAAATCAGACACAAGTGGCATAGCCCTCTGTTGGCGGGTTCTTCGCTGAAAAAAATGATTCACAGTAGGTACACTGTTGAAAAAAGGTTCCGAACTACTGGGTTAACACACTTCTCTAGCTTGTTTAAAAAAGAGTTACTGTAAATGGGAAAAAAAAAAAAAAAAAAACACACCCAAACTTTAAGGGGGCTGAGAAGCATCCCCTCAAAATGGTCTCGAAATGACTGTGGCATAGATGTTATGCAATTTATGAACTTAAAAAGATTCTACTTTAACACATACATAATTCTAATGGCGCATACAATTAGGCTGGCCTGCATAAACTTTATTCTCAAAGCTCCATAGGCGCTATCATTATTGCATGGGAAAGACTATTTGTTCAGAATTCTATGAAGATACATTTATTCTGCACAGTATTATAGCTGTTTGGGAATGTTTTGCTTGTGATCCAGGACGGAGCGCCTGGCCCGCGACATCGTGCGGGACATGGGGGGCCACCATATTGTGGCCCTTTGCGTGCTGAAGGGTGGCTACAAATTCTTTGCAGACCTGTTGGACTACATTAAGATGCTGAACCAGAACAGCGATAAATCGGTCCCACTGACGGTGGATTTCATTAGAGTGAAAAGTTACTGCGTAAGTCACACTGTTGGCTCTTTTCATTGCCAGCATCGGTGTGAAATTTATGGAGGTGACTTTAACAGAAAATGTCATGAGTTTTACTGGTTTGCTTGGAGAAAAATCTGACTCGGTGCATTCATCTGAAATAAAAATAATCTAGCGTTTTAAAATAAATATCAATATTTCAATCACATTCTTTTCAGTTGACTTCACCTGACTTTGTCCAAACGTTTCCCGCCAAGGGCCGAATGCACCAATGCAGTAACATCATACACAGTGTGGGACACCTTAAAGTTATTCATGACTTGTCTATAAAAAATTAAGGTAAATCCACCATACGCTAGGATATGCTAAGCATTTAAGTACATTAAGTTAGAGAAACATATTAAAATGCATTTATATTTGTTTAATTCAAACAGTGAAACTCATACACATTTGTTAAACACAGATAAAATAGACTTTTCTAGACGCAAATGCTTATTTCTACAGATCATTTGAGTGGTTTCTTATGCAATATTGACATTGTGAATTTAGTGTTTCAATTACCCGTAAGCAGTAATCACAATCTTAAAAACAAAAGACTTTCACTTTAGAAATTGAACTCCTGAACTACTACATTTTCCACCATATTCAAATGTAGTGAAATGTACGGAGCACTCCTAGGTCAAGTTACCGCTGTATTTGTATTTCAACAATAACAATAAGGCTTCACAGTGTAACCTCTCTTTGACTCCCTAGAATGACAAATCATCCAACAACGTCAAAGTCATTGGAGGCGATGAGCTGTCCAGTCTCTCAGGCAAGGTTTGTCCCCGCCTCATCATTACTATTATCTTCAGTCATTTACATACATTTATATATAAAACTCACAAACGCTTTTGTTATCCCTCCAGCATGTTTTGATAGTAGAGGTAAGATAATCTTCTTGTATGAATTACTTTAAACGGAGTACACACATACTGATTTTATGAAAATGTAAATCGATGCCTAATTGCTATTCCTATTATTGTTTTTGCTGAGTGTGACCTGTGTGCAAAGTTTTAATTGTTTTCACAGAAGTTATGACTATCAAAGTCAACAGCATATTTCTTGGTAAACAACACATCGCCATAGCAACAGCAATCAACAAAATAAAAAAAAACCTTAGCTATTATATGTCATCTTGAAGCTCTTAAAATAAACCACCCACAATTTCAAGATAAAATCTCTGTGTCCTTGAGCAATTAAATATACCTCCAAATTTCTGTAGCGTTAGATGAAATGCACAACTGGGGCTGCTTGGCGGGTGGGGGGGGACTAAGCCACCACATAGGCCTGGCTCTGATATAAATCCGTTTGACAATCGTGTCCTTACTGAAATTTATGCTTCGTCCCGATTATCGGTATGTGTGTCTCCCGCTTAAGAAAACACAGAAAACACCAGTTTTTATATTGACCAATCATTCACTGTTTCCTCCCGTACAAAAGGACATTGTGGAGACAGGGAGGACGATGCAGACGCTGCTCTCGCTGCTAAGTAAAAGCAGACCCAAAATGGTGAAAGTGGTGAGGTAAGGCCATTTGCCCACATCCAGGAAGCAGACAGCTTGCGTGCTCACAGGCAGCGTGCACGTGAAGGCTAATGGACGGACGCACTTTCAGCGTGGAGCAGCTTAAGACTTAATCTGTTCTGGAGCGAGAGTGTAGCCGGAAGTGTTTGAAGCTCTGTCGGTAATTCAGCCACAGAAACGCGATTAATTATTTTTCTCTTATCCCCAAAAAACAAAGTAGCACTGAAGTATTGTACAGTATGTGATCGAGAAAAATGTATTGAACACAGAAATTGAATGTAAATTAACGTGTGGCTTCTTCAGGCGTGCATGTCTTGACCAGCAGAGGGCAGTATAATACAGACAAACCGCTTCATTCAGGACAGGGTCACAATGGCTCAGTAAACTGCATGATAGTCACAGAGGATGGTGATTTTTATCCCTGTAAATACTGTAATGTAACTTAAACGGTGTTTTTATTTGTTGCCTAAGGATACAGACTACAACCCCGATGGTATTTGATAGCTCGTCTATAGCATTTAAAAAAAGAAAAAAAAAAAAAACGGTTGAGTGACCGCACTTGTCCCAAAGCCGTCAATCACATCACGGTCGCAAGTTGGTATGCGAGGAATAGGACTTTTATTTTCATCAGAAAAATATTAAACATAAAGCTCCTCTTTTGGGGTTGCAGAGGAGATCTGTTCACAAAAAAAAATCATTACCTTAATTAGTATTAATTTTTCACAAAAAATAATCAGACCTGTTCTCAAAAAGAAATAATTATAAATAAATATTTATCTACTAAACTATTCAACTTTTTGGATTATAGTAGAGATGTGTCCAGAAAAAATAAATCATTAACTCAACAGGTGACGACAGGTGTCACATGACAAATTGGGTTGAACCATGGGGGAGAATCTTGTCTTTTTACAATGGTGAAATTGAATAACCAACTGAACGTAACATTTGTTTTATGAACTTAAGTATTTTTTCCTGAAACAATGAATTCATTCAATTATTTTTAAAGGATGTTTGCACGTTTGTTTGTTTTGTTTTATTCAAAATCTTGAGTACCCTCTGAAGTTCCTTCAAGTACTCCCATTTGAGAACCACTGGTCTAAAGACTTGTGTGCCGCTTTTGCCCCGACGCAGTATGATGCCATAACTCCTCCCATATAGAATGACAGACGGCGGTTTTGTTTTAAGCAAAAGTCCCTTTATTTGTGGCTGAACAAGAACGAATATTAACAGGCTGTTAGACCGGTTCAGACTCCATGATAGACTGAGCGTGGGTATGTAATTGCAGTACGTTGGGTAGCCGCTGCCATAAAGCAGTGATGGCAAGTGTCGTAAATACAATATCTATGGTATTATCAACATGACAGTCAACATATATTTTTGGGGAAAAAAAGCCAAGAATTGAAGCTACAAAAGGTGAAGCACCAAGTGTCGAGGGAACACTTGTATTAGCTCATTTCTGTGGGAATGATGATCTTGATGTGTGAGTTAGGCTCTTTGCCTCCAGGGACCCAACTATTTGTAAAACTATTAAAACTTTGACTTTTCTATTATATATCACCTTTTAATAGTGGGAATAGTTACAAATAGGCCTCAGGCTGATTTGCACGATACACTTTGACCTCAAAACACAACAGAGCTGCAGCATGAGCTAATTTTAGCTTTGTGAACTAATTCAAGCGCCTGCACTAGAAATGAAATCCTGTATTCAAGTAGTCTGCCACAATCATTAACATTGTAATGCGTGCAACACTGCAGTCAATATTAGCACTACAGTACATGATCAAAGTAAATATTTCCAATCTTCATCCTGGAGTTGATTTACTTGCACTTGTACATATTTATAATTTTTAAAGCTACTTAAGATATTTATTTTCTGTTCAGTTTCATTTATTTTAATCATGCATCTCTTTCCTGTTTGCAGCCTGCTGGTGAAGAGGACTCCCAAGAGTTCTGGGTATAGACCAGATTGTGAGTACATCCACTGCCATGTACTGTTTATATAATTATGTAATGATGCAATGTCTTACTTGACATCAAAGTTTGTTTTAAGGACTTCCGGGATTATCTAATAAAGCTGTCATCAGGATTAACATTAATTTCAGACAAAACGCTTGCACTCCATCGCCACATTACTTGTTACATAATGTTTTTAGCTTTGATCAAGATGGTCCTTTAAGGGTGCTTGAACGCTGCGTTGGCTGAGTTGGGATCCACGTTACAATCCTTAATACCTGGACGGATTTAATAATATGGACGGATCGATAAATTTAGTGTCACAATAATTTTGTTTGGATGGTTGCTGTTGCCGTGGGCTAAAAATGCTTCCATGCTTTGACTGCAGATATTGGATTTGAGGTGCCTGATGCCTTCTTGGTGGGCTACGCTTTGGACTACAATGAATACTTTAGAGATCTAAGTGTAAGTAAGCACTTGTAAAACATTAACTATTGGGCCTTGGAGGGGAGCCACTTCGCAGCACTACAGAACACAATCAACTTTTGCATTTAACATAAAGGACAATTACTTTTTTAAAATGACTAAATCACTGCCTTATTCAATAAGGTGATTTATGAAAATGGCAACCTTGTTCTAAAATCAAAGATAAATTAGCACTTTTTTCACACTGCAATCTTGCAAATATTGATAGTCACCAAGTCCTTCACACAGAGATTTGGAAAATGTTTTAATTTCACAGAATGGCTACCAAATTAATACAATTTACTACCACCCTACCTCACCCTAGAATGATTACCTTTTACTGAAAGTTTTTGACACAAAAACACAAAATGTCTGTGAGATTATTCCCTCCAAGAAAATACCCCTCCTTTTGCATAAATAGCAAGCGTTTCTCTTCCTTCTCTGTTCCTTACCAGCACATATGCATACTGAACGACGAAGCCAAGGAAAAGTACAAAGTGTGACACGATGATGGTTGGAATCGCCGACGACTGGGACCACTGTGACGAGCCTCCTCTTCTTTATTTTTATACACAAAAGTTCACAAAATGTGCACAGAACATTTCTTACCCCCTGTGACTGAAACTAGTATGATGGATATTTTGGTTGTATGATTTATTTATTGATGTTAAGAGATGTTTTACTGTACATTTATAGTTATTATAAGGAAAGAATGTAACTGGTGACTCAGGCTTTTCAGTGAGTGGAAAGTAGCCTTTAAGTTTGCACATGTACTCTTACCATCTGTATATTAATATAATGGCATTGCACTGTATAGACAAACATTATGCCAAGTGGACTGACTAATAACAATCAATGTTCTGTATGTTTTATTTGCCACATGACGTTCTCATAACGCCGTAATACAAATCAATTGAAAGCATTTGCATGTTTTATTTATGGCACACACAAAACAGTTTCCAATTAGGAGTAACAATCAATATCGATTATTATGTACATGTTTTTTTGCTAACAAGAGTACTAATTAAATAAAGGAGAGCTGTAGCGTTTCTATGCAGATTAAACAGTGATAAAATGTTCTTGCTTTTAGATGTCTCATCTCCGTAAGACCCAAGTCATAATTATGAGACGTGTGTTTCTATTCAATATTTTTCTGCTAGAACTGGTGTTTCGCCGAGCCATAACAAACCAAAGAAAACGTCTTCATTTATTACTTGAACATAAGTGCGTCAACCACAATATGTTTGTTTAACATGACACTGTCGTCAAACAATTCGATGTGCAGTACAGTTCCAACGGTCCTCCATTCCTAGGTGTCGCTGTGGGTGGTTAACGCCGCTGTCGTTTCCTATACTAACAAGTTCGCCGTATTGTTGACTCGTGTTTTGGCTTTAGCGTTTACCGATTTAGAAAATGTGTTATTTTTCCATACTGTAGCATTCTCTGCACCTAGCTTCATTTGCATTACCCAATCCATCTTAAAACGACGTTGCTAAATGGGAGCTTACCTCAGTGTAGTTGGCTGGCTGTAGTTTTTTTTTTTTTTCCCCACCGCTGCTAACATGGACCTCAAGGAGGAAGCGATGGCGGCATTCGAACCCTTTGACCTCAGAAAGCAAGCGGACAAACTCGAGGTGGTCGAGCTGCCTCAAGCCTCCGTGTTGGTCCCGCTGTTCGTTAGAAGCGGCAAGATACACACACTCATGACCCAGCGCTCGAAACAGGTAACAGGCACACGTGCCAGATCCGCACACTCTGGACCAGGCAAAATAAAAGTAATAATCATGGGTAGATTTTCAAGAAAACATTTTAGAAGAACAAACTTGTGTACTATGGACCAAAAAAACATGTAACTTTTCTATATTAACTCATTCAATCCCTAAAGTCGATGTTTATAGTTCAAACATTTGATTCTAGGGAACTTTTTTTTAAAGTGTTTGGCTGAAGGAGGGTCTAAAAAATTCTACTTTCTTAGTAGCTACTACTTTGGTTAAGTACTAAATGTAATTTACTAAGTTAATTTACTAATGTACTTAAGTTTAAGTCAAATACTAGAGTAACCTATTACTTTAGGTAACTAATGTAAATGTAACAATTAATTTAGGTAACTAAGTATGTGCTAAAATAATCAACCAAGACGATTGACTATATTAGGTAAATATTTTATGTTGGACTTCAGTATTTTCACCTAACACTGAAGAAAAAAAAAGAATTAGTACCTGGGATTTGACGTCTGTACTCTTAAAAAAACAACACCAAAAAAAACATCTTTGTGATTGAATGAGTTGATATGTTTTGAAGGAACACAATTGTAAAGGAGAAGTGAGTTGGAAATCAATATTTTTTCAATCATAACGTTTATCATTCATGTGAATGTACATTGACATGGCGCAAGAACGCATGGTCAGTCGTGTGAAAAATGATTATCTCATGAGACTTTTGCATTCATGGTTGATGTGCTTGTCATACAAATACTGTTATGATGACTACCACCTTCACTTTTGGATCACACTATTGTGTGTATGCACACGGACAGCTGCGGACCAGCGCGGGAGAGGTGTGTTTTCCCGGCGGCAAACGAGATCCAAGCGACAAAGATGAGGTGCACACGGCCTTAAGAGAGGCTCACGAGGAGATTGGACTTCCTCCAGGTGACGTCCACGTCATCTGCACACTGCAAGGCATCGTCTCAAAGGTATGCTTAACCCTCTTGTCTTGGCAAATCACATGACACCCCGCCAGGCCACAGGAAGTACACATGTATTTTTCGATATTTTGAACAGAATGCTCTCCTGGTGACTCCGGTGGTGGGCTTCATCCCAGAGTCGTTTTTGGCCCAACCCAACCCGGCGGAAGTGAGTGCCGTTTTCAATGTTCCGTTGGACTTTTTCCTCGGATCCGCCGCCGGCGAGGCCGCGTGGTGGCCGTCGCTCTCCTTTGACTTTCTGGAGCCCCACACGAAAGCCAGTTATCGGATTTGGGGTCTGACCGCCATGGTGGCCTTTGTGGTCGCCACCATCGCTCTGAAGACAAAGCTTGAGCGTCATGAGACTTTCAACGAGGACTTGATGCACAGGCTCAGACACAGGTTACAACAAAAACTGAGGACGCCAAGTAAACTGTGACATGTCATTTCATACAAGGCGTACAGAATTATTAGGGAAGTTATATTTTTGAGGTTTAATTTTATTATAGAACAACAATCATGTTCTTAATGAACCCAAAAGACTCAGTAATAGTAAAGCTGAATATTTTTGGAAGTTGGAGTGGGGCTTTTTTAGTTTTAGCTATTTTAGAAGGATAATTTCAATGGTTTGTTTTCACCAGGGAAACCAATATAACAGCTCAACATTCACAAATATACTTTTGACATTCAAAAACTAAAAAATCAATCAGTGACCATGCATAAAGAGCATCCTCTTTATGCATGTTGCACATCATCATGTGGTCAAAATACTCATTTGCCTAATAATTCTGCACTCCATGTAAACTTGTTGTACTTGTGTGGTGATGTTTTATTTTACAGTTCAAAAGCACAGTGATAACATTTTAAAAAATGAGCTTGTGATGTCTTGAAAGATTTTGATCAAAAAGTTGTACTAAGATGAAACTGCTAGTCAAGAAGTAATATTTTTCATACAAGTATTTTGGTTATGTAAATAAAATAAAAATGATTACATCTTGCACCCTTGTATTTTTTTTAAATTTGGCCCTAATGCTTCTTTCCAGCAGTGTGATGCTTTGTCATTTATGTTTTTTTGATACCATATCTTTCAAAATTCTGGAGAATGGAAAAAGACCCTAAGATTGTTATTTATTCATTTTTATTAATTTAATGTAGCAGCAGGATTACAGATACAAATCGAAGAGAGTATACAAATGTCCAGACCAAGGCAAAGTACATAATAAGAATTCAGATGAATGATAACACGCTGGGGGCTGACCATTATCCCTAAACGCAGGGCTGTAAGGCTAAATATATACACACACTCACGAACGCGCACACACACACACACTTGACTGAGATAAGAGTGTGAGAAAGCAAACTGAGAGCAAGCTCCGTTTGAGTACAACAGGACGACATACGGCTTGCGCTATTGGCAATAGGCAGTAACTAGTTGTTTTTTTTTTCTTTTCTTTTCACAGCAACAGAGTAAATGCGGAGAAGCACGGCAACACAAAAACACCCTTGCAAGAACACAGTCACCATTATTTCGTCCCTTCTTTAAAATAAAATAAAAACCTCAAGTCAATCTCATGAGGCATCCAAAAATGGGTAAAATGATATCATGCAATGGTTGTTAAAAAATACATATTAGCACAAAACAACCAGTCTGGGCTGTACTTCTTAAAAAATGCAGGAGATAAGAAGGGAAAAGAGAGAGAAACCGGCAGCGGAAACTTTTTTTTTTTTAATTCAAGGCACACAAAGTTCTGTTGAAAGCGCCACAATTGAAATTCAAAATACCCCTGCAGTATATTTCACATTTAAATATACACGGATATTCAGTCACACACCACTGAAGGACAAACGTGTGTGGAAAAGGATTGTGTGCTCTCATTTACCCTTCTGCTTCAGTCGCTTCTTCTTGCCCAAAACAGGGAGAGAGAGGAAAAAAAAAAAGACAAATGTACACGCTAGCCACAAGAAACGTTCTCCGCAAATTGGTCTGATGTGCACAGAGCATGAGGTAAAACAAATTACATTCATCAAAGTGAAGCCCACCCGCTCTCCCCTTTTGCGAGTATGGCTTCAAGAAGCATACTCCTTTCAAAATGTGCTCTTAAGTTCCCCCTTTAATCAAGAGGAATGGAATGCTTGAAAACATCACTGACAAGTGTGCGACAACTTCGCCAACGGTTAAAAAACAAACAAAAAAAAAAAAACCCACCACACCTTGAGATGCTTGACCAATAATGACTGGGAGAGAAATAAAATGCCGCCAGACCACGCAGCACACGTGTGGGTCATTACAGATGAGAACCGAGGTTTATATTGGCACAAAAATAACGCAATCATTTACCATTCATTGTGCTTACTGCTTTTCATTCGTTCTAGATTAATGGCCAATAAGTGTTTTAGGTACATTTCATTCCTGTAATTCTGACTTTAGTGAGTTACAGTATGTGACAAATTGTTGGAATACATCAAGAGTATAATATAATTTTGAGAATAAAGTCTAATAATTGAAAAAAAATGAAAGAGACTGGAAAAAAAAATCTTAAGAGTGGATCCACAAATATTAACAATTTGTCTATTATTTGACCTAATTTTCGATTTTCCTTTTTTTTTCTTTTATTGTAATAGACCTCTGTCAGTTTGTGGGTCCTTTTTCGATTCGAAGTAGTGCTAGAAGTCCTTACGACGAGAAGTTATTTCAAGTATAGCGCGTGGTATTGTCTGTGAAAAGTTATTTTTCTTCAAAGTTGTAGGCTTGTCACTTGTCTCTTGACTGGGCCTTTTCCCCTTTCAAAAAACATCTGTTTCTTACCCATATATTGCTTATATTTCCATATATTTCTTACCTACTGTTGAGCTAAAACTCGCACCCAAACTGCCCGTATCCTTACGGTGGAATTCCCTTCATGTTGATGGCAGCAGATTGGGAAAAAGTATCTCCTAACTGTCAAAATAAAGTAAGAAAAAGACTGTGTATTAATGGCACATCATGTGATTTATCCTTTTAGTTTGCCGCCATCAGGGCAGCCATTACTTGCTTATGAGCCTCAGGGCTAACTAGCAAAAAATGGCCCCTCGGACTTCATTTGAATGATTCCTGTTCCGATTCCGTTTCCTCGATTCAATTCCGGTTCAAATTATTATCAAAGTGTATGGAAAATAAAGGATTAGTACAGTAGATGATGCGCAACATTGAAAGATGAATGTGCCAAAATTTGCAGGGGTAGGAACTCCGGTTCCTCGAGAGCCGTACCCTGCCTATTTTCGATGTCTCCCTGGCCTTTCACACCTGTTTCAAATAATCAGCTCATCAGCAAGCCCTGTGGAAGCCTAATAACGATTCTGATCATCTCAAACAGGTGTGCCGAATGCGAGACACATCAAAAACAGGCTGGATATAGCTCTCGAGGAACCGCAGTTCCCTATCCCTGTGCCAAAGTGTCAATGCTAGGGAATTCAATGTATGATTAGAATATATCAATATTTAAATTTTCATTTCTGTAGACAAGCCTGCTTTCATGAAAATGCATCACGTACTTAAATCACAGGAGCTTTTTTCAGAGAACCTAAAGAAAATACAAGAATGCAGCGGTTAAAGCATGCTACTGCACGTCGATTGATCGGCGAAACGAGTGTTTTCTGGTCTTTTTATCGTCAGGCAGTCATTATACAGTATAGATAAGCTCCACCTCCGTGGGTTTCATCAATTAGTGCAGCAGTGAACAGATCCACTTCAAACTTGTTGTACTCATATAATTTAACATTCACAAAGATGTCTCCGTCCTTTTCAAAATCTTTTTCAAAGTCTTCTGCTTCTGTGTGATTGACAGAAAGTTCAACAAGTGGAAGAAGAGTATGTAACAATAAAGACTCCAATAAGACCCTCCCTCCTTGATCTAATTTGAGGCGCCATTGAGTGCCTGTCATGACTATTACGCTTCGTCCTAATCCTCCGACAGTAACCTGAACCGCGGCAATCGTAACGTATTGTCCGAACGATCAAATCTTAATGAAACCTGTGATTCTCGAACACAAATTAATATTCGTTCAGACGCTGTGTGCTTGATGCTCTCCTTAGTGAGTCCATGTGTTTTTCCATGAAGCGCAATGTCCAAAATTTGCACAGCAAATCGCTTATTTCAATTATTGTGTCAACAATGTAAAGCGATTGACGGACAAATCTTTTCTTTTTTTTTTTTTAACATGACGAACGGAGGTTGACGACTGGCCCAGCCAAGCTTGTTGGTAAAAGTGAGCATGGCTGCCGCCTTTGATTTCAACAAACAGACCATCTCCCCAGCTAGCTTGCTAGTTTAGCGTGCTGCATCTGCCACGAGAATGGTTTACAATTTCCAGCAACAAAAAGTGCAATAACTGACCAGGATTCCTTTGGTCACAATGTGGGATTCTAAGTTCTGATTTAAAAAAAAAAAAAAAAAAAAAGATAAAACTTTCCTCTAGCAAGGAACAAAAAATTTGAATCCGATCGTTACTGCCATCGACACGACATGGTAATTGGCATTCTGGGTGTGTGGTCCAGGAACATAATGAAAAGCAGTATTTTGGAGAATATTTGGGTTGTTGAACGGCCCTAATGTTGAGAGTGGTTGTATTGCATCATTTTTCTCAAATAAAAAGTTAATCTCATGTTGTTGTTGAAGTCTAAGAAACAATCATACAATACATGGCATTTAACTTTATTAGTTTTATATTTATTTTAATACAGTTATCTATTGTAAAAACGTCATAACTTTCGGCTTGACATACACTACACATTACATACAAATTCAAGTGACGTCACCACTGTATGAATATAACTCCGTCATTAACCGAGGATCCCCTGTATACGAGGGGGAAAAAAACAAAACAAAAGAAAACAAAAAATCAATCTGGACTTGCTTTGAGCACAACACACCTGCGCTAGCTTTTCGGCAACATACCAGATGTGATACTAGTCTGCACTGTGAGAATCAAACAAGACCTTTTGTTTGTTGTTTGAAGTTACAAAAATACTCTACACTTTGATACATGGATACAAAAGTCTAAAAAAGATAATTCACTTCAAAATGGATCACAAACAGCGATGGGACTAGAGTAAAGATGAAAAATGTAAACAAATGAGCGAGACACCTTTTTTGGGGGGAGATATGCTTAAGTACGTACAGCAGTGTGATGTTGCGACACATTTTAAATGATCTAATTGTCTGAAATGCTCTTAAAGTACCTTTGTACAATTCTTTCTCTGGACTGTACACGCAACAGCTGCAAGTAGAATTGAGTAAACACGACGACGAGGGCGTTTGAAAACCAAAAAAAACAAAGCAAAGACAATTTGACGTCAGGAGCTTTGGTTTGACCACTGCTTGAAAGCAACAACCAGATGACAATAAATGTTATCTTGATTAATAGTGCCCAAACCTGGCACCGCAGAAACAAAATGGACGCCTCTATCATCGCAGCTACCGTTCACAAAAGTCGGGAAGGTGCCAAATTCACATGCTGCCTGCCTCCTCTTTAAAACTTCTACAAACACAAGGTCGAACAGTACGAAAAGAAAGGGCAATATGATAACAGACCTTCATCTCAATAAAGTGTTATATCTGCATGGGGAGGGGGGGATGAAGAAAAAACAAGAGCAGCCAACACAGGACTGGAAACTACAGATCAAATGACAACAAGTATGCGGGAATGGCCAAAATGTACAATGCTGGACTGGACCGCTGAGCAGCATTCGGGTCACATGGGGAAAAAATGAGGCCAATAAAAAAGTCCGAATGTAAAAGAATAAAATAGGGATTTTTGAATATTTTTTGAATTTTTGAACTTGATAAGAATGAAATCTGTTATCTACAGTAAAAGGTGGAATTTGTTTCGGGGTAGTATTTTGAGAAACTAGTCCTATTATTCGGTAAGAAAAGCCATTAAGTAAGTTTTGTTTTCTATATGTGTGTATTATGTATTTACGTAGGTAAGTTCCACGTTTAGGAGTGTAGTCTGTTAACATGCCTTGTTTCTTGAAATAAGCCAAAAATTTGTTTGCATCATTTAATCCACACCTGAATTTGTTTTTCTTATTTATTTACAGTATACAGTGGTACCTCGGTACTCGACCGCCTCTATACTCGACCAAATCGGTGCTCGACCAAAAAATTCAAGTAGATAATGCATCGGACCTCGAACAGATTTTCGGTTCTCGACTAGCCGAGCCGAGCCGAGCCGACCCGAACGCGCTCCTCAGCCCTTCTCGGCCAGAGGGTAAGCGCCAGTTCAACTCAGACCGCCAGCGGAGTAAGACGTTTGTTCGAGTATTTCTTCCCGGATTTAAACTTTTTCGTGTTGCTCTAGCCCTTAATAATGAATCCAAAGAAAGACAGTGATAAGGGGAAGGCAAAGAGGAAAACAATGAGGACCACTATTGAACCGAAGAAGGAAATTATAGCAAAATATGAACGTGGTGTACGAGTGTCCGACCTCGCGTCGCAGTTAGCTAGCGTCATCATGGAAGGAGTAACTCCCTCCCGTCCTCTCCACATCCATTCCTGTATGCCATCAACCACTCTCCAAAACGTAAGTAAATTATACAAAATGGTTTATAATGCTTTATTTATCTTTATCTTTATCATGTACTGCTTGTGCACATTTACTTGTGCACACATACTTTCCATTATTTCTTATGGGAAAATTGGTTTCGGTGTTCGAACAAATCGGTGCTCGACCACCACCTCAGAACGGATTATGGTCGAGTACCGAGGTACCACTGTAGTATCAATTTATGTGTTCTGACTGCATGTCAAGTTTACGTCTGAAAATGTAGTAAACTGTCTTTCATAGTTAATGTTGCATTTGCCTCCTAATGTACTATAATGTACTGTGTAAAAGATCCGGTAGTGTTTATTTTGTAAAAAAATAAAAAATAAAAATAAATGGGTTGCTTGTTAAAATATGAAAAGGACCTTGGAAAAAAATAATTGCATATTAACATCATACATTTGAGGAAATGAAGAAACAAAAAACCTTTTTAATTTCATTCTTGTAATATAAAGGGTTGTTTTTCAAACTTTTTTCCCTTTGAATATTAAGATTTTATTCTAAAGACTGAAACTTAATTCTGGATTTAGTTTTCCTCCAGTGTGGCCCTCATACTACATCTAGTAGTAAATCATGGGTTTCGCGTTTGAATCTTTCAATACTAAGTTGGCCTGGACGTACAAACTATGGAGAAGATGCTCAGCTATGTTTCTATCTTACAAAGACTGTTTTTTGTTTTTTTTTGGATGCCTTGATTGGAGTTTATGTTTTTGCGTGTGGATGGATGTAAGGATTAGCTGGTTACACAGAAGAGGTTATAAAGTGCTTGAGATAAAATATATATATATATAAAACCACACAACACTCAAAGTGAAAAGTTTCTATCCGCATAGAGTTGAAAAGACAAAAAAAAAACAAAAAACAAACAAACAAACAAAAAAAGATACGACAAACTTCATAGTTTTTTGGAAACACCGAGAGAAGTCACAGTATTCAACTAGGTTCAATCTCATTTGGGAGTGTTAAACTCGAGTCAACAAAAGCTAATGTGCTTCATAATGCATTTGACTATTACAGTGAACACCCACTACTTTCTATTGTGATTCATTCTTTGATCCCTCGTTGTATCGGGAGATTTATAGGCTAATTTTTTTGGTTTACTGTAAACGGTTGTCTAAATGTTAATCATCCTAACATCTGCATGAACGTTCTTCCTCTAAAGTGTTTACATTTAGCATTAAGTTAGCAGACAATTGTGACAGAACTCAATAATGACTCGTTGAACATTTTGCTGATTAAATATACAGTGTTTGACTTTATCTTGTTGTATACTCAAGTGTTACTGCATCGTGCGTTTTAAAGGAGAAGTTGTTTCAAGGCCTATAGTTACTGTAGCATCCATGCTAATTTCTGCTTAGTCGGATAACGCATTTGACACTACTAGCAATTGGCTAGGTGGACTCATGATGCAAAAGGATATGACTTGTTTGGTGTTAAATATACATTGTTTGATACCCTTTTGTTTCATATGACGATTTTACAGTAACCTAGACAAAGAGCATCTTATGTGGTCAAGCGTCTTCTTTTTTCTCCTTGGAGCAGCGTTATGCTACTACAACAGTCTAGTCTCTAGTTTTTGACAGCAAGCGTGTGAGAAAAGCACACCAAATCTTTGAAAAACATTTGTGTGTATTATTAAGTGTGTTTGAATACATATTTAACCATGGCACGTTAATTTCAATTCTTTTTTTACATAAAGTGGCACCTCAATTTAACAGACAAATAAAGAGGGATTGTCTTGAAGAAAAAAAAAAAAAGTCTTATTTTTGTCGTGGAAAAAAAAGCTCAATACAGTGCAAAATCGTGAATACAAAAACAATTCAACGTGTTTCTTAAAGTTTTTATGTTACTTTTAAATGTTGCTTTGATGCCAATAGTGCTGTGAACGTGCCTAGACATTAAAATCAGGGTTCACAGTGGCCCATTCCAATGTACGTTTCGATTTGTTGCCCGCATTTCCTTTTTGTGTGTATGCCATTGAGATAGGCTTGACAAATAACAAACTGTAATGTACCAAATGGAGTATCGAATGTTTGTGAGACATGCACAAGACGAGCGCCGACGAGTACTGTAAATAGCGGCTGTAAAGCATACATACGGCTTTAGCCCCCTGACCCCGTTGTCCAGGGCCTTTCTAGTCCCACCCAGAACGGTTTGTGGCATGCTTGGCAAAGGAACTCAAGTGCCAGGCTCTGTCTGTCGATTGTATCAGCAAACAACAGCAGCCGATTCAGAACAAATGGACTTTACTTGCTACTTGCAGACATTTGGCGTTTGTGCCTGGGCACCACTATTTCTGTTAAAGCTAGAGTCCACTGATTCTGGGTCCAATTAATCAAGATTCTGCAGTATTTGGTCTTTCTTTCATGGTTGGGTCTAGAAATGATCCTTTGCGATAATTGAGAGTTCACTGTAATACTTTATAGTTATTACATTTTCAAGTGCCTTCTCTTCAAATGTACATAAGAGCTGTTAGATCATGTTAGCAGATTTTGAGTACTTAAAAAAACAAACAAAAACAAAAAAACACACACGCACAATCTGGATGGTCTACAAAGTTCCACACTCCAAAAATGAGATTCAGCCCAACTTTTGTCTACAATCAAACGTGTTAATCCATGTCTGTTATTTACGACTTTTGCCTGCTCAATGATCATCAAGTTCCCCAGTTGTGACATTCTTCCTTCCAGTTTTTCCAACCTAAAACCAGGTTTGGTTGCCCCTGCTCTCCTAGGCCCATAATATTAAAACACTCTTGATAACAAAACACTGCATTGTTTTCACGACTAAAGCAGTTATTACAGGCCTCTCTGATCCCGCAAGAGGGGTAATAACACAAGGCAGATCAATTCAAGGACAATTGATATACAAAGGCTATAATTTATGATAAATAGTTAATAAAAGTGAGTTACATAAGCTCATATTTCGTTTTTTTTGTTTGTTTTCTTTCAAGGTAAAAGGGGGGCATTTGTTTCTTAAATATACCTATTTTTTATGTTTTGTGGCATTGGCACAAAACACCATGCTCCGGCAAGTCTCGTCGACTTTAGGAGTACATGGCTACCTTCTCTCTACGTGGTCCGCACACACGTCACGTCACTGCTTCTGAAGACTTTCCAGTAGGTCTTCAATTTTACCCATGTCGGATGCGGCCGACATGGAGCTCTGCAATGTACTCTGTAAGCTGCTCTGTATCTGGAGATTGGTCTGCATTGGGGTTGGCAGGCTTGTGTCTATGTTGGCCTGTAAAACTGGTTGCAGGGTCACCTGGGCATTGGCCTGCATGGCGTTCTGCAGGTTGGTCTGCATGGCACTCTCCAGGCTGGACTGCATCTGTGCCTGTAGGCTGCCGTGCATGCTGGGAGCCGCTTGGGCCATAGGCTGCTCCATTAGGGGTTGCATGTGACCCGTGTTCTGAGCCTGGTTCTGAACTGGAAGGGCTGAGCTGGAGGAATTGAGCAATTGGGGAGTGTCTGGAGACAAGGACAAAAAGGATTATAAAGGATATTCTTCAATCACAATTCCCCTACCAGTCTAGCCCCTCACATAGCTGAACAGGCTTAAGGGGTTTCGAAAATAAACTACCAGTTCAAGGTTTGGAAACAAGTACAAATTCAAATGGCCTCAGGGACATTAAAAGCCAAAGACATTCAAGCTATTCACGATTGATAATACATAGCTGTGATCTGAATGTCATTCCAGGTCATAAAACATCTGGCACATCATAAAACCGACAGAGAAAACATTAGAATGTGTAAAGCTGTTATCTGGGCAAAAGGTGACTACTTTGAAGAATCTACTGTAAATGATAACTTACCATTCTGGATGCCAAACACAAACAAGTTGGCTGGTCCTCGCTGTTCCACATTTTCACCCACATTCGTCTGGAAAAGCTGTTCGGGAGGCTGCTGGCCAGGGCTGTCCACCACGCCTACAGTGCCCTGGACCACAAAGATAGTTGTGCCAGGGGCTGCAGACTGGTTGTTTAGTTCTTGTGAATTAAGAGTACTCTGTAGGCTGGTCAAAGATGCCTGGGGCAGGAACAGCTCCACAGGTTGACTGTTAGGGACACTAGAAGAACTCGTGCCCACTTGCATGGGCTGCTGTTCCTGGAAAATGCTGCGCTGTTGGTTTTGAGCGGATGCCGAGTTGTTACCCAAGGAGCTCTGATCCTGGAAGGACATTGGCTCGGCCGTTTCCGATTGGGAAAGTCCAACCGGGATGCTACCCATTGGGGTTGATCCTTGGGTCTGGGTGCTGAAAAGGATGGTCTGGGGATTTAGATCCGCTGTGCAAAGCAGCAGGCTTGCCTGTTGCGGCTGAGAGAGCTGATTCTGGGGGAGGGGGTTAGGTTGCGTATGATTAGTTATACTTTGGAACAAGGAGCCGGGCTGGCCAATGGACAGTTGCTGTGACTGTTGTTGGTTTTGCTGTGGTGATTGCTGTTGTTCCATGGGGGTGCTCTGCTGCTGCATTTGTGAAAGCTGAGCTGGAGGCTGGTTATGAAACATGGCAACAGGCTGTGGCTGGCTGGTGGAAGTTTCCATGGTGGATATGAACGCCAATTGTTGCTGCTGTTGGGACTGAGAGTTTGTCGATAGATAAAGGGCCGACCCAGAGGACTGCTGCTCTGCATTGAGGCTGCCGCTCGTCAAGACTGTCAGTGTATTCTGAAGCAGGGCGGCTTGAACCTGCTGTTGGGAGCTCTGGGTGTCTGCAATAGGCCTGGGGGACTGGAAGAGCTGCTGTGGGGGTGACGTATGGGATGGGGGCTGTGTTGGGAAGCTGGTTTGGATGGTAAGCATCTCACCAGATTGCTGAAGGAGGGACACAGGCTGCTGCACTTGGGAACTGGAATGGATCTGAGGCTGGAGCAACTCGACCTGAAGCTGCTGTTGAATGTTCTCTAAAACTCGCTGTTCCTGCAACTGTTGTTGCTGCAGGTTACTCAAAGCTTGGCTTTGTTGCTGTTGTAGCTGTAAATTGCTTAGCATTTGATTTTGTTGTTGATCTTGAAGCTGGATGTTGTTTATGACTTGTTGCTGATTCTGTTGCAATTGTTGTTGTTGAATGTTCTCCAGAATTTGTTGCTGCTGTAGTTGCTGTTGGTCTTGCGGCTGTAGCAGAAGTTGTTGTTGAATCTGCATGTTTCCAAGCACTTGCTGTTGTTGCTGCTGGAGATGATGCTGTTGCTGTTGGAGGTTACCAAGTATCTGCTGCTGCTGAAACTGTTGTATTTGCTGCTGCTGCTGCTGTTGCTGCTGCTGTATCTGCAGCTGTTGTTGGGACGACAGCGAATTATCTGTGGCTCCCAACCTAAGGCTGTTCATATTCTCCTGAACATGCTGTTGAAGCGAGTCTGCAGAGGAAGTAGGGCTGTAAAGCACAGAATTGAGCTGCTGCTGTTGTTGCTGCTGGGCTACAGCCGCTTCTATAACTTGCTGCAGTGCGGGGTTAGCCCCAGCCTGGAGCTCCCTAACCGCCCTCTCGAGCTGGGCAACGCCTTCCTGGGCAAATAATGGAACCTGTGGTTGCTGTGGCTGTGGGGGAGAGGGTGCCGCTATTTGGGACATGGCTACAACCACGACAGCACCACTGTTAGAACTTTCAGGGGACAGGCTTTCTTGGGGGTCTCTTAGGAACTGCTGGGGGACCTCTGGTGTCACTGGGGGAATTGTTGGATCTCCTGACATTGGGAAGGATGCTGTTGTGGCAATGTCTTGCTTTTGTATAGAGTTGAGAGACTCCAGGCTGGGAAAGACGGAGGGTGCCTGGGGAAGCTCCACATCCTCAGGTTGTAGGGGTAATGAGCTCTGAAAAGACTCCCCGCCTGAATGAGGGGTGCTGGAACTGAGCTCAAGGGTCTGCTGCACTGAAACAATTTGGCCAGGGGATTGCTGACAAATAGAAAAACTTGGATAAGCACAAACTCTGATTAATCACTTCTCGCAGATTAAATCTTACCTTGAACACATTTGTCGGTTGTGGATTGCTCGACACTTCCATTGGTGTGTCCTCTTGTCTTTTCAATTGCTGACTCGAGCAGTCAGTTTGGTCAGGAGAAACAGATTGGATCTGACTGTCAAATATGCATGTCTTGAAGGAAGGTTCCTCGGTTTTTACTGCTTGAACGTCTGGATTATCAGCTGAAAGTGTGTGTGAGTGGGGTGGGAAAAAGCATTATTATAAAAGGGAAAAGAAAAAGAAAAAAAAAAAGCAATCAAACTTTTCGCTGAGCCCAAACAAAGTCGGCTGTCTGGGTTTTCAGCTTTTGTAAACGAGCAGGCGACATTACGAAAAAGCTATAAGCTGACTGTGAATAAATAATAAAAAAATAATTATACAATTTTGACTGATAATGCTCTCGATATGCTCAGAGATAAACAAACTGGCACACATTTCATGCTTCCACATACAATTTAGCTGCACACTTGAAAAAGTTTATTTTCATATGTCGTTTGTCATAAAAGTACTGAGAAATTTTAATATTTTCAATTTGGGCTACAGTTTTTCAAATGATATTTTGGTGCTGCAACTTCCTTTGAAATGACAATGTATCTTGTTCTACTTTTTAAATTTTTTGTTTCATCTTATTTTTTTACCATAAAAGCTATACAATTTATAGCTAGCTTTGAAGAGTAGAGTAGCAGCTGTCCATATGCTGTGTTTTTTTTTTTTTTTTTTTTTTTAAAGGTATGTTTCTTATAAATCATCCTTAGGCCCAAAAGAACATCAACTCGCCATTTTTTTTTGTCTCAGTGACAAGTCAAGTAATGCACACAGTTAACAATGAGTCAGGAAGGAAAACATAAAAAAATGTAACGCTTTATAAGATCAAGAAGAGGAACAAAACTGTCATGTTGAAGCAAAAGAAATGAACACTCAAAATAAAAAGCACACTTTTTGACCAAAATGGACTAAGTTACAGTATATCAGTGGTTGCATTATGAAGATGATGATGACTGATGCTACTTAAATTCATTCTATTATTTAAATAAATGTTACTGTGACAGTTGTTAATTTCTGTTGTTGGTTTTTGCTGAAATCTTGTAAACACAGTTTGAACTTTACATTTTTGGGACTCCAAACATACACACACTTCTAATTCACTTATCACAGGTGGGCTCAGGTCTCCATAACCGCGATAAACAAGGGATTTATGTTTATCGAGTGTGTGTCGACTTCAATCGGACCTTAAATATTACATGGATATATCATGCGTTGTCTATGAATGTTAAATATTGTATTTAAGGCCCCCATTAATTAATAAGGTAATGACCTGTTTAATTTCTGATTACCTGAGTCTAGAGTATAGGTGAAAGGTTGGGCTTCATGGGATTTACCAGCATTGGTGATGACAAAAATTCCTACAGAGACTGGGGAGGTTATTGATTGGTTGTGGAAGGGAGGAACTGTCACAATCAAATGGTTCTGCAGAAAAAGGAAATCCAAAAAGCAGGTTTAATTGTATTTAAATTTATATCATATGATTGACGCTGCAACACATTTTCATTTACCTGATGGAAAAGATCCATGTCAATATTTGCCTCAGCTTGCCAAGAACTATCATCTACAAACATGAAAAGTTTTAGTTTTCCTTCTTTTCAAACATTTCCATGGAAATTTTTGAATCATGACAATAGACACCTGCAATATTCTCCTGAAAAATAACTTTGGTTCCTTTGAGGAAGTTCTTTCCAATAATAAAAACTTCCTCCCCTCCTCTTACTGAGCAGCTATGAAGGCTCTTCTTAAGGATCTCTGGGACTCCTGCTGGCTGGGCTGGAAAACGGTTGTAGAAAGTGAATATTTTTTTATCCATGAAAGGAAACACAGCTAAAAGGGTTTACTGTTGTCAATAAAAAACTGACCTACCATCTGTGTGTGCATGTATGTACAAGCTAAACAGTTTTGGTTCCACCTGCTTTCCTACTCACTGCAGAGAATGGGCGAAGAGAGGACTTGTAGGGTGAGGGCGGATCCGTCTGGCTGAGGGATGTTGACTCGAAAGGCCAGTCGAGCCCGGGTGCTCTTCTTTTTGGACCCTGCCACACCAATACGTGCCTCCACATCAGCGTTGCGAAGTTTCAAAATTCCCACACAGTCCACCCTGTACATATACAATACGGTGGAATAATTACTTCTTGAGATATTAACTGAAATCCCTCAATATTAAATTAAAAAAATAAAAAATAAAAGTCCTACGCGAGTGTCATGTCATTGCTGGGCTCCAGTGGGATCTCGATAACTGTGGTGCCCTCAATGTCCACTTCAGTACATGCAGTGGTGTTGCGACCAGTTACTCTGCATGCCTGGTAGAAACCATGAGGCTTCACTCTGCCAGCATCATTCGCTACAAACACCTGCAGCACTACAGGCTCACTGACACCCTCCAACTAGGAAGAAAAAGCAATGATATGAATGAACAAACATTCATCTGTTTGAATCAATGCTTAGAATCTGTGGAACTGGTACAGCTATATCAAAAAATTCTATCATCAATACAGATTTTCACTGATCATGTGTGGGCCTGGAACCTATCCACTGTGATACATAGGAGTTCAATTTATTTCTTTATACAAAACTTGACAGGCATAAGGTCTTTCTGCAGGCTACATGACACAACATCATACTGACTTATGCCACTTGTGTACTTGGAATCATTACAATTAGGGTGCCAATTACTTGCTTTTCTTTTTTTTGCTTTTCTTTAATTGGGTATTGTCAAGTAACACAAGTGGTGGAATTGGTCTGAAGCATATTGTTTAATAAGTGTGAAAACACCCCGATACCACTAAGTTAAAAGCAGCCTCTTATGTCTAACCTTGATTGTAGGGAATCCCTGTTGTGTGCGATCTTTGACAGAACCTCGACTGCCCTCGGTCAGATATCGAGCTCTGTGCTGGGTCTCAGGCTGAACCAACATCTTCAGCTCCTTCCCATTGCTTCTCTGAGGGAACTGAGTAGATAACGATCCCGCTTTCACTGCCGTCCCTGACTCTAGAGAGCTGTAACAAAACAAAACAAATAAATGACCTCAAATTTGGCTGATATGAGTTACCGGTCAGTTTCAGATAGGTTGATGTTCAAGTGGCACAAAAAAAGGACATAATTAAATAGCCACATTTGCAAATGTACTTTCAGCCATTCATTGAACAAGGCAAACATTCAATAATAAATGGATTCTGACGGGATAATAAACTTGAGTTAAAATATCGAGGTATCACCGTATTGAAATGACATCTCCAAAACATGTAATTTTAAAATATTTTTTAGTAAATTTCCATTTTTCTTTGTAGCTAAATCTCAATTCTACTTAATTATAAAATGTTTTCTTCTAAAAAAAAATCCATAACACAGCATTTGTTACAATAACCGTTTACCCTGCTAAATTAAAATATGTAAATAAAATATTGTGAATTCGCCACATGGCAGATTTTTTTTCCATTACATGGATTCGCTACATTGCGTATTTATTTCCATAATGCAGATTCACGACTTTGCAGACTTTTTTTTTAATTACGTATGTATATTATAAAAGAAGTATATTGCTTCAGCAACCCGTATCTATGGCGGGAGTGAACGAATACACCATTCGCTACATTGAGGACGAGGCAAACATTAGAACTGCCATCACCTTTGGCAATTCAGCGAAGCTCGTAATAAAACGATCGTCCATATGGAAGGTGCTTTAGCAATCTGGATTGCCGACTACCGGAGAAGAACATGGTGAACCCCTTTCCTTTGAAATCTTGCACAGCTGCGGTCATATTAATAGCGGCCCGGATGTGGAATTAAAGTCTAATCTGTACATGATCAAAGTTGATTACAATGGAGAGTTTACACTTGAAATACCCTTTTATTCTAAAATAAATCAGAAATAATGCTTGCAATGCTGTGTTTAACTAACAAATCAGAAAGGCTATTTTTTTTTTTTTTTAAAACACAAATTGCACACAATTCAGTGTGCTGGTTAGTTTCTCGTTTAGGCAATTGGACACAACAAATGTGGGCATTTAACTAATAATGTGTTTAAATAACATTTTAAGAATTATTAATGTACATGTTTTGTTTATCATCCACTGAAATATTTGCTCAGATGCGGCGTATTTCTGTCTGAAAATAAGGCTATGAAAAAAAAAAAACTATAGCATTTTTTCCAATGTCAAATGTGCAGGGACCCTGACTGTAACGTGAAGCGGTTTTTGTGCGTTCAACTCAAAGAACCAGGAAACCCACCTGGTAACAGGACTAGTCTTGTCGGGGCCAAGCTGGGACAGGACAAAGTGAGGCGCCTTGGCACTGTCAGCGTCAAAAACATCCATGCTGTCCTCTGGGGGAGCAGGCTTGGGGCCTGGCCGCTGGCGAGGGGTTCGTTTTCTCGACTTGCGCGGCACTTCAGTGTTGTCGTTGTAAGAGAAGGAGCTGACCAAGCTGAAGTTGGAAACTGAGTCATCGGCCCACATGCTACTGCTATGCTCGGAGTCTGGACCCGGTGCGCTGGTTACGGGGGGCTCCTCGAGGCAGGACATCTGACTGTCATCGAACAGGTCCTCGGGTGGCGGGGATATGCTCAAAACAGGCCTCCACTTTGATGGGGTGTTTTGAGGCTGCTGAACTCCAAGGCCTGCGAGGACCCCTGACCCATGTTCTCCTGCAGCAGCACCTGCTCCACTGTTGCTTCTGTTGGGAGCAGACACAGCTCCTGCCTCCATGACTTGCACTTCCGACGCGACAGCTGCATCCCCTCCAGCCGAGTGAAGATGCTGAGGGGGCTTGAGATGATCGGAGGAGGCCGGACCAACAGAGCTTGGGGCTCCCATGGCCAAGGAGCAGGAGGCAGAGGGGCTGGAGGTGGAAGACGTGGCATCTGTAGCAGCGTGAGATAAATAAGTCAGGAAGGACGTTCGGCACTGATCAGGCTAGCAGTCCCACTCAAGCAGTCCCACTCAAGCAGCTGAATTTGTGCAGGGTTTAAATTGATTTTGCCCTCTTCCCAACTGTAATTTCTAGAATGTTATGGGTCCTATGCCCTCACTGTGCATGCGAGAGCTGTCAAGCATTGTTCACAAATTCTGAAGTTAAAGTTGAGAAGGGTACTAGGTACTATAGATCCCACAATGTTTTGATTCCTACAAAACCCTTTCTCCCATAAATCAATGTGACAAAACTGACATGCTTCGTTTACAAAACAAAAGCAAACTACTAATTCGTACATACACATTGCCAGAAAGAAACTTAACAAAATCTGGTCAAAACTTTCATCTATAGCCCAATTTGCAAGCTGGTAATGTGGGGTCTAATTAAATTTGCCAGGGTTGCCAGGGTTATCTTACACTTTGTGCAATGTGCATTCAGTAGTCAAAAGTATTTTGCGCATGCCAATTGGAAGATTTTGTTGGGACTGAGCGTAGCCATAGAGACAGAATAAACAAGCCTCTGACCTATGGAGCAGTGAACTGCAGACCATTTTATATGCAGACACTCCCTGCCTCAGAGGGAACTTCCTGCAATAAAAACGAGACAGCCAATGAGCAACAAGAGAGCTGATCATTCAAGACTCTGTCAATCAGTGAATTGGATATCTTCAAATTGTGGAGGGAGCACTGCTTTGTGAAGTTTTGAAGCATTCATTAGGTTCCTGATCCTCAGAGGGACTTTACAGCATCTCATGCTTCTGATCAGCACTGTTTAAGGCCAGGATAGAAAAAAATATTCATTAACAGTGCAGCTGTCTCAAAAAATGACACTGTTGACCAGTTTGCTCTTAAATGCAATTCCAGACTGATATCGTTCCCATTTATAATGGATGGTGGCTGTCCTGAACCACTATCCAAGGTCTGACCTAATGAATTTCTCCAGTCCAATGATTTGGCAACTTCAGTGTTTCATTAGGATACATAGATCCTTTTGCATGGAAAAATGGCAGCTTCTCAAGCACAAGGCTAATATATTTAATTACTTGAAACTTCAAAGTTACTGAGTAGTTATAATAGAAATGAGAACCACACGTTCTCAATTCTTGGTTCCAAAAACATTAAACTTTTCTAAAATATTAAAACAATACCACTTACTACACTGACACTTGAGAAGGACGTGTACACATGTCGTGGTAACAAAGAATAGCACATTGGCACAAACTTCATTATTACAAATTATAGCCTCTCTTAAGAGTGCTGCTGGAATGAACTTTTTTTTGACGCAACGGCCAGTGTTCTGATCCACAGCGCCAGATGATGCCCCCTTGATGTTTAACTGCACTGTAAGAATGTTTGACCCAAATGTTTATTTTCAAATGCCCCCAAAAAGCCAAGTGACAAAAAACATCAAGCACAGGCATCAAAGTGAGACGTGCAGCAAAAAGTGAGTGAAATGACAAAGTCTGTTAGGGATCCCGCTAGTGCAAAATAGCTTATTTCACTAAGAGAGCTGAAATGATGCTTAGAATGTAAGCCTGAATAAAAATGATTGATTTTGGGTTCTTTTAACATAGCAATGACCCGAGGCACCCCATGGGATCCACCAAAGAGTGGCCCCACTAAAAAAAAAAAAAAAAAAAAAAAAAAAAAAGAACAAAAACAGACTTTTAGCAGAAAAAATGTCATGGCTGAGAAGGCATGACAGGAAGGACAAAGACAGAGATCAGCCACACGCAAGACTGGAGAACCCCTAGATGTCTCCCTTTAATTAAACCACTATTTTTTTTTTTTTTTGTTTATATGTGCTGTGGTATATTGACTTAGGAGTTTGCTTTATTCCGTGGCCAAGCTTGTAACTGTACCCACTTGTACAATAGAACACATTTTCTAGGAATGGGCAAACACCAATATCACTATTGGGCTAATACTTTATTATACATCATTGGGCACTCAAGGAAGCTGATACCTTGGACAAATATATATATATATATATATATATATATATATATATATATATATATATATATATATATATATATATATACATGTACTGTATATTATTAAATATCACCAAAAAAAATACAAAGGAAAAATGAAGTTTTATTAACCTCTGGAGTGACGTGACTTGAGATAGTTACAGCCACATTCACTAGCGCGGGTAGCCTAGCTTAGCCTAGTCTTCTTCGTATTTCTTGATTATCTCCAGCTTCATTAGCATACTAATCTTCTTACGTCTCCCTTTAACATCACTACCAATCTCGGGCCACATGGCTAAACAATTATTTGAATTAATAATTGTTAATAATAATAATAAATTAATAATTATTTGAATTAAGCACTAAAATGCACAATAAATATGATATTGTAAGCACTCAAATGAGATCAAGTTTTAAATATATCAGCATCTTAGTGACACGATGACGCCGACCAATAGCAGACCAGCATGCAGTGACGGAGGAGCATGGTGAAACTCGCAGAGTCATACGCAGGCACACTGACTGCCAAATTTGAATTTTGTAGTTGTTGCTGATGCCGCGAAGCGGGGACGAAAAAAACTTAGTAATCACTCCGTAACATGAAAAAAACGTAAACCAGGGAATGCCATAAGCCGGGGATCCACTGCACACACACACACACACACAGCAATTTAAAACATTGGTGCATCATCATCACTAGCGCTGTTAAAATTTTGGATGAAATGTACAGAACATATCAGTACTCTGTATCATTGAGTGCCCAGAGTGAATGCTGTATATTCTGATAAGATGCTACTTTTTCCCTATGCTTTGACCCGGGTGTCTGGTTGATTCTTTTTTATTGGCAAGTTCCAAGCCACGAAGAGATTTACCTATAGCTTCATCACATCTGATCAATGAAATCACCTATGTTACAGTGATGGGGGAGCACATGCATGAGTGCGAGGCAGGCTGCCTAAGAGGAACGCTTAAATGTACGCGCAGCTGAGTAGGACTGAAAATACAATCGAGCAATAAGAAGCATCTTGAGCTGAGTTTGGAATTAGTGCCATCAATACAGTCATCTCTGCAGTGTGACCCTATCCCCTTGTTTTGCTTGTGCCATTTTATTTTCTCCACACTTCACTCCGGTAGTGTATTTGATGCTTTGTCTTAACCCCCCCCCAAACAAACAAACAAACAGAAATAATGAACATGGCTGGAAAAACCTTCGGGTTAATAATGTCTCTAAATGTTAGGTATAATCCCTTTGTTGGAAGTTTGATGATTAAGAGCTGCATGCATACATTGCAGTTGCAATACGGATGGACCTGACTAACTGTAAGCCATGCCTCTCCTGCTAGGACTGCGACACAAAGTATAAAGGGTGTATTAATTCAGAGCAGTAAAGAGCTATGGGGACCTTGAAAAGCATCACATGGTCACAGATTAGTTCGTCTCTGGAACCGGTGAAAGGGTAAAATTGCCCTCAGTCACCAAAGGAGGTCATACTTGTTCCTGTTCTCCCATGATAATAGGAGAACAATCGAGCAAGTGGACCATAATTTCTGATCATGACATTTGTTGGCTAATTCGGTGGCTCACCTGAAGCCAAGGCTGCCGAAGGGGGAGGCCCCGCCTCTCCCCCGCTCTTCTGGCTCATGGTGGTTGGATCGGTCTGGGTGGATGACTGTTGGAGCTGGAGCTCTTTAGGGAGGAGGTCATATACAGACTCTGAAATAAAGATGAGGCGGATACATCATGTTTTAAAAAGGAAATAATATGTGACTGTGACTCACTCACTGTAATAGAGATCCTCAGAGCTGTGAGGTGTTACAGGGCAGTAATCACAAAATGATAGTTCTAAAGAGATGCAGGGGAAAAAAAATAACATTTGGAAAGATTGCCATTCAACCTAATAGAATTTTAAATTGAGAAGAAGAAATGTACTTTTGTCCTTTTTTGCAGAAAGCAGTGGGTCTGAATCTCAGTCCCCCCAAAGCCATGTTAAAGCTTTCCTTAAGCGAGATACTGAACTACATGTGAAAAACCAAAAGCTCACAATCTTATGTGAGGAACTCAGTTATGTTATCGTTGACCTCCAGGAACATTTGACTGGTCGACAAGCTTTCAAAAACTTTTTCTTCAGTCATGCTGGAAAAGCATATACAATTTAACTAAGATATAATTGTAGTAGTCCAAATGTATAAAATGAAGTGTTGAGGTCACCTTAGTGTTCTAGCTGAAATCTGCTATAGCCTTGTCGATTAGTTTTCCTTATAATACAGGCCAGCCACCAGGTATCTTTATACAATATGATGGTACTGCACCTCACTTGTTACACTGCTTCATTTTTAAAAAGAAGTACTGGAATAGCATGAAAGAAGATCCTGGCGTCAAGACGGCAACATTTCCGTCATCAACAAATTCTCCTAGCAAATCAGAAACAACAAATAGCATCCTAAGATTAATGCAATTATCTACCAGTGGAGAAGTTGAGTGAGTTGAAACCCAGAGAAACATTCCTGGACACTTGATAGCAACGAGGTTCCTAGAAACCCATTACCAAGCAGCGCGGCGCCCCTGGAGTAAACCCTGCTCAACGGCCTACATATGCGATTAGGTTGTCTGGTTGCTAGGAGAATGAGGTGTATCAAAACCCTGGCATGGCTATTCAGCTGTGCATCAGTGGTGCCAGGTATGTGTAGTGGTCATTTGATACTTGCCAATCACTGAACACCAGCATAATGTTGAAAGTGAAAAGACACATGATCTTCAGTGACATCAGCAACGCCACTGACACATGGACACAGCAATTACATGAACAGCATATACTGGACAAAAGAAAAAAAAAAGGGGGGGCAGGGCTGCCCCCACTGGCTATTGTTTATCTCAAGCTAATCTTTCTTAAAATGAGAGTTGTCTAAGCGCTGCAAGCTTGTGTCCAGAGGGATTGAAGTTATTACCAACAGGAAATTGCAGTTTATCAACAAAAGAGCAATGGATTTATGACGCTTCAAATGCCAACATTTGAGAAATCCTACAGCAATTGCACTCCAATTACAGAGAGTAAAAAAACCAATAAGCAACTTTATGGTCCCAGCAGTAGCTTTTTTTTTCTCACATCTTTGTACACAGGGTTCAATATAGCACATAGATGCTGTTCAGCTCAAATATTGATGACAACCTCTTTCATTTCAGTCTTGTCTACAAGGTCGGAGGGATGTAGATGTTCATTCAGATAGGTGCGCTAGATCATACTTTTTATGATATGAACTAGATTTTGGGCATGATAGAAATGTGAACTGTCACCGTAGGGAGGTGATAACATATTCTGTAACGTGAAATTCCACACATTTCAAGTGCATAACAATGATAGAGAGCATTCGAAATTTTGAAGGCTCTAATTTGTGCGCATATGAGAATTTGCATCAATTGGGAGCTTCCAATGTTGCATGGAGGCAGTTTAGCCACAAGGTTATATATGCTGCAAAATACAATAATTAGCAAATTATACAGGGAAAACCGCTTAAGTTAGGAGGAAATACAACCTAGAGCGTAAACAGAAAGTTGAATAGTAGCAGGATAAAGACATGAAAAGCATTAAAACAAGCTTGTCTTTTTTAACATAGTGAAAAGCAAACTGTCGTACAGCTTCACAAATTTGTTCTTAAAGGCATTCAGCCATTAGCGATGCAATAAATACATTTGATAGATGACTTTAAACCAGGGGTGTCAAACTAATTTTTATCATGGACCACATTGTAGTTATAGCTTCTGTCAGAGGGTTGGGATGACTGTGAAGTAAAAAAATAAACAAAAAATTAAAGTTTCTCACACACTTACGTAGTTTTCATGGGCCACATAAAACGATGTGGCAGTTTGACACCTGTGTTTTAAACAAACCAAATTGAAAATTTGACATTTAGACATTTAACACAGGTAACACAAATTACACCACATCTTCAAAGATTCCGAGGAAACCGGTCAGTTGCGCACTTCTCATACCTAAGTTGCATTTAAGTACTTTTTTTCAACCACTTTTCACAGCTTTAAATTAGTTAGGTGGGATCGACTATTAAAAGCTATTGGGAGGGGGGTGTTAAAGATTTATGCCTGATAGGACAATATGATATATGCATTTGGTTTGCATGATGTAATTAGGACAGCGGGAATTCCCTTTTACCAAATTGGGGCTGTTACATCTGACCTACATGACGTGTCCGTGAGGAAACCAGTGGGTGCGACATGTGATATGATGTGTCGACACTGGATTAGTCCATGTCATTGAGCCGGGTCAACTGGAGCGCATGGCACTTGAGAATGCACAGGAGCATGAGCCAAGAAATATAAAAACTTCCTTTTATTTATGCGGCCCGGAGCAGTTTCACATAGTACAGGTCATCGGTATGGCTGTCACATGGGTGTGATTCAAGTTTGTATAGCAGACACAATACCATTATTTCTAGTTTAGACTAAATCAGCACCTTTAAAGTGCCTGTAACTCAATTACTTGGTAAATAAATAACTGTAGATATTTGGCTAAGAGTCCTGCCAATGTGAATGATTTTAAAATTAAACCAAGGTCTAAAAGACCAAAGGCCCCCAGAGAAATTAAAACCATTTTTAAATTTGATTCCGATTTATTATGGTGATCCATTATTTAAATCATCGCAATGTGTGATTATCTATTTAATTTACTTCACGGGATCTTTGATTCGTAGCTTTTGCCTGCCTCAAACACATTGTTGATATAATACCATCCATTTATACTCAGTTGAAAATTAATTACTTATTTTTATGATGATCTCTTGACCACAATAATGGAAAGCCCAATAGACCCCCAAGTTTTAACATTGTTTATATTCCTTTTTTCCTGCTTGCTGTTACAGTTGCAGAAATGTTTGGTGGTTTGTTTGGTGGTGCTATTTTAGTTTTTGGTTTAATAGCTGCCAGAAAATATGTGTACAAGTTTAGGTCAAGGTGGGTCCGAGTAAGCCAACCATGTTGGATGCACTAACATTAGACTGCATTTTAGACAAATTAAATTACCTCACGATAAAGGCACGCGCAGCTGATAATGCACATGCCTAAAAGGTTTTGTCAAGCAGCAAGGTCACTGGTCCATTTTTATTCTTTGCAGCTGGCTTTGTGGTTAAGCAGGGCGGCGGTGTGCCAGATGAATTAGACTATTCATAAGGACAATGTTTTTGGTACTCATCAGATATATGCAGCACGAGAATGTAATCCCTGCATCAAAACTCTGCAGCTTTAATTATATTCTTCAACAAACATAAGACAAAGACTAACTCATTTCTCTCAGACCTCATGGATTTTTTGGTTTGAACTGCTTACCACTGATGAATATGAATGTAGTGACAGGTTAACACAAAGTGTAGCTTTGGCACACACGCAACCATCAAGTTTCTATTTCTCACATGTATACTGTATCTATTATAGCGGCCTTGCTTGGTGAAAATCTAAAGAAAACATGGTGGTGGTGACTCTTAAACTGAACACTCCTAGGTGAGGGTTACTGTTGGTAGATACTGTGCAGAAACGGATGTTCCAATGAAATGTGAGATGGCATGCTTCGTTTTGAGTGACTAATTAGAATTGCAGTCTTGTAGGCCTAAATAAGATATCACTGTTGTATCCATCCATCCATCCATCCATCCATCCATCCATCCATCCATACTTAATTTGTTGTCTGTCCTAAAAAAATGAATTTGTTGTTTTACTTCTTTATAGATTATTTGCATGTACAACAGTATAGTTATACAAAAAACAACAGTTTTGAGTACAAGTGTACATCAAAAACAAGTCCTCATGGAACTATGAATGTTCTCAACTTCCCTAATTATTTCACAGCATTACTTGAAGAAACCCAGCCTCATTTTCGACTAACCTCTAAAAACGTTTAAAATTGTATAGAAATAAATAGTTTACATGGTTAATACACCACAAACTACTGCCACATTCAGTCATTCAACACTTTATTTTTTAAGACTAGAAATTGAGAAGCAATAAGAAAAGAGAACCATCCAATTCCTTACAGTGTTCAACACTTCCTTTTAGGGACATCTTTGGACATTACACTAAGACAATGCTTCTCAATTACATTTTGCCTAGCATCCCCTGGACTATAAATAAGTTAAAATTGTATAACTAAACCTATATCCTGAAAATAACAAAAGAAAAAAAATATATAAATCAACTTTCAACAACTGTTAATTATTTTTACAGCGTTTATATGGGTTACGGCAGAGAAAACAAACAGAAGAAAAAAATAACTGAGTGCAAAGTGCCCGAAACTAAAAAAAAAAAAAAAAAAAAAAGCCTTTTTCCTAGGGGCAAAAAAACAAGGCTGCCCCATGCAGACCCTGAATTTGTCATAACGATCACTTATTATGTGTGGCTGATAATCATGTTTTGAGTAAATAAGAGAAGTCATGAGGTTATTACATATTCTTCACAATAGATGTAATGTAGAGCTTTTATAGTGAATAACCCGAATGGAGATGTGAGGTATAAGCCTAAAACAGGTAAAAGTGCATGGTGCACAGGTGCATGGTCACTGGCATGTTGATGGACAGACTGAACAATGGAAAATCAGGCTAAACGCCAAGAGCTGTTTTATTTCTGTTTTGTTAAAGCCCCTATGGCCTTTCCGCTCATTAACAGTGCTCTACAGCGTGTGTGTTTCGCACACATTTGTGGCTAAAAATAGACGCGTGAACTGTGCAGTGCAATTAGACGTGAGTGTTCAAATTTAAAGTAAAATTCAGTTCAGGACGAAAGGGTGACCTGCAGGTAATTGGCTCCCCATTCATACGATATACTTGAGTTCCTTTTTCCAAACTTTACTTCTTTCTGACAAATCAGATCAATGAGAATGTTGATCCGTAGGTTTATTTACCCCCCCCCCCCAAAAAAAAAAAAAAAAAGTTTTGAAATTCTTTTTCAAAGCGGCAACACAGTAACTGTGTTCCACTTGAGCACCTATACACACCTGTAATGGCTGCATCTTAATACTTAACTAGCTGATCTGCAAAGTCGTCCGTCATAGGAGCATTCTGTTCAGTTATCTACATCAGCAGGAATTATGGTAACATTTTCATATTGTATATCAAGAGATCTGAGACTCCCATACTCTATTAACCCTTGTGGAAAGATATAAAGACGAACCCTTAACATACATATTTTACCAAAATGGTAGATGATGCCGCTTAAGGGTTAAGAAGGCCAATGACCAACTGTGATACACTACCTGAAAGACTTTTGAAAAACATGCAAAAACATTTTAAAGTAAAGACTTCTGAAAAAACACATAACACAAACAGGGCATTTTATATTGGCAATGATATACTCAACATTAAGACACTTATGTCCACACCACTATGGTTTGACATGAAAGCACCCTTAGGAACTGCCACACTTACCTTTAGACTAATTGTCACTTTTTTCCTCTCCATAGTTTGGTTTGTCCTCCCTACATTGGCTTCCTGTAGATTTTAGAATCAATTTAAAATAAATAAATAAATAAAATTGTGAAATCGTAAAATCGTGTTTGCCTAAATGCACTCACACTCACTTAACACTCCTGATCTGCTGGAACTGTTTCATTAAAGTCCCTTAGGTTGACTCATGAACCATCCCTGGCTATTCCCAAAACTGGGAAGAAACACAGGAACTAGACTTAACCAAGACAAGCCCCAAAACTGTGGAACAAGCTGTCTGCCTGTTAGGAGAGGCCCCACTCAGAAGGTTTTCAAATCACACCCTAAGGCACATTTTAACTCTGACTATTCATAAGGTAAAACTTACTATATGGTTGAACGATTTTTAAGAAAAAAATGGAACTGCAAATTTTCTGCAATTATTAGGGCCCGAGCAGCTACCGCTGCGAGAGCCCTCTTGTTTTTCTCCAGATTATTATTATTATTATTATTATTATTATTATTATTATTATTATTATTATTATTTACTGTGCAGCGCTTTTCCATTTTTGAGGGCCTAAACATGCACGAAAAGTCACCAAAATTTGCACATTTGTCGGGCCCGGTGAAAAATTGGATATTTTTGTGTTTCCCAAAAAAATGCAAAAAAAATGGCTCTGCAGCGCCACCTAAGGTCGAAAAAGTGCACCTGGTCCCGGCCCGTTTGACATAGAGCTACGAAAATTTTTAGGCATATGTAGGACCTAGAGACCTACAAAAAAGTCAGCGCGAGCCATGTGCTCAGATGTACAGAAAAAGAGTTATGAATTTTTGAATGTGCATTTTTGGCCCATTTTTGCACGTTTGCAGGTCCCAAACTGCTCCTTGTTTCTCCTAAACGCTTTACTCAATCGCCTTCAAATTTGCTGTGGTCCATATTCACACATAGGGGCACAAGTGGGCAAAATTTCGTGCAGATCCGCTGACATATATGATAGGGGCGTGGCTTCAACTTATGTGTTCAATTTTTCCTTCGCCAAGAGGGACAAAAACCTTAATAACTTTGATGTACTAGCTTAAAAAAATCTAAAACTTCATAGACACATGGAAACTTATGTCTTTAACACCTTTAAAAAAAGTTTTGTTAAATACCTACTAGCGCCGCCTAGTGGTTGATTAAAATGTCATTTTTTACACTTTCATGTATTGTGCTCAGTCTGTTTGAGTAAAACAAATGAAAATTGGTCAGAATATCATTAAGACATGGAATATTAAGGTTTTAAAATTTTACGACTTTTCGATAATGGGCGTAGTCTGCACGCCACCTCAAAGTCAGATGACTCGCCAAAACGAAAAAAGTGGCTGTAATTGGCCCCAAAATGGCCTTATGAGTGGAAAAAAGCCTCTCACTCCCGGCCCGTTTGACCTAGAGCTCCAAAAATTTGTAGCCTTATGTAGGACCTCGAGCCCTACAAAAAAGTCAGCGCGAGCCATGTGCTCAGATGTACAGAAAGAGAGTTATGAATTTTTGAATGTGCACTTTTGGCCCGTTTTTGCTCATTTACAGGTCCCGAACTGCTCCTTTTTTCTCCCAAACGCTTGACCCGATCAACTTCAAATTTGCTGTGATGTTTTATCTGACTGTGAGGCACAATTGTTCAAATTTTTGTGATGATCCACCATCAAATATGTTGGGGGCGGGGCTTTATATTATGCCTTTGATGATTACTTTGCCACATGTGAAACAAACCTTTATAACTCAGCTTTACAAGCTTAGAAAAATCTGAAACTTCACAGACACATGGAGACTCAAGCCCTGAACACAAGTGTTTAAAAAAATATTCAATTGCTTATAAAGCCATCTAGTGGCAAACAAAAATGTCAGTCTGATGTCTCGCCAAAACGAAAAAAGTTGCTGTGTTTGGTCCCAGATGGTCTTATCTTTTCTAAACTTCATATATTTGATGGATTTCCAATGCGGAATACACCTATCAACGTATTTTTTGTTATAGTGCCAGCGCCACCTAGTGGCAGCCAAAAATATAGCATTTTTTAAACGTTTTTATGTGTTTGGCTGAGCCCTTTGATGTAATATTGCTGAAATTAGGTCTGCTAAGCTTCTAGACAGCCCTGCTGACCTCCACCAAATTTTACGAAGTTTCGATAATGGGCGTGGCCTCTACGAACATTTTCATTCCGAAGCTTTATCTGTCCAGTAAAAGTTGCTGTAATTTGACCCAGATGATCTGATCTTCTCACAATTTCACACATTGGATGAAAATATTCTCCTGAACATATCGACAAAAATATATTCCAGTTTAAAGCTAGCGCCACCTAGTGGCTGCAAAAAATGTCATTAGTCGAAAGATTACAGTCAATCCTGTTTGGTTTGACCTACAGCTATGAAACTTTGTAGGCAAATGAAGGACTGCAAGACCTACAAAAAAGTCAATAAAAGTGATGTGCTAGGATGTACAGAAAAATTGTTAAGAATTTTTTTAATGTGCAGTTTTGTCCCATTCTTAGACATTAGCTGGTCTCAAACTACTGCCTTTTTCTCTTAAACGATTCACCCCATTACCTTCAACTTTGGCATGAATCATTATCCAACTGAGGGGCACACATAGTCCAAATATCGTGAAGATCTCTTGACAGAAAAGATGGGGGCGGAGCTTCAAATTATGTTTAATACTTCCTTCGCCAAGAGTGACAAAAATGTTCATAACTCAGCTATGACGGCTTCAAACCATCTGAAACTTTCCTGGGACTTTAAAAGTCATGCAATAATACAGCTATGTGATAAACTTTCAAATCATTTACAGCGCCACCCAGTGGCGGACAAAAATCTCATTTTTTATACTTTTATGTACTGTGAAATGCCTGTTTGACTAAATGAACTAAAAAATGGTCAGAAAAGCTATGACACATTGGAACATTAAGGTTCTCAACTTTTATGACTTTTCATTAAAGGGCGTGGCCTCTATGCAAACTCAAAGTCTGATGTCTCCCCAAAACGGTGAAAGTTGCTGTAATTGGACCTAGATGATCTGATGTTTGCAAAACTTCATATATGGGATGGGAGTCCAATGTGAAACACACCTACAAGCCTATTTTTTATCATAGTACGAGCGCCACCTAGTGGCAGCAAAAAATAAGGCAAATCCTTAATGTTTTTATGTACTCTGCTGAGCCCCTTGAAGTGATATCCCTTAAATGTTTTCTGAAAAGCCAGTGGCCATGCCTTATGCCCTCCACAAATCAGTACGATGTTTCGACAGTGGGTGTGGCCTATATGGCATTGAAAGTCACTAAATTGGAACAATAAAAGCTGCAGTAACTCCACCCACATTGTCCCACCTTGTCTAAATTTTACATATTTGATAAGAGTCCTGCACTGAAGTCATCTACAACTACTATTTCATTGTTCATAGTCCTTGTTCATACCCCGACCTGTTCATACCCCAACCTGCACAGGTCTGCGAGGGCCCTTTATAGCTGCTTGCAGCTCTAGTTATTATTATTATTATTATTATTATTATTTACTGTGCAGCGCTTTTCCATTTTTGAGGGCCTAAACATGCACGAAAAGTCACCAAAATTTGCACATTTGTCGGGCCCGGTGAAAAATTGGATATTTTTGTGTTTCCCAAAACAATGCAAAAAAAATGGCTCTGCAGCGCCACCTAAGGTCGAAAAAGTGCACCTGGTCCCGGCCCGTTTGACCTAGAGCTACGAAAATTTTTAGCCATATGTAGGACCTACAGACCTACAAAAAAGTCAGCGCGAGCCATGTGCTCAGATGTACAGAAAAAGAGTTATGAATTTTTGAACGTGCATTTTTGGCCCATTTTTGCACGTTTGCAGGTCCCAAACTGCTCCTTGTTTCTCCCAAACGCTTTACTCAATCGCCTTCAAATTTGCTGTGGTCCATATTCACACATAGGGGAACAAGTGGGCAAAATTTGGTGCAGATCCGCTGACATATATGATAGGGGTGTGGCTTCAAATTATGTGTTCAATTTTTCCTTCGCCAAGAGGGACAAAAACCTTAATAACTTTGATGTACTAGCTTAAAAAAATCTAAAACTTCATAGACACATGGAAACTTATGTCTTTAACACCTTTAAAAAAATTTTTTTTAAATACCTACTAGCGCCGCCTAGTGGTTGTTTAAAATGTCATTTTTTACACTTTCATGTATTGTGCTCAGTCTGTTTGAGTAAAACAAATGAAAATTGGTCAGAATATCATTAAGACATGGAATATTAAGGTATTAAAATTTTACGACTTTTCGATAATGGGCGTAGTCTGCACGCCACCTCAAAGTCAGATGACTCGCCAAAACGAAAAAAGTGGCTGTAATTGGCCCCAAAATGGCCTTATGAGTGGAAAATAGCCTCTCACTCCCGGCCCGTTTGACCTAGAGCTCCAAAAATTTGTAGCCTTATGTAGGACCTCGAGCCCTACAAAAAAGTCAGCGCGAGCCCTATGCTCAGATGTACAGAAAGAGAGTTATGAATTTTTGAATGTGCACCTTTAGCCCGTTTTTGCTCATTTGCAGGTCCTGAACTGCTCCTTTTTTCTCCCAAACGCTTGACCCGATCGACTTCAAATTTGCTGTGATGTTTTATCTGACTGTCAGGCACAATTGTTCAAATTTTTGTGATGATCCGCCATCAAATATGTTGGGGGCGGAGCTTTATAGTATGCCTTTGATGATTACTTTGCCACATGTGAAACAAACCTTTATAACTCAGCTTTACAAGCTTAGAAAAATCTGAAACTTCACAGACACATGGAAACTTAAGCCCTTAACACAAGTGTTTAAAAAAATCTTCAATTGCTTATAAGGCCATCTAGTGGCAAACAAAAATGTCAGTCTGATGTCTCGCAAAAACGAACAAAGTTGCTGTGTTTGGTCCCAGATAGTCTTATCTTTTCTAAACTTCATATATTTAATGAGTTTCCAATGCGGAATACACCTATCAACGTATTTTTTGTTATAGTGCGAATGCCACCTAGTGGCAGCCAAAAATATAGCATTTTTTAAACGTTTTTATGTGTTTAGCTGAGCCCTTTGAAGTAATATCGCTGAAATTAAGTCTGAAAAGCCTCTAGACAGCCCTGCTGACCTCCACCAAATTTTACGAAGTTTCGATAATGGGCGTGGCCTCTACGACCATTTTCATTCCGAAGCTTTATCTGTCCAGTAAAAATTGCTGTAATTTGACCCAGATGATCCGATCTTCTCACAATTTCACACATTGGATGAAAATATTCTCCTGAACATATCGACAAAAATACATTCCAGTTTAACGCTAGCGCCACCTAGTGGCTGCAAAAAATGTCATTAGTCGAAATATTACAGTCAATCCTGTTTGGTTTGACCGACAGCTATGAAACTTTGTAGGCAAATGAAGGACTGCAAGACCTACAAAAAAGTCAATAGAAGTGATGTGCTAGGATGTAGAGAAAAATTGTTATGAATTTTTTCAATGTGCAGTTTTGTCCCATTCTTAGACATTAGCTGGTCTCAAACTAGTGTCTTTTTCTCTTAAACGATTCACCCCATTACCTTCAACTTTGGCATGAATCATTATCCAACTGAGGGGCACACATAGGCCAAATATCGTCAAGATCTCTTGACATAAAAGATGCGGGCGGAGCTTCAAATTATGTTTAATACTTCCTTTGCCGAGAGTGACAAAAATCTTAATAACTCAGCTATGACAGCTTCAAACCATCTGAAACTTTCCTGGCCCTTTAAAAGTAATGCAATAATTTAGCTATGTGATAAACTTTCAAATCATTTACAGCGCCACCCAGTGGCGGACAAAAATCTCATTTTTTATACTTTTATGTACTGTGAAATGCCTGTTTGACTAAATGAACTAAAAAATGGTCAGAAAAGCTATGACACATTGGAACATTAAGGTTCTCAACTTTTATGACTTCTCAATAAAGGGCGTGGCCTCTACGCCAACTCAAAATCCCATGTCTCGCGAAAACGGTAAAAGTTGCTGTAATTGGACCTAGACGATCTGGTATTTTTTAAACTTCGTATATGGGATGGGAGTCCAATGTGAAACACACCTACAAGCCTATTTTTTATCATAGTACGAGCGCCACCTAGTGGCAGCAACAAATATAGCAAATCCTTAATGTTTTTATGTACTCTGCTGAGCCCCTTGAAGTGATATATCCCTTAAATGTTTTCTGAAAAGCCAGTGGCCATGCCTTATGCCCCCCACAAATCAGTACAATGTTTCGACAGTGGGTGTGGCCTATATGGCATTGAAAGTCACAAAATTTGAACAATAAAAGCTGCAGTAACTCCACACACATTGTCCCACCTTGTCTAAATTTTACATATTTGGTAATAGTCCTGCACTGAAGTGATCTACAACAAATTTTTCATCATTCATAGTCCTTGTTCATACCCCGACCTGTTCATACCCCAACGTGCACAGGTCTGCGAGGGCCCTTTATAGCTGCTTGCAGCTCTAGTTTTATTTTGTTTTGTGTTCAATGTTGTTTTAGTTCAATAATGCCAAACAAACTAAAATATGACAAAATACAAAAATGAAACATTTTAACATTGGGATTTAGGATTGTGTAAATTACAAAACTGGACTTTGTGGTGCGTAATAGTACAAAGATTTTTGCTGACTTAGCTGCATTAGGTTTGGGTTAGCCCTTTTTTTGTATAGTTTCACTCCAATAATGTGACAGAGTGGAGCCTAGTCATTCCGGGTGAATAGCACAAGACATAAACAACCAGGCGACGACGGCATTGTAACCACTGCCATATCTGTTACTGTGTAAAAACGACGGGCAGAGAAGTCACTGTTGTTGACATAGCTCCCGTAAAAGAATGCTGTACACCTATATAAAATTCACATGGCGACTAGCATGGCTGTCTGCCTTTGTTTAAAAGTTCTGCGTAAACAAGATAGGCAGCTTGACAGTAGGCACTATTTTATAGGATGTTGCGCAATATAATTGTTTATTCACTCCGAAAACTACGAGGTATGCCCTACTGACTTTATTAACACTAAAGCAAGTAGAGTATGTAGATATTCAATGCTTTACTTAGCTCCGCTAAGTTTGTGGCTATATGACTTGTTGAGCAGTTAATTCAACACTATCATGCCGGATTTTGTTTCACTGGCGGTCATACAATTAACATTGATTTTAGCAATGATTAAAATGAGTATGGTGTCTCCAGCTAATTGTATTTAGAGTGGTAAGGTATGGATGAATGTTCTTCGATTAAAGAAAATGCAAGCTTATTCAACTTGTCTGGTTTAGCAGTTGTCGCGAGGAGGAGAAACAATAACCGCGCTACTTGCTTTTTGGAGCGTCACTGAAGACACATTCAAAGACCGGTCAAATAGTGGGAACTCAAAGACACTGAACTATATTGCACAAAATAACAGAAACTACAATAAAAAACTAAACAATGCTCACTTTTGTTTCATTATCCACCATCCAATTACGTTGAGTTACTCGACTGCCATATGTATTGCGCTACATGAAGAAAAAACACATTTAATTTTCCTTTGTTTGGTTTAACAGTAGCAGCAAACAAAGATGACTGAACTATATTTTCCTGAATAAAGGCCAATACGGGAAGACAATGGGTGCAGTAATTACAGAGAGCATTCTAAACATGTTTATTAAAGGAATGAGACCATTATCAATGGTTGATGAAGTTTTTAAAAATACTGTATTGTCTTTGAGGTGAAGTAAAGGGCTCTTGGTTATTTGAAATCTATTATTATTTTGAAGCAATAATTATAATCGCTATCAGTTGACTAATCGTCCGATGGTTGGGGGGGGATGGCGGTCAGACTAAGAACGAGTTTCAACTCCCACCTCTGGCAGAATTTCTCCCACGCCCCAGAGGAGGCGGGGGACACATGAAGTCTGAGTGGACCATGCTCCGCCCCTCAATTGTCAAGGTGGATGACCAGAGTTGTGGCCGTTAGGTGGTCACTGCCTGTCGTGGTGGCAATCCCCTCACCTCCTCGAACCCACTGGTTAAGGGATGCAGTCAAGCTGAAGAAGGAGCCCTATCTGGCCTTTTTAGCCTGTGGGACTCCAGAGGCATCTGACAGGTACCAGCTGGCCAAACGAAGCTGGCGGTCGCCGACACACACAGGTGTGGGAGGAGTTTGGTGAAGCCATAGAAAGCGTCTTCAAGACAGCTTCGAGGAAATTCTGGTCCATCATCCGACGTCTCAGGAAGGGAAAGCAGTGCACCATTAACACTGTGTACAGTGGAGATGGAGCAGTGCTGACCTTAACTCAGGACGCCATAAACCGGTGGCAGAATACTTCAAAGACTTCCTTAATCCCACCGACATGTCTTCCTCTGAGGAAGCAGAGTCTTTGAGCTCCAATGTGTGCTCTCCCATCTCTGGGGCGGAAGTCACTGAGGTGGTCAAAAAACTCCTTGGTGGCAAGGCCCAAGGGGTAGATGACATCTACCCAGGGTTCCTTAAAGCTCTGGATGTTGTAGGGTTGTCCTGGTTGACACCCATCGACAACATCGCATGGACATTGATTGGCAGTGATTGACAAGATTGGGGTGTTCTAACAACAGATGGATGAGACTCCTCCCCCTCCCCAATAAGGTCTATTCAGGGGTCTATCAGGAAGTTGAACCTTGGATTCGGGAGGAGCAGTTTGGTTTCCGTCCCGGCCGTGGAACAGAAGACCAGCTGTAGACCCTTGGCAGGAACGTCAAGGGTACATGGGGAAATTGCCCAACCGGTCTACATGTGCTTTGTGGACATGGAAAATGCGTTTGACGGTGTCCCTAAGGGAGTCCTGTGGGGGGTGCTCACCGAGGATGGAGCACCGAACCCTTTAACAAGAGCTGTTCGGTCCCTGTACGAAAGATGTCAGCTTTTAGTCCGCATTGGCGGCAGCAAGTTGAATCTGTTTGCGGTGAGGATTGGACTCCACCAAGGCTGCGCTTTGTCACCAATTCTGTTCATTACTTTTATGGACAGAATTTTTAGGCACAGCCAAAGTGTTGAGGGGTTCCGGTTTGGGGGTCTCAACATTGGATCTCTGCTATTTGCAGATGGTGTGCTGATGGCTTTTTCAGACCGTGACCTCCAAATCTCATTGGAGGGGTTCGCAACCGAGTGTGAGGCAACTGGGATGAAGATCAGCACCTTCAAATCTGAGACCACGGTCATCAGTTGGGAAAAGGGTGAAATGCCTCCCCATGTCAGGGATAACGTCCTGCACCAAGTTAAGAATTTCAAGGATCTTGTTCATGAGTGAGGGTAGGACGGAACGAGAAGATCGACAGGTGGACCGGTGCAGCATCTGGTGTGATGTGAACTCTGTTGTGGTAAAGGAGCGGAGCCCATAGGTGAAGGTTTCACTTTATTCTTTGTATTTTTCAACAAGTCTGGTAGCTTTGTAGCACTCAGTACCTGACCTTCTTCTAATCAGAGTTGGGGGAGTGGCATAGCACTTGTTTTGAAAAATTTGACTATGTTGGCTAGTCGTACATGAAAGACCAGAGCAGTACCACAATGTGCATGGTGTGCTAAAACTCAATTTCACCAGATGCTATTTCTTGCAAATGTACGATGCATTTTCTCTCAAACTAAACTTCTGATTAGACCATTCTGTTTTACCCTGATACACGCACATACTGAACGTCTAATGCAAAAACAAGAAGAAGAAAAAATCTTGGGATATAAAAATAGACGAATGAGCAGCTTCAAGGTCAGGAGCTACTGTTTACTGCAAGCTCACAAGCACCCTTCATTGAGCAATCAAAGTGACATGGCAACAATGGTTCAGACAGATAGAGGAAAGGCTATGACTGCACACACACAAAAAAAAATGTTGGCAATCAAAATTTGCATTAATGATGGGAGAATTAGGGAGAGAATAAAGCTTGCTGTGCACCAGTGCCATGTGGTTACAACTTTAAACGCAGCCAACTCTTTCACACGAATAAGCAGAAGCAAAGATGTGACTAACGTGAGCACTGGGCAGTCGAGATTGCACCTGTGAGATGGGCGTGGTTTGGGATATTTGTGAGATGCATTATAAAAGTTGCAAGACTGGTCAGTGAGTTTGAATGTTACTCAAGCTAACTGATCTTTTTGACCAGGATATGACATAAGCTCAGGCACTATAAGTAGGTGCATTGTAACAGCGAAAGAGCCATGAGTTGTCCTGCCAAAATGCCAAAATTAAACCAGAATTTATAGTATGGAAACAAGTTGGGCAATGTGAAGCAATAGTATGAAAAGCACCAAGTAACACGGTAACAAAACGTGCCCTCCTGTGTAATTAGTAGTTGGAAATCAAAGACGCCCTGCACAGTGGTTAACTTACCTTTTTTAACACAATATTTAGTGGTTAAATGACAGAAGCTTCAACAAGCCTTCCCCTGCCATGTATGACTTAGCTTTTTCCTCCCCTTTTTAAACACATGTACGACAATTAAGACACTAAAACACTTTTGAGTAAAATACGACAATATACCACAAAAAGTATTTTAAGTTCCATTGTTTCATAATACATGTCGGATGACAAAAAGCACTCCAGGATGGATTCTGTTCAACGTTTGAAGAGCTGCTGAAATTCAGCATAAAGCCCCAGGGTGACCACAGTAGCTTTGAGAGCGTATTCTGCATGGCTTCAATCAGAGTTGATAAAGTACCTCCCTCCGAAATTAAACACTGCAGCTGTCAGGACTCTTGTCCAAAGCATTTGAGGTGCTTTGGCAAGAATTATTGGTGGCATTTGGGTGGCCCCCATGGCAACACAGCTCTTGGGCACCAAGGAGATGCCAGGCAGCGTCGTGGAGTGGCACCACAGTTGTGAAATCAAAGCATGTGACTCGGATACTTTAGATGAATCAAGCCCCAAATGTATAAACAAATACATTAATTAATATAATGTAAAGTCAACAAAACAGCTCTTCTATCTCACCCCCCACAGAACAAAAAAAACTGAGCAATCGTCAATTTGCAAACTCACCCACTCCACTCTGCAGAATGCAACCAAACAATTCACTATGAAAACACTGGGCAATGGAAAAAATCTGGGCAGTCTGCCTTTCCTCTAAATGCCCTATTCCCTCTAAAGTGCCATGTTAGTAGAGGAGTATTTGGTGAATACGAAAACTCCCTGATACTTCAGACTTGAGATAAACACAGGAAAAGACAACAGAGGGGCTTTCTTGTCAAACCAACAACAGTGGCCCCAATAGCAGTGCTGTGCAGCGCATGCATAGATTACACACTTCACATCATGAGTAAAAAGAGGAAAGTTACGATTGCTTGATTTATTTATTTATTAAAAAAAAGAAGCTTTTTAATAAAAATCAATCGTAACTAGAAAAGAAGATTGTTTAGCATTGTTACATTACCTGTCTGTGTATGTTACTACAGTATTTGTGTGTAAAGGCGATTTTAAAGAATACCACTCCTGGAAGCGGAAGTCAATTGGATTATCCATTGACTTTAGCATTAGCACAAAACATGTTTCCAAAAATAAACAAGAAATATACAATATGTGTATTCATTTGCATATTTTTATGCACCAATTGGCAGCGCTAGCAGTATATAAACAAGGCTTCAAGGCTCGATACTAAGAGAAATTCACCCAGGTCATGGCAAAAACCTGGCACACAGGGCAACACGGCTAACTTAATTGGGTACAAACCAATGAAAAAAAAAAGAAGCCTACTTAGAAACAAGCGCATTACAGTGGGCCCCAGGTTTACAAGATTAATCCGTTCTGCGGTTGGGATCGTAACGCAAATTTGCTGTATGGCAGGCAATCGAAACCTATGTTAATTAGCTAATGCATGTGAAACCCCAGGTAAAAACATTAAAATTGAATATACATATTAAAAATTGGTATCAAAATTAGTGTGTGCTACTTATATATAAAAATACATGTATACAATTATATAACTTCCTAAATAAAAAAATATAGAAATGATTTATTTACCTTTAAGTGACGTGAAGAGCTATATATTCTATAGTGAGGGTAGCCTAGCCTAGCCTTCTTCGTATTTCTTGATTATCTCCAGCTTCATTTCCATATAAATTATTTTCTTACTTCTCTCTTTAACATCACTAGCAATCTTGGGACCCATGGCTTACCTATTCAAGTTTGAATTAACCATTAAAAAGCACTATAAATACGTTACGGCCGATAGCGGACCAGCATTCTAGTGACGTAAGTGGTGACATGTATAGACGTATGAGCGCGGAGCAACTCGCAGAGTCACTCACGCACATCGACCGCCATGTTTGAGGAGGCGTTTTTGTCGTAGCGTGAAAAAAAATGGCATAAAGAGGGGACCAAAAAATGTTGCATTCCACGTCGTTAACAGAAAAAAAAACCTTAGGCAGGGACGTCGTAGACCAGGGGTCCACTGTATTTACTTTTAAGCACATTTTAATCAATTAGCAGTCAAAATGTCATTTCAGTCGTGGCAGCCGATGCCGTAGACTGGGCGTCCACTGTATTTACTTTTAAGCAAATTTTAATCAATTAGCAGTCAAAATGTCATTTTAATCGTGGCAGCCAATATTATGATTGCAATTAAAATGTGATTCATTGTGCAGCCCTACTACAAAATACTGATTTGCATTACTGAACAAGACTGTAAACTCGATTGGTACAGCTAGAAAGCCAGCATGATTTACTCCTGAACTAAAAATGTTTGTGCAAGAGTGAGAACAGGCACTAAAGAGTAAATTTTGCATAGATGTCAAACTCAAGTCCTCAAGGGGATGTATCCTACATGTTTTAAATGCTTCTTCCTCAAACACGGCTGATTGAAATGATTGGAGTCATAATAAGCTAATCATTTGAATCAAGGTTTTGAGGAGAGAAACCTGGAAAACATGCATGGTCTGACATAACCTCGAGGACTGGAGTTTGACACAAAGGCAAAATGTTTTCTGATAGGTTTACACGTTTGATGTGTTTAACTCCTCTCCCGACCGGGAGAGGAAAACCTAGGAAGAAAAGTTTCACGTGGTCTCGCGGTAACGCGGCTTCACATCATCGCTGGTGCGCGCGTCTGGAACGTATTCCTCGCGATAAACGGGGGTTCACTGAACACCCGAGTTCCACTTCTCTTTAGCGAATACAGGTTAGCTTTGCGCTAGTGAATAGTATGAGCGCCAATAGCTATGCCAGCGTACTATCGACTAACCAAGAGCGATGCCCACGAGAATTCTGTTTCAGGTAGATAAGCAACCTGGGGCGCCGTTATCGGAACCACAATGCGTTAGTACGAAACAAAAGCCACTGAGCACATCCGTCTCCTCCACGCATGAGTCCAGGGGAGGCTCGAGCACGCAGGTAGCAGTCAGCGAGCAAGCCATTTGGCGGCTAACTAAGTCGGCTAGCTCAGCTAAGTGGCTAACGGCAAGAAAAGCTAACCCCAGCTAGCTAGCAGATTAACGGGGGCGAGATAACGGCAATGGGGCATCACCCCCGATTAAAACAATGGCCGAAACTCATTAGCGACACGTTTATTCAGACGAGACTTACCTTTAGAGTATAGAGATTTCGGGGAATTGAGATCCAGGTCCGAGCTGAGGAGAGAGACAAAATCAGAGGGCATCGCAGCGCTTCATCGAGGGGAGGGGAAGCGGACACTCTTCGGCAGAAACCAAGTCGTTTTTCCTCGGCCAGCGATTTGAGCGTTCCCCTGGGCGGAATGAGTCGGAATACGGCATCGATCAAATACGGATGTGTAGGACCAATTGTGGTACAAAAAAACTTTTAGTACAGAAACAAGCCCCGTTAACTAGCACGTCTCATCACGTTGGGGAGACGCTCACACAAACAGTCTACACACTCGAGTTGAGGTCGGCCCACGTCTTGGGCCCGCCCCTTTGAGAACGCATGCGCATTAGACAGATATGATAAAACTGTAGTGAAGGGATTTAATATGATGCATGAGTTACGCTAGTATTTATATTTAAGTGTGACTGTCGATAATGAAAGGAGGAGATACAGGATGGCCAATGGTGGTTTTCATCCGGTGGCCTGACCATCCCAAGGGAAAAATTTAGTGTTAATTATATGTAGATTTTTGCTCTGCACACTAGCTTGGACCCAAACAGCCCCCAAATAGCAGGGATCAACAGTAAATATATTGTCAAAATGAAAAAAAAAAAAAAAAAGTTAAAATACCATTACCTTCCTTTTAGGGTCCCCTATGAATCATAAAATAGCATTTTTCCTTAAACTGCATGAAACAAATGGAAATATTCTGTGATATTTTTTCCATTTGTTAAAAGAATATACAGTATATTTTGTAGGCATGCAGACAAATTGTGTGACTCCAACAGAAAAATTGAATCAATATTTAGTAGATCCTACTTTTGTTGAAAGAACAGCCTCTTAATCATTTCCTATAACTTCTAAAAAGGGTCTGGTTTCCAGTTCATAAACATTTGGCACCATTCTTTTCTACAACCTAGCTCCATTTCAGTCAGGTTTCATGGTTTCTGACCATGAACAGCCTGCTCTAAATCACACCACAGATTTTCAATTACATTCATGTTTGGGTACTGGGATGGCCACACTAGAACATTGCTCTTGTTCTTCAGCACGAATGCCCTATTTGTATTTTATTTTTAAAAATGTAAATGTAAAATTTTGATATTTTGTTTTATTTGCAATGAATACAATAACCAATTAATTGATAAAAACAGTTAAATGTACATACTAAGTGTACATGTCTATGTTTTTTTCTAATATTATTTTATTTACAATATATAAATCAACCAATAATTTAATAGAAGATGTTAATCTTTGCCATCAAAATGTACACACGAATATTGCAATTTTTATGTACTCACAAAAGACCAAATAAACACACTAAAAAAAACAAAACAAAAAAAAAAACATACAATTGAATGGGTGGTAAGGTCGATGACTGGTTAGCACACATGCTTAATAGTGCAGAGGCTGTGGGTTTGCCTCGGGTTCTGGCCTCTCTGTGTGAAATTTGCATGTTCTCCGTGTTCCAAAAACATGCATGGTAGGTCTACTGGACACTCTAAAATGTTCTTAGGTGTGACCCTGAGTTTGAGTGATTGTTTGTCTTTGTGTGCCAGTGGATTGGCTAACAACTATGGAGTAAGATCACTTTCAAGAAAACTTATCGTATGCGTCTTGAACAATTCATATGAGTACGACTCTAGACTGTCTCTAGACTAAGTGCCCTTTTGATTCAGCAACTTATTATATTTGAAAACAAGTACAGTATATTTGTTACTTTTCAGCCCTATTGAAGCTTCCGAAATAAAAATTGAAAACAAGTATATTTGTTACTTTTCAGCCCTATTGAAGCTTCCGAAATAAAAATTGCACATTGCACACCTCATAACACAGTGGGTCAATTTCCCCAAAACAGTTGCTGCCAAATATTTAGTGACTAAATAATCAAATTCTTTGATGATGACATGGATTACGTGGATTATTATTTTTTTCAATAAACTAAACTGGTTGAATTGATTTATTTATTGTAGTGTCATGAATAAATTCGCAGTTTAATACAACCCAAATATATATATATATATATATATATATATATATATATATATATATATATATATATATATATATATATATATATATATATATATATATATATATATATATATTAATAACCCAAATTATTTCACAGGCCCCCTGTCGTCCACCCTACATATCCCAGGGGTTCCGTGGATCCCATTTAGAGAACCGCTGCCATAGACAAATCTGAACTGGGTGCAACCTACCCACTGACCGAAGACAGCAGGCATACACTATAGCATGCCCGCGACCCACCTGAGAATAAGCGGTTAAGACAATGGATGGATGTGTACTATTGAACTAAAACATTTTAATGAGTGATTCGTAGACAAAAAGGCTAAAGAAAGGCAGCTTATTTTGCAGGGCTCCTGTAATAAAGACTAAAGTTCTGGAATTGCTACTACTATAATGTATTTTAATCGATAACATGTTTGGAACACATGGACCAAAAAGTAAGTTAGAAATGACGATAACAAACAAACGACGCACTTGACTTTAGACTCAAAATCCCAACATTCATCGCGACATGACGTCATCGTGTTATTGCGGAAATACCGTGCAGGTCGACAATTTTGTTCGCAAGACGTATTTTCCCCAGTGCATGTTGTTTGTATGAATTTATAGTTTTGCGACTTAAAAAAAATCACCTAAAGCTGCTAATCCAATGGCAGCTCTTAAATATGCTGGTATGGAGGACACTGACAGCGACGACGAGTTACCTCCTGGTTGGGAGGAACGATCGACTAAAGATGGATGGGTCTATTATGCCAAGTGAGTGGACTTCGTCAGTCATGAGCTTCAGTCATGGGCATGTGTTCGTATGCGTTTTAAAAGCGTGTATTGGCAAGTATATCGCATGTGCAACTGTATCATGCACCCCTACTGTAGTCTAACTACTTTTCCACCTGCACTGGTCTTTTGTGACTTCCTATTTATTTAATTCACGTGTTTGCTTTAAATTAATTGAAAAAAAATAGAACAAAATAGACATGATCTGATGACGTTACATAAACGCAACAACAAAACTGTAATCATTTTTGTGTGTGCGCTAAAAGCCACGATGAGATGAGGACTCAGTGGGAACACCCCAAGACTGGAAAGAAGAAACGTTGTGCTGGAGGTTTGATTATTATTATTATTATTATTATTATTATTATTATTATTATTATTATTATTATGTGTTCCTACTTACGCCATCGACAACTTGACAGTGTAATCCATGTTTTTACAATTATTAATTCTTATCATTGGTGTTCTTGTAGAAATGACTTTCAGGTCACATAAGCTGTGCATTTTACAAGAGTTAAAAGCATGATTTTTATTTTTTTTAATTTTATTATTTTTTAAACTTCTTAATGTGTTTGAGACCATGTCATTTTGAAGAGGGTTCCCTTCTTTTAATTGGTACTTTATACAACGTCCCACAAAAAGTATGTAATTTATGAACTTTCTTCAAACAGATTTGCCGTATGGCTGGGAGCAAAACACCAATGAACATGGTCAAATTGTTTACGTTGAGTAAGTAGTTCTCATGTGGTGTATGTTTTTTAAATAAATTTTTTTGTTAGTCTTCAACTGTCAAGTTACAGAATATAAAACTTTTTGGAACAAATTTCTTCCTGCCAGTCACATCAATAAGAGGAGCACTTATTTCGACCCCCGCCAAGTGTTTACTGTGGAGGATGTGATGGTGAAGCCGAAACGCTATGATGGTAACTCCGCAGCTTTAGAGATCCTTCAAGGTCGGGATCTGTCAGACAAGGTGGTCGTGATTACTGGCAGCAACTCTGGCATTGGTGAGTCCCTTTTATGCACAGTGGACCTAATAAGACACCTTGACTTTTGAAAGCCTCAGTTTCTGAGTATTTAGAGTTTTGAACTTGTAAAGGTTTTTTTCTATTATAAGCATATTTAAATTTGACCCATTTTCGGCCTTCGGTCTTGATACATTGTTGACGTATTAAAAATCACTAAGAGGTTGAAAAATACTCTAGTTTGTTAAAACATCCATCCATTTTTTCAGAGCTGCTTATCCTCACAGGTTCGCTGGTGCCTATCCCAGCTGACTTCGGGCAGTAGGCGGGAGACACCTTGAACTGGTTACCAGCCAAATTTAGTATGCCATGTATGTTTTAGGAGTGTGGGAGGAAGCCGGATTGCCCGGATAGAACCCACGTGGCCATCCATCCATCCATCCATCCATCCATCCATCCATCCATCCATCCATCCATCCATCCATCCATCCATCCATCCATCCAGCCATCCATCCATCCATCCATCCATCCATCCACCCATCCATTCATTCATTTATTCATTCATTCATTCATTTTCTATAGCAGCTTATCATCACAAGGGTCGCAGATTGCTGATGCCAATCCCAGCTGATTTCGGGCTGTAGGCGGGGGACACTCCAAACTTGTTGCCAGCCAATTGCAGGGCACACAGAGACGAACAACCGTTCATGCTCCCAAACATACCTAAGGATAATTTAGTATCTCCAATAGACCTGCCATGCATATTTTTGGAGTGTGGGAGAAAGCCGGAGTGCCCGGAGAGAACCCACACGGGCTCGGGGAGAACATGCAAACTACACACAGGAAGGCTGGAGCAAATTGAATTTGAACTTGGGTCCATGAAATGTGAGGCGGATCTGCTAACCAGGGTAACGTCCAGACTTCTGGAATTTTGTGTTTCCACAAAAACGCCACTGGGTGGCAGTGTGGTATAACTAAAAGTAGGCACCCCAGCCAAGCATTCATCAACATTAGGCTCCAACGTGTAAGACATAACACCCAACAAATCACCCCGTTAATGTTGAACATGACTGTATTGAAGTTCATTAGCCGAGCTAAATTGGATGTCACTGTTAACCGCAACAAATGCGCGTACCCTGCCAAGTAAAAGTATAGGTCAAATCCTCTGGAAAGCAATGCATTTCCTTTCTACCTTTTGCAAGTTTTAGTTTGAACTCAGAAAAACAGAGGAAGGTTGGCCTTTCCTTTCAGATGTTTTTTAGTTTGAGACAGACAGCTCCAGGGAAATCAAAGCAACATAAAATGCTTAATTGTCTTTATATTCAAATGCTTTGTTGAAAGAAAGTGTTGCAGGTCTGTCTAATTGCTGTATGTACATTATGAGATGGGGCACTATAGTAGATTTACAGCTGCCTTGGGACCTTGATGGAACAGCGGGGCTTTTGAACTTAATTGCCTCCCTATCCTTGATGTTTCTTCCATTTATCTGTCTAGGCTCCTATTAACAAAGGGATTGTGTAAAAATAATATGCAATTTGATATCAATGGTTTTTATTTTAATTCAAATATTTCTGATGTCAACACAAACTGATTGAATGAACATAGTCATGATTGAAATTAAGTCCTTTACTTAGAAATGTATTCGTTGTATTTTTTTCACATATTTTTGTTCTTTTGCTAATTATCAGATCATAATTAAGGAAAGGACTCACAATCCTGACCAGTCATCCCACTTTATACTTATCGTACTTTAATGAACAAACATAAAACCTTTAGTAAAAGAAAAAAAAAGATTTCTAGAAAGTTCAAGCATTTATTCTCAAATATATAGAAATTTTAGACATTTACTCTGTTTTTCAAAATGGATCAATTTAGACCAAAATCTGTATTCCGCATTTATTGTGACGTATAACCTGTACAACACAACAGAAAAATAATTAAAGAGGTAAAGTACCAATAAACAAATGAGTATAGTTGCAAAAGCATACACACCTTCCTATGCGCTTGTGTTCATCATTAACAAGACAGATTCAAACACATGTTAAATGAGAGTGAGTACACACTTGCCACTAAGTGACTTTGCTAACACAAATGATCTCTCCAGGTTAGAGGTCAGATTAATAGTGGTGAAGCTGTAAAACTGATATACGTCTCTTATTTTTTAGAGCTCAAAAATTTGCATTTGACTAGTGGTGTGTGTAGACCATTGTATAACCACTTTTTTTTAGAATTAATAAAATGTATATGATTTTTTTTCAACCCATTTTTGCTTAATGATAGTCATAGCTTTGTGTAAATTGTTTTACAATAAGCATATAACTTCAAACCATTCCAAGTTTTTTTTGTTGTTGTTGTTTTTTTTTTTTTTTTGGCGCTTCTGCAGCAGTATCATGTTCACCACAAGAGTGCATTAGAGGTCCATGCTAGCGTTGCCACAAGGCCTTTAAACCATCTAAATTGTTCCACATTGTCAAATTTTGCTTTTAAAACATCATAATGAGAAGCAGAGTCCGCGTTTAACTTTTTGTTAGTGTATGATGCATTTAGTGCATATAGTGTATAATCTGCTCTGAATGGAACCAAGAAATAGCTTTTTCTCCAGAGAATTTTCAAACAATGTGCTTACAAGACAGCGTCATTTTAAATACTTATTATACCAATATTAACACAACCTTTGTTTTACTCGGCCACGTATTAAATATGCTGCACCCCGTAATTAACAATACTCTTATAGTAATTGCTTCTTCTTGTGTGCTCCTTTGACATTCCACCAGTGAAATGTGGTTATGCCAATTGGCTGGACCCACTTAGCATTTTAATGGCATCAATAGTGTTTTAATCCAAGTGTCAAGGCTATTTCCATTTTCTTGAGTCCGTATTTCTCTATGGGGGAATGTGACATTTTTATTAGGAATGGAAGGATATTATTTAATTAGCACATTTACATTTCATGTCTTTAATTTCGTTTTCTTAATGTACACGGAAGAAGACGAAGAAAAACGACATATAGGAGTTTATTTATGCGTGAAATGTCACATTTTGTGGCTGGCCTTGAAGCAGCGTTGCACTGAGACTAGGGACACTAATTCGCTTGGTCTTACTGAGGTGATCACGACGACGGATTCCACCCACATTAGTCTTCCTCACTTCGCTTACCCATGTAAATTAAAAAGCACTACGAACCTGAATGGTGTTTTTAATCGTGATAATGGAAATGAATGATCTCACTTTGTTTTCTCCTTCTCCAGAGCCCTTGTCTCTCTCCGCCCTTAAAGGTTTTCGCCCTCTTATAGACCCATGCTTGTACCTCCTCAACGATTTCTAAGTGGCTTTGACCTGGGCCCGAGCCCTCCTATCCATCCCCATTACACACTCCTGCTCCACTCCTAATTCCCCTCCAATCAAATAAACTCTTTGCTTATTTGCTGGCCAGGGCTCTGTGGGACAATTGTCCTTAAATGACCATATTCCCGTAAAAAGCCTTTTTTAAAGTAGACTATTGTGTTGTGTGTTGCTTTAGAATAATCTGATGAAACGTAAAAATAAGGAAAAAAATATTACATGAGCAGAGTACTACAGCATATTGATAAAGGTTTGGTGTGGCTTGGTTGTCATTGTATCAGAGCCAATATGCGAGTAACCCCCCCTGCTATTTTTAAGAAATAATAGGTAATTGCATAAGAAGTCATATTTAAATCTTAATTTCAATGCATATTTCTATGAAAAACAGTTTTAAATTTTACAAGGCTGAAGTGGGAGATTGTCGCAGGGGGGAGAATCCTAATTTTAGTTCCAGTTGTAAATAGTAAATTTAGTCATGTAATAAATTACAAGATTAAAGTTAACAAAAAAGTGGGACGCATTTTAGGGATGGTGAAGGATTCTCTGGATGCCCCCATTTGCATGTACATATAGACAAGGAACTTTTAGAAAATGCTGACAGAATGTTATGTTAAATCAATCATGCTTTTTTTTTTTTTGCTTGTGGTTATTTATTAATATTCAAGAGGTTTACATAATGAGTATTAAATCTTACTATAGACTTAATTTTTTCCACTTTCAACTGTGTCAAAGGCTAGTTGTTTTTGGTTGACGCTTTCCGGTTGAACAATGAGTAAATCTCATAAATCTCAATGACAAAATGTAATCATAAACTGTTTATCAGACTCTATGTGTACCGGTTGGTGCTGATCATCACTAGGACTCGTCCCTGTCGGTTTGCGGCGTCATTTTTCCCTCTTAAGTTTTAGTGTAACTTGTAGGCGAAGTAAATCAGTCAGGTCAGTGAGACTGTGACAAAATAATATGACACATAGCGTCAGGCTGGGATTTACAGTGGTAAAAATCTGCTTACATCAGTGTTCCTAAGCAGTAATTCTTCTTAAAAAAGCTCTGCTACCATAAAGTGTGCACTAGCTAAAAGTGTGATATGGGACATTGAGATCCTCTAGTGTTAAACAAAGATTCATTTGTCATTGGGTAGCAGGCAGGGTACACAATGAGCTAGTTCCCAGTCAATCACTGGGCATCAAGAATCAAATGACCGTTGACACTCACAAACGTACCTAGGGAAAATATGAGTGTCCTTTAGAACGTCCTTAATGTTTTTGAGAATGTTTGGAAACCAGAGAACCAGTCTACCACTGTGTCGCCCTTAGAGTCCAGTTTTTAAATACGTATTATTTTTTATTCATCCACTTGCTAAGTAGTGTTCAGTTATAATTAACTTTGAAGCATAATACACTTGCATTTCATCTTTCAGAACAATTTTTTGAAATAATCTCTTTAGGTATAATTTTTATTTAACTTATGTGTAACACATTTTAAATCATCATCATTTAGATTTCCAAGTTCCTTTATTCAAGGATATGGATGTTTGATAAAATGATACCAGTATGAGTATTCAAGTCTTTTCTGTAATACTGTTACTATGTAAGGATATCACTAGTACTTTTGATGCACACAATTAAAAAAAAATCCAATGACAGCTATAGAAAGACCTAAAAGTCCTTTTCTGTTTCTTTTTCTACAGAAATTGCATCTTGATTGGCATTTATCGGACATACAGTATATGCCTTTAGTTCCTGATTGTAAAATGACGACATGAGGATCGGCAACAGAATCGGATACTGTCACGAGTATGGATATCTAGAAATAAGGCTTGATATTGCCCATCCCTATTTAATAACAGTGCTGATGTCCTGACATAGCATTGTATTAAGTACACTTTTTTTGGCATGAAACCTATGCTCTAGGATTTCAATGTTGGCCCTTACGGTGCTTCTTGGAAAGTTATCTGTTATTTTTATGTTATCTAATATGTTTGAGGACCACTGTTGTACTCCATCTCAATTCATCAAACTACCTGCTATGTGGTTTTGTTGTTTATGTGCTGGGTCAACGCAGGAACCACAGTATTTGAAGCAGGAAATGATAAGGATTTGTGCGGAAGCGCTTCATAATGTTCTTTGTGTCTGTCCACTTTTTCAAATATTATTCATGAAGGACTAACATTGTTCTGTGTTTGTGATGATCCCGGTGTTGTGTGGGAGAGGATTAGGTGTCAAGGCCAGTGCTCTCCTCTCTCTGGATGGAGAGATCTGTAAGCATATTCAGTGAGCCGCGGCGCTGCGGGGAGTCTTGGTGCACAGATTAAAAAAACGGCAGCCTGGCTTTGTGGCTGATCATTAGATTGAGGCAGATTTGTTAAGCATAACTGCCATTAAATTGGCTGCAAAGCTCTGGTATTTACCGCGCCACTGTTTATGAATAAGGACCCCCCTCAAAGTCTGGCGCGGCTGTGCATTAAAGCAGAGCGAGGGGAAAGAGAAAGATGCATTATTCATAGAGGGAGGAAGTAGATGGATAAAAAGATGTTCCCGACAAGAGTGGCGTATCTGCGTCTTATTCCGTGTGTCCTGGAGCATCTCCAAGTGGCTGCCGGTGGCTAAGATGGCATTCACAGTTTATCTGTGTTCATATTGAGCAGTCTGATAGAATAGTGTGTGCGTGTGTGTGTAAGGGGTGTGTGTATACGCATGCGTGTGAGTGTGTGTTTGTCGGACTCAGAGCATGTGAGGAAAACAGGATTTTTTTATTCTTACAGTCTGATAAATTGTGTTTATTAGCCAGGTAATGAACAGTTCTGCTTGGTTAATCAGATAATGTGCAACTTTAGGGAGATGTGAGAGGCCAATCTGAAAAAGCTGAAGTGACGAAAGTGAACACATTTTAGTCTTTACTCTGCACTGCTGTACTATTAAAACCTCCTGCACAACCTGTAAACCACTGTGTAAATTACACAAAGAAAGAAAGAAAGTTGTAAGGTTTACCCTATCTTTGAGTCATGCCACATGACTTTTTTTTTTTTTTTTTTTACTTTTGGCTTAATTTTAAATGTGCTCACTCATTGTTTCTCTGGGCCAATTTAGTAAAACCCCAAACTACTATTTAGTTGTCTTAAAGGGATAATGCTCTTACTAAGCCATTTTCAGTTGTAAAAACGTATGATTTTGTCTGTAATTAATTTGATGACAATTTATTTCATATACAATTAATATGTTTAGAAATTAATTTCGCCATTTGCTGTCCACTGAACACTGTACTGCTTTCACTATCGAGTATTTTTAAAATCCTAGCAGTTATTCCATAGAATAATTAAGTAATCCCCCCCCCCCATAAATGAAACAAAGTTATTATCCATCCATCCATTATATTAACTGCTTCTCCTCATGAGGGTCGCGTGTGTGCTAGAGAGTTATCCAACTGTCCTTGGACAATAAGTGGGGTATGTGCTCGTTGCCATATGCACTCACAAAAACACCAATGTACAATTTAGAGTGTCCAACATACTTACTTACGTGTTTCTGAAATGTGGAAGAAACCGTAGTGCATGGGTACAGGGAAAACATTGACACTTCACACAGGAAGTCTGAAGCTGAAAGCGAACCCACAACTTCTGCATATGATCTGGACTGGTCAACCACCGTGCCACCCATCCAAGATAGATAGATAGATAGCGAGCGAGCGAGCGAGAGAGAGAGAGAGAGAGAGAGAGAGAGAGAGAGAGAGAGAGAGAGAGAGAGAGAGAGAGAGAGAGAGAGCCTTTATTATCATTACACCTACACAAGTATAAGGCATGAGATTTTGACTTCACAAGCTTGACCTGTCTAAGAAAAATACAATACAATTGACTGATGGGGAGACAGACAGCAAGGCCTGTCGGGATGCACTATGCTGAGGTCTCTGAGATCCTCAGAGATAGGAGAGAAAAAAAAGGCTTTGGCCATGCTACCAAACAGAGGGTGTGGCTAAAGTCTGTAAAATAACCCAAACATGCAGCAACAAAAAGACACGCCATAGCTCGCACATGTAGATGAGTGGGTAAGGGCGGTGGGGGAAATGGGGCCATGGTGTGGCCCTGCCCAGAACGGCCAAGTGTGACGCTTTCTCAAGCGGCAGTCATGTACGCGGGTTGAATTCAAGAACGACAGAGCCTGTCAGGTTCATTGAAGAGTCTATTTTTTAATAGGTGTAAATACGCATGCATGTGCGCGTATGTGTGCATGTGTGTGTTGGGGGTCAGGTAATGCTGTGGAAGACCAGGATGAGAAATTGTCAGAAATTTTTTTCAGGAGTTGACACAGAGGGTCAGAGTGAGGGTAATAGGGTAGGTTTTTAGACAGCAAGGGACAGGGAGGGGTAATAGAAACACTTCAGCGCTCTGGCCTGGAACAGCTCAACCTTGGGCAGTAATCACGAACCATACATCCCACTTTTGGGGTGACATCCCCCTTGGGGTAATGACAGGGAATTAAATAGGATCTTAAAAGTCTGCAAGAATTGGACTGGTTTTGGGGCTACTCCCATTTTGGGATAGGAGAAGCGCAACCACTGAGGTGTACTTTGTATTGTCTGAGCCCTTGTCTACATATAATCGGCTTATTTAAACCCACATAGTCTCCCCCTCGTTGTTGTTGTTTTTTTTTTCTTTTTTATTTAAAGAAATCCCATCCATAAAAATCCAGCACAGTGCGGTTTCATTGACTTCCATGACAAGCATGCCAAGTCACTAGGCTGCAGTCATGTTGCCAAATTCTGTCCAATGAGAAAGAACATCAGCTTCTGACATCACCAGTGTCTGTGTCTTTGATGGGAAAACGAGTAGTGCGATGACACAAATCTCTGGATTAAGCTGGTTACACGCAACCACGAAACCGGAGGCTTGAGCAAATCTTCACTTTGGCTGGAGGTTTTGAAAGATTCGGTTTTGATGAAAAAAAAAAAAAAGCCTGGCCATGTATAGCAAATAGGGCAAAACAGAGACATTAACTGACAGTTTGCAAGAACCCCGTCCATGTGTAGACAAGGCCTGAGATGGGAGTATGCAAACCTGGTCCTTGAGGCTATCCTGCATGTTTTTGATTCTTCTGTCCTCCAACACATCTGATTCAAATGATCAGCAAGCTCAGCAGAAGCCTGATAAACGAGCTGATCATTTGAATCAGGAGCGTTGGAGGACAGAAATATCAAAAACTTGCAGGATAGCAGACCTGGTTTGGACACCCCTGGTCTGAGACATTTCATGAACTCTCCCAATTTGATCCTTAACGCAGTGGACACTTGTTAGAGGTATACCTTATTTTCTCACATGTTGAATTGATTTATGTTTTGGATAGATGCTTTAAAATGTGTGGTTTAAGTCTGACTACATGTGAGTGTTTGGTTGTGAATTGTGGCCTTTAGTAGCTCCTTGTGAGATGATTTTCATTTCCTATTTGTGAGTTTGAAAGTTTGTCTTTTGTGGTATTTTTAGGCCTGCAGCATTACTGTGATGGTTGTGTGGAATCCAGTTTCAATCTTTAGATGGTGTATGATTATTTATATTACGGTTTTCTTGTTAATTTGTTGATAGAATGGAACAATGTGTTTAATTTAACATATTGTAACACAGTTGCCTCTCAAGGGTCTAACTTAATTAGAATATCACTGAAAAATCAATTTATTTAATTAATAAGATCTGTTCAACAAGTGAAGATGTATATACATCACACAGAATATTATTTCATGTTTTTCATTTATTGAGATGTACCTTTAATCCTTGTAGGGGGTGGCATTGTGGCTTGTTAGAATGAGATGTGAGAGTGAACGGCATTTTGCTCGACCAGTCTTGATGACCCCTGAAAATGTATCATTAAACCTTCTACTAATGTGAAGGTCTGAGAAATTTAATGCATAAAAGTTGACTGCAGAAAATTAAAAACCATAGTCCAAGGGAAATAGAGAATTAAATCATGTAATAAACTGTCACACATCCATAATATTCATTCCCCGCTTCAGAAGTAAGCACACACAAGCAAAGTAGTTTTATACTTTGTCTTATAGTTAAAAATGGCGCTAATTCAAGTCATTTTTTCATGACAAAGAAATGCAGTATGTAGTGGTCTATTCATGAGTCACTCTTCAGGAACCAAATACGCTCTGCTGAGAGAGGACTGTGGGAACCTGACTTGTTTACCCACAGGTCTTGTAATGATTTCAATTGACTTGTGTTTGTCCAGTTGTAATACAGAGCTTATTTTAGTTAAATGCCTCTTTGGATGCAGCTCAAGAGCGTGTGGGAGCAGGCAGGCGGCGGCGGCGGTGGTGGCAATTGCCAAATAAAGCCGCTCACTGACGAGGCTGGTAATGATCTCATTACACTGAGCCAATACACCTGTGTATGAGGGTGGGGGGGAGGGAGGATCCAAAGAGATGGTGGCGGGCCAGGAAGGACAAACAAAGCGTGAAATCACTAAATCACACTCATTATTGGGGGGGGGGGGGGGGGGGGGGGGGGTATCTGAAGGGCCAGGATCCTAATGTACCATGAAGAGCATTCGTTGCTTAATGGACAATTTACACCATTCTTTTATGCATCATAGTAAAACACATTTTTAGCAGTAGTGGTGGTTTTTCATTTTCTGATTAGTGTAGTGTCAAGTACACTGCTTTAAAGCCAGTGCTCAACCTGATCCAGGCAGCAGTAATGTTTGTATAGTTTATAATTAGGGATCGCTGATATGCCCCCCCCCCAAAAAAAAAAAAAAAAAAAAATCTAAATGTCTTCCAGTCATTCTTCAGTTATTTTAATATTATTAATAAACCCAACAAAGATGTTTTCAAAGATTTCACTTAATAAAAAATAAGTCCTGTGCAAAATGTTCAGACAACAATTTAAGTCAGCTTTAAGGTAAACATTCAAAGCTTGTGCAAAAAAAGTTTTTTATAGCATATGCATAGCTTCCCTAATTACCACAATTCAGTCGTTAGTAACTATTCTAAATACATCCTGTAAACCACCGTGCCAGTATTCTGCCACTTGTGCAAAATTTCAGTTTCCCAATCTTGCAAATTTTAAATTGGTCGGATTTTAAAATGACAAATTTATTGAATTATCCGCCCGTCTGTCTGTCCGTCCGTCCATCCATCCATCCATCCATCCATCCATCCATCCATCCATCCATCCATCCATCCATCCATCCACTAAGGGTTGAAGGCGTGCTGTACCCTATCTTAGTTGTCTTCGGCCACCTCCCGGTGTGTAGTATAGTACTATATATTGTATGTGACAAAATGAAGTGGAGAACTGCATCAGAGTGGTTGTTGATTCCCTGACTATGTTTACGTGCTGTCAATAATCAGATTGAGAGCAAATTCTTTCTCAAACATTTGTGGTAACTCCATTTACATGTTTTTGTGACCATTATGGTAATTGTGTTAGCCCAAACTTAAAATTTGTAGCTCAGTACTGCCTCTGAGGTTTGCCCTGTTTTTTCACCCTGCGATGAAAACAATATCTTCAAGTTAGGCTTGCTTAGGAAGGGACATCACTTTTTGCTATGGAGAATATTTTTCTCCCTTTCTAAACTACATCGGCGTCCAAAAATTGGGTTTGGGGTCCCTGTATTCTCCATTCGGCAATCCCTACTAGGCTATTAGCATTGTTTACGGTCGTTATATTTCCCTGAGTGAAGTAACCTGTAGTGCCATTCCACAGGCTGGCAAAATTGCACAAACAGCTTTTGGCGACCTACCAGAGTAAAAATGAGCAAACAAAACTGTATTTGTGACCTCTCGTCATGTTCTATCATCAGAGTACAATAGGGAAACAGGCTCTTGTTGTACATTTGACCGGGAACTCATTTCAGTGTTGTCCTCGCTGCCGCAGAGTCTCTGTTACAGCAACACTTGCTCTCTTGTTATTTCACAATTAATGTCGAGCCCTTGTTATTTGTCACCGCAAAAACACGGCTCCGGTGACGCCGCCCGTTGTTGCTGCCATATTCTAATTTGTTCTCCATTATGGAAAACACTGGCGCTCCTTAATTTCACTTTCATGGTGTATACACACAACAAGTGAGGGGGAAGGTGTTTTTGTTTAGCAGCAGCCTTTTGTCCATTTTATAATGTATGAAAAATGCTTTTACTTCAAGCTGTTTTTTAGGGACTTAAAAATTTGACTACAGTTGAGTTAATAACATAATCGATACCATGCAATTGCTCTACCTATGTTAAAAATTTAGCAAGTTATCCAAGCAGATGCTGGAGTTAAAAAATATCAACCTTAACAGATCGGATACCAAAGGTTAATCACAGAGAATAATCTCAGAATAATCTTTGATAGACATCAACCAATCTCCCTTTTGCTGAATTTAATAGGTTGAGGCGGACAAGACACTAATTACACTTAATTATCAGTATTTTTGCAAGATGTTTATTATCAGCATGTGTGTACCCTTTCTACATCTCTTTCAACATCTCAAGTACTGTACACAACAAAGTGTATAAGTGGTGTCACAATTTAAAAAATTGTTTAAGATGTTAAAAATTGATTTGTGTTAACCCAACTACTGTAGAAGCGGGATTTGAGATGTATTCTAAGGGGGTTGTTTTGAGGGAAAATGATGGTATGGTCTCTGAATTGTGAACTTATATAACATTTATATACTAACATTTATAGAATAACATTTTCAATGCTTGTTTGGTTTCACCTAAGTACGAGAAGCAATTTGAAGAGTTTGGTATAAAAAGTCAAAATCATCATAAAGATACAAAATCTCCATTGGTTTGAGGAAATATGCTTCACTCCCACTACAATACACTGGCAAGTTTTTGATCGGAAAAGTTCAAAATCTCATTCTTTGTAGACTCTGTTTAAACGTTTTCTGTTTGTTAAATCTTGACGGTCTGTCTGCCTATTCAAATTATGTATTAAATCTGTGTCTCTGCCATTCTGCTCCTTCTCCCCTGTCATGTTGTTTTTATTTTCCCCATTTCCCGCGGGCGGGATGATTGCAGCACTCTACCGCAGTCCCCTCCATTACACCTAATAACGAGTCATATAATTTAATTCCATGCTTCACTTGTCAGGGTGGCGGGCTTCCAATCCGGTTCCAATTTTGGTTTTTAATAGATATTGGTCTTTAACACTCTCCTCACAATTAGGCCTCCCAGTTTTGCTCTTAATGAAAATCAGATTAGGACCTATAATCTAATTACAGTTCATATTAATCCGCCTTCTGATACAGTTCTGCCTAGCAGTGGACCCTCTTTTTCACAATCACTTATTGTGGCAGTTTGTCAGTCAAGGTGCTTGCTGGATGCGTTTGAGTCAATTTAAAGGTGGGATTGAGAAACGCAGTAGGTCTCACAAGACTTGCAGTAAATGTCAAGGGAAACAAGAAAATACGGTGAAAGTTGATCTAGTAAATTAATACAACCTACGGCTTGAGATGACCCATTTAGACTTGTAATTTCGAAATGAACTTCACTGCCTTCTATCTTTTAGTTTTTGTCACTTTTATCGGAAGCACGTGATTTGGCTGGAGCCACGCAGTGCTACAGTCTCGGACTGATAAATTCTTTCACTATCAGCCGACTGCGTTCCATTTCAGAACTTTGGCCTTATCAGTGGCTCTTTGATGCTGCCAACTGTCACCACACCAAAGGTTCAGTTTGTGTTTGATTGTCCATTTGACTCCCTTTATTATTAGCCATGTTTGTCATAATTACCTCCATCAATGCATAATTACCAACATAATTAATATCTTACTCCCCTCCTCGTCCTCTAACGAGCCGACATAACGAGCGGGGCGATACCTTCTTCAGAGCCGACGGTCACATCCTCAACTTTATCTTCTCAGACGAGAGGAAATAGACCAGAACTACAAAAATTCAATCAGTGTCATCACTTCTGAGAGAAATGATTAGCTCTTTTCACCAAGACCACTGGCTCACTGTGAAATAAATTACATAAAACTTGATAGTGATTCTTACTGGCCCTTCCTCCTCCTGCATTTGATCCAACCTCTGAGAATCACTTATCGTACCCTTTGAAGCATCTCATAAAAACTAAAATGTCTTATATCTGTCCGCATGTTCCAGGCTTTGAGACAGCCAGGTCTTTTGCCCTGCATGGTGCCCGTGTTATCCTGGCCTGCCGCAACCTGTCCCGGGCTAACAAGGCCGTCAGTAGCATAAAGGAAGACTGGGTAAGTCGCCTAGTTTAAAAAATATTTACATTTTCCACAGTATTGATTTAGATTTAATCAATCTATTGGACTGCATTTGTAATGCTCAGAAAAAGGGACATCCAGTAGTGAAAATGACTGGTTTTATACGGCCCAAAGCCAGCTGGGATAGGCACCACCAAGCCTGCGACCCTTGTGAGGATAAGTGGCTCTTGAAAACGGATGGATGGATTTTAACAATTCATCACAGTCATTATGCTGACATATAAAACCATCCATTCTCAAACTGTTGCATGAATGACATTAACAATTTTCAAGCATCTCAGGCCCCATGTGCGTGAGCACCTCGGTAAGTAAATAATATTATTCAAGAGATTTGAACAAGCGTCCGGGGTGGTGGGGCATGGGGGTGAGAAGGAGCATCTGATAATTACCCAAGATTATTGCTTTAATATCGCTGCGCTTGCGACTCATCCGCAGATTTACGATTGTGGGAAAATAAACAAGTGAAATGTGGCCGCTGGAGCAGAAAGAATAAGCCATTAGTGCTGGCTTGATTACAGAGAGCAGCAGCAGAAGAGGACGAGCCAGCCGAAACGGAGGGAAGTGAAGATGGAAAAAAGACTAGCGTGAAAGTGGAAGTGTAGATCTTCAGTGTTTAAACTCAACACAACCTCTAATTGAAGGATGCCCCAGGGGCTGGCATTACTGTGTGCAAAAGCCAGTGTAGACGGTCTAAGAATTTGAAGTACAACGGTACCTTGTCTTACGAGTGACTCAACTTGAGACGTTTTAAAGTTCCTATCTTTTGCAATTTTTACAATATCTATCATGAGCCAACCTTTCAGTTACCAACTTGCTCCAGTGGCAAATATTCAGTCTTTTTTTCTTTATGAAGTTGCAATCATTTGGCAGCGCTCCCCCAAACGTCAAAATTGGAGTCTGGTGCGCTAGCAAATTTTTGTGTGTAGAGTTCTGTGTTGAAATTAATGAATGAACCCACAGATCTGCAGGAGATGAGAATCACAAGAAGTCAATACGTTTGTTATTATCATGACATAAAGTATGAGATTGATATCAGAGAGTTATTTGCCCATAGCAGTGAGGAATGAGGGAGGTAAATGACATCTTAGCTATCTAGGCAACATAAATCTGTCATAAGTTCAAGCTACGTTCGCTAACATTATTCCTTGAGTAAAGCCAACCATATTCATTTACTGTACGAACTATCGGAGGAATTTGCATTACTATAGTGATTCATTGCTACTGTATTAAATATTGTGCACATGACTAATTATGATTTTTTTCAAGTGTAGCTGCATGTAACATAATGCTTCTTTGGGTCTGTTGACTCTGCATAAATGATGGATTTGAGAACGTATATTGAGCTTGTGTTAGTGGACAGATGTAGCGGCTGAATCGGGTGTCAAACATATGGCAAATAGGTTTAAACCGGCCCACGAAATAATTTTGTGAATACAAATTTTAGCTGAATTTTTTTGATAAATGCAAAAACTTGGATAGTGATGTCATACTTGCTTTATTTTGGACAATATTAAAAATGAATAATACATTTGAAGTTTTTGTTTTAAAGTTTTATAAATGTGTACCATGATTTATTTGGTCCGGCCCACTTGGGAATAGATTTTCCTCCATGCGGCCCACAAGCTTAAACCACTTTGACTCTCCTGCTCTGGATGATGCTGTGTTTGTCAAAAGGTCTCCCTTAAAGAGGGAAAACATTTTCCCTATCATCAAGTTGTGGGCCATATACATATATTTACCTTGACATTTGTTAATGTCTGCTGTTGGTTGGTGCATTTTGAACCTTGGGACTTAATCTGTCCTTTTTATTGCGCAAATTTTGGGACTCCATACATGTCTGTCGGGACCCATAGTTATTTAGTAATGCGAGACCCTGGGGAACCTACAGTTTTCAGAGGATATATATATATATATATATATATATATATATATATATATATATATATATATATATATATATATATATATATATATATATATATATATTTTTGAGTGAGTCCAGTTTTGAGTTCGGGCGAGTTAAACTTGCAAGTCAAGGTATGGCGTATTGGTCAAATTCTGAATTGTGCTCAGAGGTGTTCAATGTCAGAGATTCCAGCGTATGCAGAGTATTTTGAGTTGTGTGAGGCTTGCTTCTTTCTCAAGGAATCCCCCCCCCCCATTTATGGGCTAATGAATAAGTCACAATATCAGAATCAATCTTTGCCTCTCTGCTGACATTATTAATAGATTCAGAAGAAGAATAGAGAGGAGGATTAATCTTTAAAATGATGGATGGACTTTGCTCGCCTTCCCATGCTCCTGCACTGAGGTCGTTGTGATAAGAGGGTATATTTTGGGGTCCGCTGTACAAAAGGTCATCATATCTACTTCCAGGTGTCTCTCCCGAGTTCCGCTCTGGTTACCAGGAGTGGAACTGCTGTCCCGATTGCGCGGGACCTCTCACCTCTAACTACAATGCTTAAACCATTACTCTGAACTGCCTCTTTCTTTCCTCGACACACGTCTCGGACTGTGCGGGACAGCGCTGCTATTGCAGTGTAGCGCCGTGTCCTGACAGGAGGAATAATAATGGGGGGAGGGGGGTCATGTTGAGATAATGGGCAGGTCAGAACAGCCAGTGGATGGTAGGAAGAGCAGGGTCAGAGGGCATATCCTTCCCAGCCACATGGGCCGCACTATGCCAAGAACAGCGACAGCTAAGTGAAAATAAAAACCCGCACACACTTAAAAGAACATTGCAGGACATTTGATTTTTAATGGCCACAGTAGTAGTCGATGAGGTCATTTTTGAGGGATTAAATAGATATGTAAAACACTTGTTTAATGATACAATAATAATTCTTAGATCATTAATTTAAAGGTAGGTAATAAACATATTACATAAAACTGTTTGCAGTGTACATAATGAAATGAAAGTATTTGGATGCATATTTATTATACAATCTGTATTTGATCTGGAATAACATTACGTATTTTGACTGAGCATTGTAGAAAGCATTGCACAAAATGGATTTATTTTGATGATAATGATAATTAGTATTATTACTTTTTTTTTTTTTAAACAAATTGACCAGTATCTTTGTAGATAGATATGCAGGTAAATGTATAAGAAAATCAGAAATAAGTGAGGAAATGTAATATTTACATCGTACTTATATGGTTTTTATTTATATATTTCATGTTTATTGTATGTTTTTGCATTGTAGTACAGTATTTTTTATTTTTATACATGGGCAGATGGTTTACATTAATCACGAATAAGGTAACAAAATAATAATGTACGTGCAAAATATGTCATTCAAATGTTATACTATATTATTAATTTAATCCTGTAACCTTGAAGTTCCCAAACTTTTTTTGCCCTGTCCCACCATTTGGAGATGAAATTATCCCCTCCCCCACACAAAGTGCAAAATGCAAACTTAATCCAAAAACATCATATCTGAATTTTTTTCAGCCATACTGTTTTTTTTTTAGTGTGTGCACATATTTTATAAGTTCAATGCATAATTAACATATTAAATCCTAACTGGAATTTTCAATTAATTACTTCCACTCCACTGACAATCTTTCATTAAGTGGTTCTGAAATGACCTACCTGACACCATTAGCATCAGGTAACCACTGGGTGGAATAAAACTTGACATTGTTCAGTGGCGCTTGGCCTCTGCTCCATATACTTTACTAACATGCCTCCCTCCCACTGCTCCTCAGCAATTCTGCACACAGTAGAGTGCTGGGTTAACTTCCTGGTTAACCACCAACATATTGCCTGACTGTAAGAGATTTAGTTTTCCTGATTGCTTGTAAAATTCTGCTTATCTTTGACTCTATCGTCTGTCTCCCAGGGCTGTAATAGACTCCCCTGAGGGGCACATCACTACATGCAAGGCCCTTTGCCCTCGAGTTGCATACAAAACACACTTGCACACTCATACACATTTTGTAATTTATTTATTTATTTTCCCCCAAAATGCTTACTGCCTCCACCCCCTCTATGCCACTCAACAACACATGCTAATGAGGTTCTTTGTAAAGGCGTTAATTAGTAAGTCAGTCACTGATTGCTGTGCTTGTTTTTGTTGCGTGAGTCTGATGGTTGGGGTGGGGATATTATTAATATGGCTGTGGTGTGTCCGCTGTGGAGAATTCTGTTCTGTCAGAGTCTGCTTTGGAACCAATTAAGCTAAAGCTTGCTGTCCACTGAGGTTGCTGGGGGGAGCAAGTCTGTTGTTTGCCATGAGAAGCAGCAACATTAACATGGGTCAGAAGCGGACAGTGGTCGCACGCACACACACACGCATGCTTACACACACACACACGCATGCACACACAGAGAGGCATTCACTTGTATAAAAGGACTCTTCATATTTAAAACCTTGTCATTTTTTACAGCCTTCACTTAGTGACACAGCCAAATGCAACTGAACTGGACAATTGTGAAAAAAACCCCAACAGTCTCATTTGTTTCCTCAGAATGACCCGGTCTGTCCTCATTTCTTTAAGGAAGTTTTCCCGAGCATTGTTAAATCGATTCTGGCCATTATCAGTGGCGCTCAGTCCTCTGGTGTTGTCCCTAACCGGCTACATCTTTGTCAGAGAGGGGCTGTATGGCACAGGTTTTAAGACCAATGATTTTGACACAAGATAGTTTTGAACAAATTAAATAATGTAAATAACCTTGCCTCAATCAAAGAGTGTTGTTTAGTGAAAGCCCCTTTTCAAAATTGCCTGGCGGCTTATCTGAAGCAATAGTCTTGGACCTGAACCCCCAAATCAGAGCTATTGTTAAATCCAGCTTTTTCATTTTAGGCAGCTGGATATGGTAAAGCTCCTCTTTTCCAGACAGTATTCATTACACATCGGTTGGATTATAGTTTCACACTTTAAATTGGAATCAGCCATTTCTCCCTCAAATGTTTCCAGTGGTTTCAAAATGTTACTGATTGTCTCTCAACTTGTAAGAGCGTGCACATAAGTCTATTTCTGGCCAACCTGCGCTGGTTCCCTGTATATTTTAAATTCAGGACTTCAAGATACTTCTATTTGTTTACAAATCATTAAATAAATCACTGAACTCCACCATCACCACACACCACAGCCTCAGGTCTGCAGACCAGATGCTAACAGAGGTGTCCAGGACGAAGTGTAGTCTCAGAGGGTATCAAGCTTTTTCCGTGGCTGATCCTTCCCTTTGGAATGATAGGTGAAAGGTCAAGAGAGAAAGTCACGTTATTGGATAGGGTGTTGGCAATAATAGCCTGATTCATTGAGACTCTCCGCACTGCACCTTTTAGCAATGTAAATGATTAATACTTATTTTATCGTGGAAGACAATGTATAAACAGTATTGGAGAGGATTGTGGGTGCCTGGCAGGATTGAAACTGAAGGTGGTGTCAGCTTAACTATCCTTTTACCGTGAACTTGTGTGTGTAGGGAGAGTAGTACTTCTTAATGTTGTGTGTGTGTGTGTGTGTGTGTGTGTGTGTTCGCCTGCATTTGTCTGTTTGCCTTGTTTATAACCTCCCGTGGCAGCCTGACAGGCCACGCTGCCCCCGCCGGCCAGCGTGCCACGCCACGTTCTTCTTGCTGAGGCCGACAGGAAGTGACACATAGTGTAGGAAATGCTGACCTGGTTGCTCGCAGCCCACCTCAGGGCCCCCAGAGTGCTTAGCTTTTAGTCGTGTACCCCTCTGCTTTATTTTGGAAATCAGGAAAAGTTGAACAAGATGCACCGACTCCTTTATTACATCTCATTTGAATTTTAGGCCTGTAGCCTGTAACCTAACTTGTGGTTTGTATTGCCTGTGAAGTTGTTGTATTATGCCAAAACCAGTAACCTTTTTATTCATGTTCTATTTGTTTTTTTTATCCCTGTGGAACGTGCAGATCTTTCTCATTTTTTCTGACCACTTACGTAGATCTACTGTGGACCTATCTTATAATGTTGCTCCTTATAGTAACAATTTAGAATAAAAAAATATGGAATGAGCACTCCAAATGCTTATACAGAATTCCATAACAATCTCTCACACACGCTGCTTTCGTACCGGGCGGCACGGTGGAAGAGTGGTTCACATGTCCACCTCACAGTCCAGAGGTTTGTGGGTTTGATCCCGACTTTGGCCTTCATGTGTGGAGTTTGAATGTTCTCCCCGTGCCTTAGGGGGTTATCTCTGGGTACTCCGGTTTCCTGTTACATTTCCAAAAACATGCATGGTATGTATATTAGACACTCCAAATTGCTCTTCGTGAGCTTGTTCGTCTATGTGTGCCCTGCGAAATGCTGGCAACCAGTTGAGGAGTTACCCATCTACTACCCAAAGACAGCTGGGATAAGATCCAGCATCCCCGCGACGCTAGTGAGAATAAGCTGTTGATTGGATGCTTTTGTTTATGACCTATTTTGTCACCCAAACTGCTTTTCTCACTAATAAACTTCCATCTGCGCTAGTTAAAGGAGCCATAACATGAAAAGTCACATTTTTTAAACTTTTGTTCCAGTATTGCGTTCTCACCCTAAACACGCCCAAAGTGTGATGTTCCTTCATTGATGCATTTCTAAACATTCCTTGCTTATTCTGCACTCTCACACCAGTCCTGCCCGAGCAGATGAAAATGACTTAAAACACGTTTATGACGACAGAAGAAATTTGCACCTCTGCCTGTGGGGAAAAAGAGGGGAACATACTCGCTGACCTTATCCATGTCTTTTAGTTTTGGTTTGGTTCCGGAGCTGAGGAGAAACAGCAACGTTTCATTTATTAGCTACAACATTTTGCTGTAGAAAATGCTGAATGTGTGTTTGGGAACACACAGCCGGACAATCAAGTTTTAAATAAACCACTTGCTGGTGGAACTGTTGTTATGAATTCTGGGTTCCCAGAGGGACTACGGTAATTTGATTGAAGGAATACGTGTTAGTGAGAACAATGTATTGATGCCATTTTGCATTATAATGTCAGTAAAACACCTGTTTTTGGCCCTATTATTCACACTGTTGGGACTATCTCCATCATCCATGAGCCTGGTGAGGATGAGCAGTCAAGATGATAAATGGATGCATGTTTCGTGGTCGGCCGGCATTGAACCATGTCATACAGTGGGCGAGTGTGCCACACGGTAAGAGGTGCAGTCTCTGCAAATGACGTTTTACTTCCTGGTTTGACATATCGGTACCATAAACCTCATATTTAATAAGAAATTAAATCACCAATGTACCAAATGTATTATAATTTATAAGCATTTATTTAACAATGGAAAATGGAAAAATACCATGAAGTTGGAAGCCCTCTGTCAAGCTTTTGGGGCAAGTGTTTAAGTTTGAAACATGACAATAATTTTGACATCTCAATATCTCAGAATTATTAAAAAACGGAGCCAATCTGAGAAGTGGGATCCTTGAGGGGAAGATGATAGGAGAAAAAAAATTAGAAACTTTTGAAAAACACATTGTCACGTTATTCCAGTTCACTCTCATTCGAAGGTGTTTTTTGATTTAAGTTTTGTAATGTATGAAAGCGTTCCCCCAAAATTCAATTTCATCCACACAAAAGGCTCAATTTCTTCAAAAAGCTATATCCAATTTTCAATTTTTTTTCTACATTGTACTCTGATTGATATGGCTTTTTCGAACACATTTTCCCCTCTTGTCGGATCAGATTCTTTTTCTTACCCTCTCTCCTGTTTTTTTTTTTTTTGTAGCTGTTGCCCCTTTCCTACCTATAAAGATATTGATGGAGCGCAAAGCATTCTTTTGAAGTGATACTTGGTGTAAAAAGTTTCAGAACCACTGATATACGTACATTATCAATAGATGTGTTTGCCTGTTTGAATATCACCTTCCTTATGGTGATACAAGTCGAAAGTCTACAATATAAAAGTCTTTGTTTAGTTTTGCTGATGCATCACTGCTAAAGAAAGCTTAGTTTAATCCAGTTGAAATTATTCATTTGTGTTTCTTCGATATAAGCAGACTCCTTTCAGAGTCCCCTGACTATATTGACATCATACCTTCACCTCCACCTCTCCATTCTGTCCCAACCTCATCCTCCAATCCCTGGAGCTCTCTTAATTTCCAGGATGTGCCATGTTGCCGCCTCTTGTCTAAGTTGCGTGCGTCAGCTTTCTCTTGGGAGACCTTTTCATCAATCTCCTACCTGGTTATTTATTTGTTTGCATTTTGCCCTCTGTCGTGTGTCTGTCATCAGAGAATAAAAAGATGTTTCATTCCCCCTCGCCCTGTACAACTGTACAATCTATATCACTTTGACACAGCGAAGATGGGTGGGATATACAGAATTGGCGTATGTAAATTGGAATTTCAGAAGCCCTCGCCTTTACTTCCAGTGAGAGCTCATGCGAAGAACAGAGCAACAGTGGGATTTATTGTAATTTATACCACTAAGGGGTTCTTTACAAAGCAGTTTGTGGAATTATTAAGGAAGCTTTTCTAGCACATAGACAATAAAAGATTTTTCCATCAACACTGATGCAAGCCGGTTTTCTAAACACATATATTTTGTGCTCCAGGGCCACAAATTATTGTTTTAAATCGTGGGCCAGGTAATTTATGCATTATGTAAAAAACTACAAACACACAGAGGTAAATGTGTATGTCAAATCGGATAGTGAATTCTAATTTTTAGTATTATAATTTAGTTTGAGTTAAGAAACATTTTTTTTCTAAAAGCCTTGATTCTTATTTACCAATGAATTGATTTAATATGCAGTTTTATTCTCCCTTAAGATGTCTTTATCTTTATTTTATTTAAATATATTTGCATTTATCATATCGTTCATAATATAAGGGACATTTAAAACTGACTGGTCATTTGCAGGTTCATAAAAGTCAAATAAAATGTGTGTGTGTATGTATGTATGTGTATATATATATATATATATATATATATATATATATATATATATATATATATATATATACACACACACACACACACACACACACACACACACACACAGTGGGCCCCCGGTTTACGAACTCCCTCCTTTATGAACTTTTTGACTTACGAGCGTGGATCGTGGCGTTTTTTGTCCCCCTCTTACACACTAACCTTTCGTCTTACGAACAATCCGACATGACGGTCAATGTGATCGTACAATTATTTTCGCATTGCATCAACGAAATCAAATGTTCACGCTTGTCACGGTAACGCTGAACGCTATTGCTCTTACAATGTCACAGTCACTGTCTCAGTCACGGTGTCAGTCACGGAGTCAGTCACGGAGATGCCGATATGCTATTGGTCGATTAAGGTCACAGTCCCGGTCTCAATCACGGAGATGCGGATATGCTATTGGCCGGCGTTGCGTCAATCACAGAAATGCCGATAAGCTATTGCCTGAACGCCTTTATCTAGCTTGATGGCACAGCTGGTCGGGATGGAAGGAAGGAGAAAAAATGAGTGAAAAACGGAAGGAATGAATGTTGTGAAGACTTTGCAAACTTTATTTGTTAGAAATGGCTTCTAAAATTGCAATGGCGGTAAAGGAAGAAGTAAGAGGATGATGACAATAGAAACCAAGCAGGAGATAATAAAAAAAAAATACAAAGGAGGCGCATGCATAGTTAACCTTGCTCGTGAGTATGGCCGTAACTGCTCGGCAATCTTCTAAGGGCAAGACTTTCCTTGCCGGGGGACAGACCTCAGTCGACAACAAAATGGAGAGGCTTCTTCTATTATGGATTAAAGAGAAGGAAATCGCCGGTGATATGTTCTAGTTTGAGAAAAGTTCTTGTTTAAGAAAATAAATCAATAAATTTGGTCTCTGCTCCCCTCCGCCTCCACCTAGTTCAAGTCACGTTGCCCCAAAGGTAAATGTCATTTTTCCTTTGTATATTTATGTTACTTAGTTTAACCATACAGTAGATTATGTTAGTAATTTTTAATATGTGTATAAAGTTGTGATGTTTTTACCTAAGGTTTTTGCACGCGTTGCACGCATTCACTAATTAACATAGGTTTGGATTGCCCGTCATACGAGCAATTCGAGTTACGAGCGTAGCCGCTGAACGGATTAAGTTCGTAACACGGGGGCCCACTGTGTATATATATATATATATATATATATATATATATATATATATATATATATATATATATATATATATATATATATATATATATATATATATATATAAATTCTATGCATAGAATTTATATATATATATAAATTCTATGCATAGAATTTCATCATAATTCAGTATTCATTCAGTAAAACACTTTTTAAAATGATTATGTTCAAATATTTGTCATTGTATTTACATTAAATGAGTTAACTAATTATGTCATGAGATAAATAAATAAAAGATCCATACCAAAAAATGCTGATATAATCATCCAACAGCTATTGCCAGACTCTCGATTAATGCAATGCTCGGTGGGACAGATTAAGACAGGAGCAATCCGTTACTCGACTTCGTTGTAACACATGCACACATGCACGTTCATCTTCATGCCTTTTTCATGTTTAAATGCTTGATTATGCATTTTGCATAGCTGTGGGACATGCATCACTCTTCCCGGGCTGCTAATAAAGTGACCAGGGAGATGGGGCTAACCTAAATGAATCCTAAAGTTGCCTGCCTTGCATTCCTGTACCGTTTAGCTCCCCTCATGTCCATCCGCTCTAACCAGGTGCTCGGTCTCCCAAAGAGGTGTGGCCTGCCTCTAATTGCCTAGACCACGCTGAACTATCAATTGAACTACAGGCAAACGCTCTGCGTGAAGGAGCGCCGCCGAGGAATAATTTTGAATAAATCACGTAGTTATTCGGGTCGTATTTTGTGCCGGATAAGCAGTTTAGCGTGGGTCTTTCTCAGTGACGGGTCACTTGCCACAGGTCATGTTCGTGAGGATTTAAATGATTTAAATGATGTCACTGCCATTGAGGGGAACAGGTTGAGGAAGGATGTGTAAGGCAGCACCTCTTTGTTGTTTGAACCTGACAGGTTCTCATCCCTCACCCTCTGAAGGCTGGGCTCGTAGCCCTGGGACGGGGGGACCTGATGAGGTGAGAGGTGGCGTGGATCTCTTTCACACTTTTCTTCCCGCTGCCAGAGGAGAATGTATTTTTTTTTTCTTTTATTGAAGTCTCAGAAGTGCTGAGCACGGAGAGATGGGCCGCCTTGTTTTAATTCACAGGAGGAGGCAATTGGGAATAGCTGCGGCTAAGATGCCTGATGCCTGCCAAACTAACAAACATCATCAAAGCATCTGGCAAATGCCTATAACATTTATTTGCGGTGATCCCTGTTTTTGGTTTGAAATGTGATTGAGCTAATTGTCTGATGGCATTTGAGCACTTTTGTCAAGCAAAAGTTTCAAATAGATTTGACGTCGTCCAGGAAGGTTGGGTCATTGTAATGCCATTGATCCATTACAGTCCTTCACAAACCCATCACAGTTTTTCTGTAAATCATTTTTAGCGCAGTAAAATATAAATATACAAACATAATAAATGAGGATTGCATTTTGAAGTGTGAAGTGGAAAAGAGACACCATACCGCCATATTAGGCCAGTCAGCGACGAGAAGAGGTCACTAATGAGTTTAAGTGTCTCTGCGTGTTTTTATTGGAATGAGTGCGAAGGACTGCATGCTAGTAGCCTGTTGTCACTTTGCGTTTGCCACACAGGACGGACTGATTTTGCCTTCATGAATATACCAGTGTGTCGCAGGAGGTCATCAGCTGAAATTGATGTCTCCAATTGTCTTGCCATCCTTAATAGATGCATGCTCTCGTAACTTCAAATGGCATCATTTCTTTAACAACTGTAATTGTCAAAATTCCTTCAGCAGCTGAACAGTTCACAGTCATTTTCAAATCAACGTTTTGATGGCCATGACTTTTTATGTATGCTGACTCACCTCATGGCTCGAGGCGAACATCGGTGACTTTTATTTGGTGTTCTTCATTGCCTCATCCCCAGTCACTTTACCGCAAGAACACATACTCCTTACAAATCCTGCAGTGCAGAAAAGCTGCTAAATACATAATATTTAGACTACATGATATTTTGCACTATATGTATATGGTTTATTCCACTCCATCTACTTCATAATATGCTCTTTTCATTTATTTCTGCTTAATTATTACTGCCCTTATCGCTCTATTACTGTTTTTTGTTGTTGTTTTATAGCCTGTTCTATAGCCTACTTTAATATTTGCTCGATTATGGAATGTAGTCTGCTTGGGGAAGTGAACAGAATAAGAATTTCATTGTGTAGTATTACTATGCATATGACAATAAAACTCTTGAATCTTGGATCTTCATTTTGTTCACCAAAATTTCATTTACCTCCGAAGTGTCACAATACGTCCATCTGTTGGCATGTTTGTCATCGGAGTGCTTTACAAACTTGATTTTTAACGACACATCAAATCCACCCATTGAAAACCTTAGTTGATGTATTTTTATGACGGTGGCGGTGAACAGTTGGGTTCCACTTGTCAAGTATAAATGTTCATGACGGTGAATGAGTTGATTACAGGTTTCATTAACATTACCGCTTTCACTTTTGACTATTCGGCAAATTGGTTAAGATGTAATTAAAAAGAATCTTGTGTACACCGCTTTAGTGAACTACCACAGAAATTGAAATGATGCTTTGCCTGTCTAGAACAAGCCAACGTGAAAGTCATGGCCTGTGAGCCTGTATGTAAATATGTACATGCGTGTGTTTGTATGTGCTTTGACAGCGCTAACACTCGTATACAGCTTCATCACCCCGTGCAGATGAATGCATATTTATCACAGAGAAAATTCATGCTCAAAGAATCCAACCTCGGCCTCCATACATCATTATCAAACACACAAACACGGGTGCGCACACACAGATCCACATTTCATTAGAGAGGTAGATTCAAGCAGCAGTAGATTAAAAACAAGGTTTTTTTTTTTATATACAAGTCCATAAATCAAGCATGGGGCGAAGGGGGATTCATTTAGAGAACAGCAGAGTTGTGGCGTAGTTGCCCTCACGTGACTATCGCTTAGGCACGATACTTTGATACACTGCCTTTTTATTAGTTTCATTCTCTCCAGCCTCATATCAATGATTATTTCTTTGCTCATATTTGACTTGCAGAGTAGAGGGGATATTCAGTTCATTTTATTTTTGCATCACACAGCTCATATACTCAGAAACTATGTAGTTAATTACAATATAACCTAGTGTTGGGGTGGGATGGCTCTGGTCAGTAACTCAATAGCATAACTACAAATGGTATTTTTAATTTTGTGGGCGAAAACAAGCAAAATAACTAAATAAATAAAAAAAATACCAGTCATTGCTTTGCTCTGGTGGCTCCAAATGTTTGTTAGGACCTGTGCACTAAATGACCCCAAAAAGCTAAGCAACAGATGTTGCATGACGTGATATTGCCAGCCGGGCACTTGTCGCTAGAACCCCGGAGACTCGGACCATTCTGTCGGATTTGAGAATGTCATTGTGTTGATGTTAATAGCAACTACCTAATGTCAATCAGAAGTAATTTACTAATTAGGCAACCCAAATTTGGTAAAGGCACGTAAAAATAGCCGTCACACTTCCACAGTCTGGGGGACTCACCTTCAAAATAAAAGCCTAATAAGGCTATTGCATGGCGTCAATGTGCATATGTTTTATTTTGACATCAGCTCTTGGGTAGGCAGCATATTAAGTGGTGAGTGTCCTTGTACATTCACCCAATCTGGTGCATCATTGACTTGAACAGAGCTCATATGGATCATGGATCAAAAATGATCCGTTGCACCGTTACCCTGAAACACTTTTTTTTTCCCTCAATGTACTTCTCCTCCTCCCATACAAAAGAGCACCTTTCTAACATTGGTATTTAACAATGTCATTTTTGTATTCGTTTTTCAACTGCTGTTCTCTCAAGCCATCCAGTTTTCAAGTTCTCTGGCAGTGTGTTTCGGTGTGCTTGTGGCTGCATTACAGGTGTAATTTTGCCTGCTCTAAAACCCCAACAAGTGGTGCCAAGGGAGAGTGAAGCATATTACAGGTTCAAGCGGGCTGTGCTCGTTTGTACCGCAGAGCACATCAGGCCCACCTGACCTGTGACCGGGCTCAGTCCCTGTGAGTATGTCTTGTGTGTGTTTGTGTGTGTTCTGGGAGGCTCAATGGTGCTGGAGCCGCCTCATTGTTTTTCCTTTATAGCGTAAAGCCTTTATTAGGGGCCGGACCTCTTGCCTCTGGCAGCCGCAGGGTAATATTAGCTAATATGTTTCAGTTGAGAAATGAACGGGCATGTTTGTGTGTGTGTGTTTGTGCATGTTGTTGTGTTGCTTGTGTGTGTTCTAGTTACATTGCAGCTTTCTGTGGTGAGCTAGAAAGGTGTAGAACAGGTAGGCCTGCTGCATCACTTTTACATTGTCCACTTTTTTTTCTTGTTAAATGGGCTTGGTCTTTTAGTTTGGCCCCCAAAACATAAAGATGTACCAAAATGTATAATTTTCTTCACATTCATCATTATGGTATTGATATGATATTTATGAATATATTTTACATTTATTATCATTATTATTATTATTATTATTACATATTATTGTATATTTCCTGCTTTTTTTGAAACCAAATCACTGTCTTAACTGAAAATGTCATCTTTTTTCAGTGATAAAAATCATTTGCAGGGTAACTGTTTATATTGCTGCAAATCAATCCGATTGGCCTGTTATTTTTACTTTTTGATTACCAATTTAACGTGTTAAAAATAGCTAAATAGGTATTAACACTTAAATACTTGACATGTCAAATGTGTTAAAAAAAAAAGAAAAAAACTTTTTGCAAACAAAGACAATTGTCCTGTGAAGGTTTCGCCTTTCTGTCGTGATTAACTAGCCCAAATAAAATTCTGCACACATGTCATGAATGATGAACCCTGTGTATGTCTGAGTTTATGCAGCTGTGGGAACATTTGGATACTTCCTCCAGTGGAATTTGCTTCATTAATTTAGATAACCAAATCTTCTGTGTTGAATGAATGACCGAGAGAAGAGCCAAGTGAGGTAATGAAGGGATAGAAGAGAGTGATGGGCTGTGAGAGCAGAAGGAGATAGGAGTATAAGAGGAGGTGGCGTGAGGGCATCCATTACGCCCAACAGCTGCCCAGGGGTCGACTTCAGTGAGAGTGATTTTGACCGATCAGGTTTGGACTCTGGCGCCCATAAATCCTGACGTATGACACTGATAGATATGTGGCGTAAAGCCTTCCTGTCCTGACACAGGGAGAGTAACACGGAGAACCACGGGGGAACTCTAATGCCCCTGGTTCGTTCCAACTGGGCTTGGAAGTGAAAAGGGGATGATTGAGAGAAGGAAAATCAGACTATACAACGTCATATACAATGTGATTTAGAAGTGTGTTTTAACATGCTGAAATATCTTTAAAGTGCGTGAGAAGTGTTAAGCTGTAGAACACAATTATAATATTGAAAGTATATTTTCAACTAGATTTTCAACTTTTGCAGGTAGGTCTATATTGTATTCCCTTTGGTAAAAGTGATCGAGTTTCTCTTAAATTCTCGTGGGGACATGTTGAACCATATCACAATATTGTGCCAAAACAAATAGTGGCCTAATTTATGGAATTTAATTTAGCTGCTTTTGTCCGTTTCTTTATTGTGTCATGTGTCCACACCTCACATTGAGTGACCAAGATGAATGGAGCTCATTAAGAAGCCTCTGGATTATAATAGAAGCCATATACAGGAACTGCAGACCTGGCTAGACAAGAAATGGATATGCACACACCTCCTCATTAACAAAAGCCCCTTTTGGGCCGTAAAGCACGGTCCCAATGAGAACGAGCCAATTGCCCTGATTAGAGGGGTGGAGAGACTTTGCTGTCCTAATAAAGGTTTGCCACTCATTTATGATATTAGTAGGGGTGGTATGGTGACTAGGCCTGTGAGACAACAAACGTTTGCGTGTGCAGACATGAGATGGCAAATAACAGCATGTTTGTGTGGATGAGATGGACATCCACAACTCATTTGCAGTAGTCAGTTTTACGGCTGCGGTTAATGGCAATGAGCTGGTGTTAAGAGCCTTGGGAGAGACTCATTTTGCATTAACTGTAAGAGGCCTCCACAGTTTTGTTTGAGGTCAAGTTATAGGCTATGGGATTTTTTTTTTTTTTTGCAAACTGAGAAAAAAGGCTTACATTCTTGACAATAAAATACTTTATCACTATTAAATGTAGTCAGTCAGAATTACACTCAGCATCACTATACAATCATGAAAACATGAACGCTCCAGCAAACAGGTATCATACTTGAAGCCCAGGGTCCAGATCTAGTAGGCCCATTTAGGTCTATAAGAACCAATTAAAAAATATAAATTGATTTTGCAAAAAAAAAAAAAATTCCCATACCTCTGTCTATAAAGCAAAGTGCTGAGTCAGTCACTAAAACGTATACTCTCCTGTTTTTGTGGTGAGCCGGGTCTTCTTTGACAACAGCTACTTTTTTGTGTTTCAATGAAAATAAACCAGTAAAGTAAATACATCCAATGCATCCATCCATTAGAAAATAAGATGAATCGAAGGTTTTGTACAAGTGGCGGAATGGTGTTTACAAGACCTTTACAAAAGTACCTATTGAACTAGCTTTTGAACAAGTTGTGGGCAAGCTTTAAATAGCTATTATTTTGCATAGATTATGAGTGTTAAGGTTAAGTTAAAACAATTCAAATTAAATTCAGTGTACCTTGCCTTCCAGAGGCAACTTTCATGAAATAAATGTTTGGGTATTGCCGTATTCAATTTAAACCGTAATCGACCAATAATACTAAAAAAAAAATATATATATATATATATATATATATATATATATATATATATATATATATATATATATATATATATATATATATATATATATATATATTTATATATATTGGGGGCATATTGCCCAGCCTTTGTATATTGAAGTCGTAAACCAAGAAACCTGACTAATGGAGGCTAAACAAATAAATGCACTCCTTTGCAGAAAAAAAACAACGATCAGACTAGACATTAAAGTAAACATCAAAAGAAAGTGAACAACGGGGAATCTCAAGCTGAAGCTCATCCAAACAAACTGCTTATGACTAAACTAGCGTCCCAAACGCAGCGCTCCTCCTTTCCTCTCTCCACTTTCTGATATCTCCCCCGTGATCGCCACAGGAGATACCTGGAGTCCACCTCATTCATCACGGCGGTTTGATTCCTCAGCTTCAAAGCGAGCAGAGAAGGCGAGGAAGACTACTGTCATAACAAGTCCTCCTCTGTTCTTCCTTTCAAACTCTCTTTCCTTCAAGTGTGTGAGCGAAAGATGAATACAGCCAACAGAATTAATTGCACTCCGTTACCAAGGATCAGCAAGTTTCCACCGTCGGCGTGCTGATCTGCCATATGGCTGCCCACTAGGTGAACACTTTGATTAATGTAGCCCGTTCTACACTTTTTTTTCCCCTCTTACCACCAATATTTGATTCTGATAAGTGAAAGTCAGCTTTGAGTCCCAGAGTGTCTTCGTTGTACTCCTGTTTCTCCTTTGTTTGATCGCTTTTCATCTCAACTTGAGACATCTCTGTTGGCTGCCAGTTTGCCATTGAGTCTTATTTTTGTTGGAAAGCTCTTCATCTCAAAGTGTAATTGTACAGTGCCACCGGAGAGGATACTATGGTGTGTCACTGAGAATACTGTACAGTGAGACGGGTTTTGCAGCTATGTGTCCTTTGCAGTTGATTAGGCCTCTAGTGTGTCCAAATCTCCTCTATTAGCCTCCTGGAACCTGATTTACTGAGATCTGAAATTGTGGGTCCTAAATTACATTTTCAATCACTAGAACAGAATGTGCTACCTTTTGGCAACAGGTATATAAGTAGCGAAGACTGCCATATTCAAAGGAGTGCTTTAAGAAATTTGTTAGATATATCCACAAGCACAAAAGCAACTTAAAAGTGATGGAAAAATATCTTTATATGTGCTTTCTACATGTTATCAGTAGTACTGGACCAACACCTTGGTTATCTTGTTACTGGAGTCTAGAAGTTCAATTGGTACTTCTACTTTTACAAGGATTTTTATTATTACTTTTTAACCACAAGGATGTACGTATAGTTCTACTTAAGTACAGGTTGTGAGTACTTTTGCCACTACTACCAGGCGTTAACAAGAAAAGAGGCACATTCTGAAAAACTTACATTATCTGTAGGGCAGAGTGGAGGTAATAACACCTGAGCTGACGTTCAGCTGCAAGCCAGCGCTAACTAGAAAGGCAACTCTCAGGTGGAACATTTGCTATCTGCAAATCACGCTTTGTGGCTGTGTGAGTTACATATTAGAGAAAATTCTGTGGTAGAAACTGTGGGATAGTGTCAGCGCCATCATCAACTTGCATGAGATAAAGCGTTCTGGCCTAAGGTTAGAAGTTCAAGTTTTTTCCCTTCTGTCTTTAATAAGGCAGCGTTACCTAACTCAGATGGAGACACCTATTTTGCCACATCCATTACCGTCACTTAGGTGCTTTGTTTTGCTTCCCTTTTATGGTCCAGCCCTGCTGCTTGTCTCTTTTCGGTCATACTCACTCTAAAGTGCTGTCATTCTCATGTGTTAAGATGTAGCCCAGAGGGCCCTTAGCTCGACCAGGGGCTGGGAATGAGCTGTGAGCTTCCATCGGAGGAGGTGCCCACATGGCTTGCTGGCCCCATTATATCTCCCTGATTATCTGTGTTGGCTGTGGTAGGAATGCTGAGATGGTGGGCTCTCCAAATCAGTTGATTGAGATTCAAATGGGGGCAATAACTCAGTGATAATGCTACAACATTCATTGATGTGTTCGTCCGTCTTCTGCTCTCACCAATCTGTCATTGATTCCTTTTTCCAGCATGAGGAGACATGTTATTGTCTCATTGTAGATTGAATATATTTATCATTTAAGAGTCCTTGGTTGGTGTAGGGATTCACATGTCTGCCTGATTCACAATCAGTCACTTATGTTCAGAATTCATCTCCAGTCTGAGACGTAGTCTGTCGTTCATGCCAAACCAGGCCGCAAATTCTTAACGCCTCAAAGTCTTTTCCTTGCTCCTAATTTTCTTGCGTGACCTCTCAAACTTGCTCTTTACTTGATCTCTGATCCTCAAAGTCCTGATGTTGAGTCAGTCTCGTCTCCTTAAGTATTTAAAGCTTAATATTCAAGACGGTCACCAAGGTTATCGAGTTACTTATTGTGCCAGATCACAAGTTTACATAAAACAGCAATAACCTCACACATCCCCTATTTGTATTTATATACAAATGGACACAATAACATGTCAGGTGGTAGGTCGGTCATTAGGAAGCAAAATGAACACGGGAGCAGGAGTAGAAAGAGGAGGGGGAGGAGTAATTGCAAAGTCCTTTGCTGAATTGTTCAGTGGATGCAAATTTAAATCCCTGCTATTATTTTAATAATCTGCCTTTTACTGCTTGTGCTCGGATCATTTGTTTGCAAACCAGGTTATTTGGAAAGGGAGGCTCGGGGGTAATTTCATGCTTTGGAGCATTTATATCTATAACTTAATGAGGAGAGGGCCTGTTGTTTCCTGGTAATACGCTGATAGAGAGGAGCAAACTTTTGCCTCCCCGTTCAGGGTACTGTTAGGAGGCAATGATGTGGGATTACCCTGATGGAATTAAGGAGCAAGAAGAGGGGATGAAGCTACAGTATGTCTTGAAGATGAAAATGAAACATGAGGGCTTCATTCGGAGATTTTTGAGATATATCGATGTTTTTCCGCTTGCCTATTAAAATAAGATCAGTAAAATTCCTGAAATATCGTGAAATTTAAGGATCCCTCCAAACTTACCTAACTGGAGTCACATTGTTTTTCAAAGTCAGAAAGAGTCCCTGTCATGCCCTGAACAGAAAAAGTATTCTAAAAAAAAAGCAAATGCAAGTTGCTCTTTTTCATTACTAATTTGAAGTAATTTTCTTTCCCTTAAAACTCTTAAGTCATTCTTTAGCCTGATTTTGATCCTCACTCAGTTTCATCCACTCAAAATTTTGTTCGGAACTTGTTCTTGGCCTTTCTAAATCTGATCCTGACTTGTTCTCTGCGTCCCCACATCTTGATCCTGTCTTGTTTCGAGCTTCTCCACTCCTGATATAGATTTGATCTTGGTTCCTAAAAGTTTTGGTTTGGACTTGTTGCCGCTTCCTCAAAGTTTTCATCTTGACCTTGTCTCTGTTCCTAGAAGTCATTCAAACAGTGTTACTTAAATTTCATCCAAGATTTCCTTGATTTAGTCACTTCAAACTGAAATCACTATGTTTTCCTACTGTGAACATTTTTGTTGATCTCCTAATTGGTTTCACTTTATTTGTTATCAGGCTCTCAGTATCATTATATGCAATGCGGGTCAGCCTGGTCCACATGACGTCACTTAGTCTCAGCTCGGACAAGGATTCAGCCTTGAGGCCTTGCCCCAACTCAATTTACACAGCTTGATTACATTTATCCCAGCGACAAAAAGGAAGACTCACCAACTATGGTGAGTCAGCGGCCACTTTTGTCAGGTGATCAACATTTTTAATGTGGTTACCTCTTATGTGGAACATAGAGGGGGGGGCTGGATGGATAGGCTGCGGAATGGGGTGCGCTTCCACGTTCGAGAGCCCACACCATCCTCATTTCTTTGCTCCCCTGTTCCCCCATCAAGGACTCCTGAAAGCTCGGAAAATCGAATTAGACTGCATGAATTAGAGCATTAATTCAATTTGTTTACAAGGCGTCGTTTCTTCTCCAGCAGACCGCTTCCTCCTCAACTCTGTATGGCTCACTGACCCCAGACCTTTGCGGAGGTCACTTGATGCATTCATTGCGTTGTTCATCAAGGTTTTTTGTGGCCATTATCAAGTGACAATTGGTTGGTCATGCTTTAGCAGAATACTGTTGTTCAAATTCATCTAGAATGGTGAAGAACAAAATTTAGCTTTAGCCTGTGTGTAACTGAGAGTTACTAATAATCATTTCTCTTATCAATCTATTTCTCTTGTCAATCTAAGTTCCTGCCCTCACCCATGGTCACGAACTGTGGGTCGTGACCGAAAGAACGAGATACCTGATAAAGGCGGCTGAAATGAGTTTCCTCTGCTGGTTGCCTGGGCTCTCCCTTAGAGATCGGGTCAGATCTCTCTTGGGTGGGACCCAAGGTCGAGCAGCTTCTCCTCCGTGTTGAAAGGAGCAAGTTGAGGTGGTCCGGGCATCTAGTTAGGATGCCTCCCGTATCTTGGTGAGGTGTTCCGGGCATGTCCTACCGGGAGGAGTTCCCGGGGACTTGCTGGAGGGACTATGTCTCGGTTGGTCTGTGAATGCCTGGGGATCCCTCTCAGAGGAGCTGGACAAAGTGGCTGGGGAGAGGGAAGTCTGGGCTTCCCTGCTGAGGTTGGTGCCTCCCGGACCTCACCCCGGATAAGCGGCAGATGATGGATGGATGGATAACCTTAAGCAAATGTATCACATTGTCAGGGTATCACAGTATAAAAATTACGGCTCATTTTTTTTTGTTTTTTGTTTTTAATATTTCACACAATCTATTTTGTTTTTAGGCAAAATCTTCAATATTTCGTACATTAAAATGTGTACAATGTTTATTCTAAATAAATAAATAAATTGATACATAAAGGTGCTATTTTTAGCTTTAAGCGGTGTCCCGGGGTCGGTGAAATAATTTGGGTGTTTTGGAACTGATTGAATTGAGTTTCAGATTTATGCCTGGTTTGGCTTAATCTTTGTTTTTTGGCGCGGCCTCTGGCCGATGTAGATTTTGTGGTGGGGAAGAATGGTGGGCTTCAGTTGGGAGCAGTTGCTGTCACTTTGCATGGATTGGTCCTTCTCTTGGTGAGATCTATCTGGCTTGGTCCTCCCATTCCATGTCCGTTCATAGTAGCAAGGTGGAAACAATGCGGATGATTCTCTCTTTGAACAAGCAGCGTAAAAAAAAAAACACTATTGATTTATTGATAAAGCAGATCTTATTCTGTTTCTTGGTTTTGCAAGTTTGTGACTTCCTTTCTAAGACAAAAGGATAAAAAGCCCCCAACTACTATATTTCTAGGCTAAACTAATGTAACAGTACTAACTGGTAAGCAGTTTATAATATTGCCAAACAAAAGAGGTTTTAATCAAAAAGCACAGCAGTGCCTGCGGATGCTCGAACATTTCTTCATCAAAAGGCCTTTTTATACACTTATAAACATCAAAGGCCTCCGTGGTTCTTAATTGCCAGAATCTTTTCTTACTCAATTAAGCTATGCTTGTGTTTTTATAAAGATGAGACAAAAAGAGCTTCTTTGGTTACCAATTCAGCGCAGCGGAACTGATCATGGCTGTGTGTTCAACACAAGAGATGTACACATATGTAAATGCAGTTTTCCCTGTGAGTGTGTTCTGTATTTTAGCAGCCCCGCAGTCACCAAGGCGATGCAAGGCACGATTGTTTCTGGAAAAATTATAGTAATGGGTATAGACCATGCAATTATGTTATTGTCGCACTTGAAAAGAACACATTATTTTGCACTTGCAAGAGTGGAGCTTTATCGCTGACAGCCTTAAACGTAAAGTTGGAGATGCTGTGCAAATGCACAGTGTTGAGTTATTCTCAATTTTTTTGGATCTATCTTAAAGTGAATTTGCACTGCGTGCTTCAAGTGACACTATTTGGAAGTTTAGTCAATCAAGCCATTGATGACCTATTCAAGATACAAACATAGGTCTTCCATTTATCTATCAAGATGTGCACAATCACATTCAGTAGCAGCACTACATGGAAGCGCTTTGTTTTAGCACCAATAAAACTGGGCTTTTCAGGTTTTGCGTGTCACAGTCATGTTTTCATGTTAACTGCAATTTATAAATTATAAATAAATTATTCTATGTTATAAAAGTGTTGGAAAAAAATAATACAATAATATATATTTTGAACTTTCAACACTTATTTTCAATAACTTGCAGTCTGACTATTGATATGAAATTTGTTCTTTTTTGAATTTTTTCATGCAGTTCTTGAAAAACAAAAAACAAAATTATAATTAATAATTAAATTGTTGTTATTAAATTATTAAATTGTTATTAAATTGTTCAGTAATTCTTAGCATCATTGACTTTAATGTGTTTTTATTTTTGACGCAACTGCATTGTTTTCAAACAAAACACACTATAACCCCAAGGCGTCATAAATGTTCCACATTATAGGTGTTTAGATAATTAATTGAATAACAATAACCCGCCTCTCTAACAATAATATTATTTTTTTTTGTTTTACTTCCAACAACATCAAATCATTAAAAAAAAAATCAGATCTAATGATAAATAACCTAATTTCCCAAATATAATACACATTTTTTTTTTTTTTTCCAAAAAATGAAGGCCAAGTGAATGGGTGGGCGGACGTCAGGTTGCTATTAGCAATCAGTGCCTGTTGCAGCTCACAGCAGCTTATGTTAGCTGAGTTTTTTATGACATTATTTTCAATAAAAGAAGCGAGCAGACTGAACCAACGTCGGTCCACATTATATATATATATATATATATATATATATATATATATATATATATTTGTCTTCCTCCCAAAAGTTAAAAAAATTGAATAATTGAGATTTTATTTCAGTTTAATTTTATTTTTTGAGGAATGACCATGTTTCTTTTTTTTTTAAACAACAACCCTATAAGTATGCTTTGCACCATTACACCATTACAATTTATACCTTTGTCCGATTAAGCCATTTGTATACTTTTTAATACCATAAGCAGTACTTATTTGTACCTTACAGATATTTGTACATTGGAGAACAAAAATGTTCTCTTCACCAAGTATAACAAGTTGTGTATGCATATACTGTACATGTGTAATTGCCAACATTCATTCAGGGGGCTTTTTAATATATGGCGGTGATATATAGGAATTGCATTAAAACGGTGCTTGTTAGGCGTGTCGGTTACACCGAAGACGTGCTGGAAAATATGCACTGTCTGCGAATGTGTTGGAGATAGAGAGAGAGCTAAGCCCGGAGGGGGAGATGAGTGAAGAGGAAATGGAGACGTACTGAAAGTTAAGTTTGGAAGTACCTTGACTCATGTGTTTAATTTGTTCCGTGACCTCGCTACATAGTCAAATCAATTGTATCTCAATTAAACTTTGCTTTAAATGAATGGAAGTGCCATTATTCAATTTCAGAAACAAAAAGGAGCAACATTTTGTTTATACTGTGTGTGTGTATATAAATATATATATATATATATATATATATATATATATATATATATATATATATATATATATATATATATATATATATATATTTTTTTTTTAGAATGGCTCTGGATCTTAGTCTCATTAGGTTTTGCGCATGTACCTAATGAAGTATCCTTTGTGCTTATGTTTGTGAGGAACTACAGTATTTGCCTCAGGCCCCACCGCAGCAGTCTGCACGCGCTGGAAAAGCCAACGCTGCAATTATGATGACCGCCCTGTCCTTTTCATTCCTTGTCTTTTGTCTCCTCTTCCTCTTTAACCTGTTTCACTCTCTCTCAGCCCGTCCATCCTCCTCCTATTTTTGTACAATTTGTGTGCCAGACTTATTTTTTTGTGATAATTCTGGTTATAGTATTATTATTACACAAATGTTTTACTTTATATGTTATAAATATGTATCATTAATTATGGATGTGCTTGTTTCACAAATAATTTACTACTCATAAAAAGTAAAGTTAGAAAACTCACATTTATCCATTCTTCTCCTAAGTCATTAAAAAAATAAACGAGAATGAGTATATAAAACTATAATGCATTGTTGTACACTAAATTAAATGTTGTAGCTGGATATAAAATCTTAAATGAATCCCACCTTGACCGACCACAATGTTGAGATTCTGCTTGCGCATGAATGCATCAGCGTTAAAAAATCCATCATCGTTAAATGTTACGATATAATACTTTTACTTTTTTTTTTTTTTTTTAAACAGTATAACGGTAAGCACAAGTTGCTGCTATGCATTTTGAGGAAAAGTCAAGGGCTCCACATTGTAATGGATAGCAGTGATCATCATAAAAAATTAAATAATAAATAATTTATGTCTTTATTATTGAATGAATGGCCTTGTGTGATTCAAAACACATTTCAACTCACCGGTTTATACATACATGTACTCTGGTAAAATTAGGGATGGGCGAACACCCATATATGGTTTTTTGGCATGGGATGATATCAGATTCTGACGTATGATAACCTTAAACAAAAATATCACAGTATCATCGTTTTGACATGCAGCTCTAGAATATATCACTTTACAATATTTTTGATAAATATAATTTTCTTTCCACATTTAAAACTATTTTAGTTGTGAACAAAAAATATAATGCAGAATTTGTTACAATAACAAACATTAACCATACTAAATGAAAATAAAGCTGCAAGTAAAATAAAAAAAAACCTTCAATGAGCAAAACGGGTTTTGCTCAACAGTAAACGTAAACATTAATTCTTGCTTATTGAATACACCCAATTTAAACTGAGGGGAAAGTTTGATTGATTGTGCACCCTAAATCTCTGTCACTGAAAACGCTCCGCGAAAGTAGCATATGATAGCATGTTAGCCACGTTACCAACAGCAGGCAGCTAGCGAAGCTGAAGGAAGTCAACAGCTGCTGTAATGAGATTGGCTGCTGCAGTCCAAGAGAAATCATGTATGGTACACAATGAGTGTAGGCTCCCGGTGCACACTGTAGTTGCCCATTTAGGCAGATGACGCGGGAGGGAAAGTTTTAAATAACCGTGACTTTTAAAATCACAATATATTGTCAATCCGATTATCGGCACATGCCTACGGGCTTTATATCAAATTATTGCTTTTCTAATGACCATCAGTTGTTCACTAGTTTTCAACCTGCATTAAGAAGAGCACGATGCATTTTACCTTTACAGAAAGCTTTGAAGCTTAGGAATTAAATCACCATAATGAATAAGGTGAAAACTCTACCCACTAACTAAACCGGGCAATTAATTGAAATAATAAATAAGTATAATGAAATGTTAATAATAGTAATCAAGCTAATAGAATGTTGACATTGTCTGTAAAGAAAATAATTATTTCTTTTAATTATGTGGAACTTAGTGCTCCAAAAAATCAGATTTTGAAGTAAAAAAAAAACATCATAAGGTTGTACTATTCCCCCCACAGTATGTACTATTCTTTAGACTTTTATTTTTTAGTTTTCTTTACTCGTGGAAACAACGTGACAAAATAGTGAACACATTATACTGCAGTGGATATAGAGGGATTCTGAACACAGCCCTTGATTCCTGGTGTGTGTGTGAGGGATTTCCCCTCTGTCAGTTTTTTTTTTTTTTTTTTTTTTTTTTTTTAGCGCATCAGCATGTCCGAGCCTGGTCGTTCAGACTTCTCATCTGGAAAGTCGCCCCGCGTCCTTCTTTCACCTTTGCCGTATTGGTGCCGTGCCGCAACTGCTTGATTTGTAACTTGATTCCAGGGGCGGGGGAAAAACCTGTAGATTATCCTGCTTTCATTAAGACGGGGCAGGGAGGGGGAAAAAAAATCTCGGCTCATGTCGGAGAAAGAAGAAATCAATTTAATACAGATTTAACTGAAGGAAATTGCATATTCTGCTTGTATGTGCTGATCAGGCACTTTTCTTTTCCTCACTGGAGACCTGCCTCTCTATTAATTGCAGCGTGTGTGTGTGTGTGTGTGTGTGTGTGTGTGTGTGTGTGTGTGTGTGTGTGTGTGTGTGTGTGTGTGCATGTTTGTGTGTGTGTTTGTCGTGTGCATCCATCTGTGTTAGGTGCTTGAGTGTCATATGTTGTAGGTCAGTTTTCAGACCTCTGGCCAGGCGTCCAGCTAGGTGTGCTACCTTTTTCACCAGCATGCAGTGGTACCTCAATTTACGGCAAATGATTTATTTTAAATTAAGTAAAATACAATTCATCCATTCCGCCTTCCCAATAATACATTTTGTACTTGTGTGCTTGATGGTTTTGTCCCAATGTGTAAACTGATAAAAGTGTATTTGCAACTAGTACTGGCACTACAATAAATTACTAAAAGACACACTTAACATCTATTATTTATTCATTTATTTTTTAATTGTACCTAATCAGGTCTACCTTGCGTATGGGTGTTGAATTGGAATTCAAAGAAATTTGACCTATCCGCTGTATTGGTTTGTTTCCATTAAAGTGTGTTGGTGTGCCTTATAATCCCACATTTACGATTTATAGAACGTTTTAAGAATAGACCTAAGTAGACCTAATACTGTAGATCTAATTATCCAGTGTGCCTTTAAATCCCCAAAATATGTTGCTTATTTTTTCCTTCAACTTCACTTAAACATCGTTGCTAAAGCTTGTTCATACTATGGCTGCCTCCGTAGAAGTGCCACCCCCCATGCAATATAATTTAATGATTTTATGATTATATTCAAAACATACTGTTGGTCAATAAGAACACGTTCATTTGCAAGCATTTACAATCATTTAATGTATTCCTTTTTTAATGAAAAACGGCTTAAGTCTTATACACTGTCCCTTTAAGGCACTTGTAAATTGATCAAGGAATCAAATTGAAATGTTTTTTTCTTTTCTTTAATTGGTAAACTTTGTTTTTTCTATACACTGAACTAGCACATGTCTTATTATTTGTTCTTTTGCTAGACAATTTAATTGCCTAAGAATTACACTGTGATAATGCCACAAATTTGTTTTGAATAGAGTTGTGATCTGATTTAGAGACTGTTAATGCCATGCTTGTTTGGAAGTACAGTATTTTGTAAAGTTGTAGTAAAAGTAAAAACCGCAAGTTGACTTGTTGACTCTAATTGGAATTGATCATTAAAATGTCTTTAGGCCTAATCATTTCAGTCCAAAATATGTGTACATAACAAATGTGGTTATACACTGTAATACACCATAATTATTTGATTGTGCTTGTTAAAAAGACTTAGAAAATGATCTTCAAATATTAATCACATATTACATTGCAATGACAAAATTGAGAATTAAAAGTCACTATGAAAGCAGAAACGGAAGTTTTCAAAATCGTTCAGCCTTACTCTTATGTTATGGTACCAACTGTGTGTATGTTTTGGTTATTGCATGAGAACACATTTGACTGAACAAGACGTAGACGAGTCAGCGTGATATAGTATTTATGAATAAATGTCATTATTGTGACAAAACGATACATTTTTTCCCCATTTCCTTTCCTCGTCTTCTTTTGGCCAAAAATACACATCCATGATAAAATACAGTCTTAAGCATTGATGACCAATTTAGAATGGCGCGTTGCGGACAAGGTCATGAGAGAGCCGGTTGCCGTTTTTCCCTCCAAGGCCTTTTTCTTTTTCCCTAATCTACCGAGCAAGAAGAGAGGGGCTCAAAGTCGTTTCTCTAATTGCTTTTATAAGGTGCCCTTTTCACACGCTGTCCTGCTCATTCACTTTCACTGTCGCTACAATACCATACCCCCGAATAATTTAGCTGTCTCTCTTTAGCCATGACGTGTCAGTGTACGAGCATTTCATAAAGTTTGGGAGAAAGTTACTCCACCCCTGGAGAATTTTTGATTTGTAATCTTGGTCTGCTGGGTAGTTGTTTTGTACAGTTGGGTCCAGATGCATTTTGACAGTGAATATTTTTCTGATGGATGCATTATGGGGATTATTGGTTGACTCTTATGATAGGCAACACGCTGGACAAATGTTCGGTGGTTTTATGGTGAGCAGCATGGTGGCTGACGGGTTTTTATGGTGGGCAACACAATGGAATAGTGGTTGATGTTTTTTTTATGGTGGGTAGCATGGTGGATTGTTTTTATGGTGAGCACTACATAGTACTAGTAGTTGACGGTTTTTATGGTGGTCAGCAGGATGGACTTGCCGTTGATGCTTTTATGACGGGTACATTTAGAGGAATTTATATTGTTTGGTTAAATGTTTTTTGGTGTTTAAATATGCAGTGTTTAATTTAGTTTTTTTTTATATGCTCCATTTGTATGAGTTTCTGCTCTGTGTGTGTGTTGTAAAGTAGTAGAATATTATTGGAAAGAAAGTTACTTGACTTCCCATTAAGCTAGCAGACTTTCCTTGAAGATTTGTAATTAAATTGATAATATTTTATTATAGATAGTATTCACCGATGTTACGGAATGACGTAATCTTGTGAGTCAGTGCCATTGTATCAGGCTAGTGAAAAGAGTCTCAGTGCTGAACCCTGTCATATTTACAATTTTACACTGAATGTTTTGGAAAATGTTACGCTCATCTTTCGCTTACAATATTTCTGCAGAATAAACATGTGGTTCAGAGATCAGATTAGAGCAGTTGATTTTTTTTTTTTTAATTGTTTGGAATTGGTTGGATTAAAAATATTTACTGCCATTCATGTAAGTTCTGAGGTAAGACGGGTTAACATATCATAACTGATGGGCAGGCCTAATTTTACATCTTCATTTTATAGGTCGGCTAAAAACATGCGCTAGAATGGCAACTACGACAACGTTGCTGAAGTCACCAATTTTCATAGCCTTTCACTATAATTTCAACTTTGGAGAGAGGAAACTAGAGAGTAAGAGAGTAGTAGAGAGAGTAAGGGTCACTTACCTTTAACAAACTGTTAAGAACACACTTTGGTGTCATTTGTTGGTGTGATTTTTTTTTTTTTCTCATTTATCCTTGCAATCCTTGTATTTCTCCTCTGATCACTCAGGTCTTTTGTTTGGTGACATTTGTGGCAGCTAACAAGAGGTACTCCAAAGAAGCTTCTTTTCACGTCCGTGTTCACCCTATTGCTGCACCGGTGAATGCCGTATTTGTGTACCATTGTGAGTAGTAGTGGAAAATATGAATAAACGAAAGTAAAGCTTATCAACTATTACATTTGCTCACTGGCTAGCAAATGTTTGTTAAACCCAGAAAATGGTTACTGGGTCGATTGCCGTGGTTCTGTAATATCATGTGAATGTGTCAGTTTCACGGTAAACTTAAACAGCAAGAGAAAAACATCTTAAAGCATGCAAGTTTTGCTTCTAATATGTTTTGGAAACCTTGAAAATGTGGTTTACAGTACTCGCTCATTTCTTTTTGCGAGCGACTGAGACCAAGAGCTAAGGAATACTTCTCCATATCGGAGATTTTCTCAGATTGTGATCCCTGTTCTGGAACGTTTCTGGTTGTGAGCTTTATACAAAGAAAGAATTGCGTTTGATTTCTTAAGTGTTGCCCCTCCATAAGTGATCGCTGAAGGTGGCCAAGAGGTGACGCAAGAAGCAAACAGGGGTTAAAGTATGAGTGGGAGTGCCCGAGGAGGATTAGGCGATGAGATTGAGCCGAGTGCATTAAGGCAGTGTATTATTTGGCGGTTCCACTTGCTTGCGTCCATTAGGGTTGGCTGCCGTGCTGTTTAAGAGGTCAACTAAGTGTGCACGTGTTTTTTTTTTTTTTTTTTTTTTTTGAAGAGTTACTAGAGTGGTCCAGTGTCTTATTGAACAGGACGGGTCTCCCCCTGCTCTAATACCTCTTCATTTTATTGGATTGGATGGCCCCAGTTATAATTGTATTAGTTTTTAACCCCACTTTCCGCCCCCCCCACCCGCTCTCCTGCCATCTATCTACTCAGCAATGACCACTCTGTCGCTCTTCAGGAGCGAACTCCCCTGTGCGTGTCCCTCCTCCCCAACACACACACACCTCCACTCACATCCACCGACAACTCTCCATCACATTCCCACATAAGCAAAGGGCATCCTACTGTAGTTTCAGAATACATACAGAATACAGAAAGACATGTGACTGTTGATAAATATGGTAGCGAAAGACTATATTGAAAAACAAAATAATAAAAGTCCATTGTACATGCTTATTTCCCCATCAAACACAATTAGATATTCACTGAACAGCAGTATTAATAAGCAGAAAAAATATTTTTTTAACCCTTGTACAGTATTTTCATAATATGTTGGTCATTTTCTTTCATATTATCACAGTATTTTAGCCAAAGGATGGCAAACTCCTGGGAGTGTGAGCACTAAGGGGTTGGCCATTTTGAACTTTGACAGATTGTCACCATGTGGGTGAAATTTTAGCTCCCTCATCCCTTTTTTCAGTGCTCTTCCTTTGATGTGAAGTGCTTTTGATGTAAAGATCAAAGGATTGGATAAAATACTGCACAAAGGTCGAATTAGGATTTTTATTATTTCGGGATTGAAAGAATCTGCTCCATTAATTTGCAATTTCATCGCCCACTCATCTTTGCAGAATTGTTGTGATTCAGACACATTGCAGGGATTTCGAGCATGAACAGCATTTTAAAGGTTATGTCGTAGCATTTCAATCGTTGTTTCATCACAGCCAGTCATCCAGGCCCTGAATTAGTAAAACAGCCCCCGATCATCACAGCAACACAACCATGTTTGATTGTCGGCGTAATGTTCTTTTTTGAAATGCTAATTACATTACATTTACATCAGGTGTAAGGAGATGTGGAGATTCCAAAAAGTCAAATTCTGTTTTTCTGCCGTTACAGTATTCTTCCGTAAGTCTTCAGATCTCGATTCAGTCGATCCAGATCTATTTTACAAAAATAAGATGAGCCTCTAAGTTATGTTTGAATGAGGAAACAATCGTTTTTTGGAAAACCCCTCAAATTTTACCTGATTATCAGTATGTGTGTAGCTCATCAGTCGGTTCTGCTGCTGCACAGTCAGCGATTACACTGGAGTGAACCACCGTCCCCTTGCCCTTGAAAAGGACGGAAGTTGTCAGGCTCCTCATAAAAAAGCGATTGCATTCTCATGATCCTTTTCTATCCATTTTTTTCTCTTTCTTCCAAAACCTGGCCATCTGTCTAATTGTTCACCTCCATGGCTTTAATGCTTTTTACATGCCCCCCCTTCCCACTTCTTTCCAGGCAATAAACTTTATTTTCTTCGCAAGACTTCAATCTACGGGGGGTTACTCACCTTGTCCCTGCTGGATTTGCTCCAATCAGCCCCCCTTCCACCTTCTACTCATCACCCATCTCCCCATCACTCTCCCTCCGTTTTCCCCATATGAGTTTGTCAAGCTGACACCTTCACTCATCTTCTCTGCTGGTCACCCTTCCTCTCACGCTGACCTCCTAATGATCCCACCGCCGCCTGCCCTGACCTTGTTTCAATCTGAATATTTCTCATTTCTCTCTCAAATTTCTCTCTCATGCGCAATATCAAACCGTGAGCGTACTTAGCGGGCTATTTCTTCTCTTCTAAACTATGCAAAGGTGTCTCCGAGTGTGAAACAGTTGTCTCCCCTCACCTGTGATTACTGCTTTGTGCACATCATATAAGTGGGCGCCCTTATAATCCCATCTATAATGGCCACAATCAGCACTTTAATGCTTTGTAATATCATCCATGTAATGGTAGAGTGTGGCAGCAAGAGAATAATTCAGGCATAGATAATGGTGTGATTGCGTGTTTTTACCCTTGAGTCACAACATTGGGTTTGTTGTGTGTGTCCGTGTGTGTGTGTGTGTGTGTGTGTGTGTGTGTGTGTGTGTGTGTGTGTGTGTTTGCATGTATAAATACATCCCAGGGCAGTTAAGTTGCCTGTAAAATGCCTGAAGAAACACATTTCCATCAGCGGGCTCTCTTAACCCTTCACTGTAGCTTGTACTCACCGTTCCACGAAGCGTCCTTGCTGCGAGTGTCTGTACGCTTTGCTGAACCGAGGGAGATGCTCCCATAAGATACACACAGGCCGCGGAAGGCTCTTGCGGGGGTGTAATATGATCTGACAGTCATCCTCAGGGATGACAGGAACATCAGCATCCAGGAATCCTGGTGGTACGAAACTCAAAAGGCCATTGGGGAGTTATGAGACGCTCATAAGTTAAATGGAGCATTTATCTTGAGGAGGGTTGACAGGCTTTATATTATGACTGAATACAGTGCCACATTGACATATTTTTACAATAGGAAAAGTGGCATGCGAAATATTACACTATTCAAAAACATACAGTAAAATCACTTACCAGAGATCTCCTATGATGAGATCTCACAACCAAAAGCACAGCACACGTTCCTGCACAGCATGAGATCTATTTTCATTTGTCTGTTGTTTTTGACATGAAGTACACATGAGATTGCACTGCCTGTCTATGCTTGTGATGGTAAAACATGCCACCAAATGTTGTGTGAGAACTTCAAAATGAACCTTACCTATTAAAAAATGTACTGTAATGACAAAATGCCTTGGCATGTCTTCATTTTGAGGTTGTCCTCAGAAATGTGGTGCGGTAATGACAAACTTGACTCACAGACTGTTACTCCAGGAGTCGTGAGTCTCGATACAAACAACACAATATTTTTTCTGAAATCATGTTCAACTGCTAATTCGGCAAATACAAAAAGGACTTAATTATGCTGCCTGTATATTATATGGTGCCTGTTAACAAAATTGATCACAATGTTTAGCATAAATTAACCTTTAGCATGCAGAGAGTCTGCTTGAGAGTTCAATTTACTTTTCAAAGCCATTTAAGTATATGTAAATGTCTGCACGCTTTGATGCTGACATCCTGACAGAGTTGTTGTTCCTACTGAACACTTTTGAACAAACCAGGCTGACTCAAATGTGTTCTGTGCTCATAAAATTGTTTCATTGACATTATCTATGGCGAAAGTTGTCTAAAATCACAGTTTATATTTATTGATTTTTTTGTCAATGTTTCATAATTATAAAATCGGTCATTCATAATTTAATGGAAAAGTGTTATTGGGGCTTTGATGTATATTATGTTTATATTTACACTCGATTGTTAGAGGTGCACATATTTTTTTTGTGGGTTATTCACATGAGTACCAGGACATAGGTTTTGATATGCACACTTTTTTTAATTAAAAAAGTCTTGTGCACACAGCCAGCCTGTGTCCTTGAAAAGTTTCAAAACATTCGTTCAGGGCCCAGTTTAATCAGTCCTAGGAATTCAAAAGTAATTTCTATGTCAACTGTAAAGTGACAACGATCTCCTTCACACCTTCACAAGAATGATAAGCAGTCCAGACAGCCAGTCCAAGCCGCTTCAGTAAACAAACAAATATCCTCAGAATAGGAAGAAGTGGGATGCACGTGCTTAGCTTCATGAAAGGCAAGGAGAAAACTATTATTGTCTTGCCAACTAGAGGTAACTAGAGGTAATTCTCGATTAGCTTGTTTGTTAGCCATGAATGGCGCTACATTCACATGCTCTTTTTATACTTATCAAATTAAGGAATACTGAAAATTTTCAACTCTGTGTCAAACTCACCGGTTTTGGCTGCTAGCTAAGGACATGAGCGGTCAATCTTGCACAACATTTAAATGTGCTTCAAGCCATGGCACATCTTGGAGCCACTTTTCAGGAAAAAAAAATGTTCAGCTCAGGCTTGGTTGTTGTTATGGGTGAAAGTTAGGTAGGTACGCAAATGCGCAAAGCAAAGCACGCGACATTATGTATCAGCTATTTCTGTCGCGCATGTGTACCTGTGTACCAGTTATATTATACTATATTATCCTATATTATAGTGCAAGACCAAACCCATATACAGAATTGTCTCGGACTCCAGCTCCTTTTTTCACAACATAGCAATTGCTAATTCTAAACAAATACACTGGACTATACCAGTGTACCTTGTATTATTGAATAATTTCAGTAGTGGAAATTAGACGAATAACTAAGCTTTTGGTATTTCTTTGTACGTTTGTGTGTGTGTCTATGTGTCTATGTGTGTACCCACAGCACAAAGCCCGAGTGGAAGCCATGATGTGTGACCTGGCATCTCTCCGCAGTGTCAAGGAATTTGCAGACTCCTTCAAAGCCAAAAAGCTGTGAGTACAAACAATTTTCAGGTACCCATTGGTTTATAAGACAGAACGGTATGTGTACATGAAAACGCATTTGTCTGCTGTAAAGATCATGTCAAAGCAATTGGGAGCTTTCTATTCAAAAACAAGCATGATAGATACTTGTATATTTGACCCTCCAAATTGCTCATTGGTGTTCTTGTGAGTGTGACCAGTCATTCGTCTCTGTGAGCCCTGTGATTGGCTGACAACCAGTTCAGGATGTACCCCGCCTCCTGCCCAGAGACACCTGGGGTAAACACTGGCAAGCTCGTGACGCTTGTGAGGAAAAGCGGTTAAGAAAATGGATTGATGGATATGCACACATACTGTATCTACCAATTAAAATTGCATTTTGATGAATAGACTTTTTACTATAGCGCATGCATTTCCAGGTTGCAAAGATTTTACATATGCATTTTAACAGTACCCACCTCACTCTCTCATTTTCTATGGCCATCTGGGCCATCTGATGTGTCCATGGAGTGCAAATGTTTGCCCTCCCCTGTTGTTGACCCATTTTTATGCATTCTCCGTTTGACTGCTCTTGATGGAGACAAGGACTGAGGGGTCATTGTGTGTATCTTTGTGCATTTTTTCACTGACATTGGCCCTGTATGGACGTGATGGTTCTTATTCTGTGATGGTCAGCATGTGTCCCGTTGGCTGGTCGCGTCGGTGCTATTTTGGTGGTCATGAATTTTGTCATCAATATTGCTCAACCACCTGCAGGTCTCTTGTGGCAGCATGTATGTGTTTGTGTTTGCGTGTATGTGTGCGTGTGCAAGTGTGTGACAGAGAGAATGTTTGTTGGCATTACAGAAGTGTTGAGGGGGCGGTAGGCTCTTGGGAAGAGACACAGCAGCCATGGCCTGCAGCAGCCCGGAGGCAGGGTATGACCATCCAGGACATGGGTCTTGGGACGGGGCCAAACCTCGCTGAGGTTTCCCCACTTATAATTTACCCTCTGACGAGTCATACTGAAGCTTTGACCTTCCTGTATTTCCACCACGAGCCACGTAATCCATTTTTGTTTGTCACGTACAACAATGAATCCTCTTTTATGCGGTAATACGTTCCAGATCCACCTGCAATCTGTGAAAATTTGCCATTTGGAAATAGTTTTAACCCTCCACACTTCAAACACATTTACATTACTTTCGAATACATACTTTCTTAAACACATCGATAGAACATTTGAACATTCAACAAATATTGCAAGCATATAATGTATAGAAAATAGAGTGCATGCTTTCCAATAATGTTAGATGAGGCCTCACTATCTTAAACGCAGTATAAATATTGCATTTGTGGAATATGAATTAAGCAGCAAAATGCATCCGTGTTTATCCATCTCTGGAGGTGGCCATTTTTCCCCTTGCTATTGGCTGACAGCGTCATTCCTGTTACTCACAGCTCAACTGTTTTCTGAGTTTGATCATGTGAAGTTTGCAAGGTAAGCCATGATTGGTCGTTACCTGAGCTCTGAGCAAAAGTCATTTACTCCCGACAGTGGGTGGCAAAAAGGCCGCCTCCTGAGAAGGGTAAAAACAGTTTGCGTTTGCCGCTTAAATCATTTCTATTCCACAAATGCAATAGTAATCAAAATATCGTGTACCATTTTCACGTTTTGCAATTTGTTTATACAGTAAGTATCTCTTTCTTATGTCACCTCTCAGTCTGTCGTCCTGGCTCACTAGCTCACTATTTTGGCAAGGTTGTATTTCTTCATTAGTGGTGCTGTTGGAGTGGGGGGCTACGTGGGGAAGGGACTCCCAGGGGACATCAGAGTACATTAATTCTCATCACAAGGCGAACGGAGCAGAGTGGAGGCTGGGAGCTCTGAGCTGTGAATGGCACTGGGCAGCTGTCTGAGTATGCCACCACTCTATTAATGCACGTATGTCTCCGGGCATATCGCACGCAAACATGAGCATCGTGCATGCATGTGCGTATACACTCAGGGAACATAGAAGCGAGTGCGCACAAGCACAATAATACTATGGCAGTGTGTCATTGACAGGTGAAATGTAATCAGAGTGTTTTTTCCCCCTTTTCCCCACTCTCGTTTCTCACTCCCTTGCTTTTAAGTGCTTTAGTCAGTGGCTTTCACGCTGCTTTGTGTTCCATTGACCCCGATTCCGCTTTAATTGCCTGTCCTTTGAAATGAAATTACCTGGATATTGATATTGTTCAATGCCGGGTAATTTGGTGGCGGCGTAATTGACGGAGAGCGGCACTGACAGAGTGCCCCTAATACAATTTCTACTGAACGCTTCGTAATTAACACGTGCCATTTGTTCCTGGACGCATTCATCCTGGTGTCATTGCAGACATATTACTCTACATTACAGGTGTAGCATCACTTGAATTCAGAGTTCTATGTACAGAATATTTAGTAAGGAGGTAGGGGCATGTCCCAATGAGTCACTTTGGTTTGTGTAATGACACTGAGTTTGAGCCGATACTGCCGGAGTTTGGAGCCTGCAGTGAAGTGACTTTCTTGTTTATGTTTACATTTTTACGCTAGATTGTGTTTTTTATTCTATTTTATTTTTTCATTTTTTGCAATCTGCTAAATAAAAGAAAACTTTGAAAACTGGAACATTTATAACGGGTAACATTTTATTGTATATTGCAAATTTTGCCAAAATGTCATTTTGTCACGATCTGGTGGACTCATACTTGTGAGACATCTTGTCCTGTGGGATTTAGTATATTTGCCCATTTTGGCAGCATCGTGGTGACCAGCAGGTGGATTGGTTCTGTGTGTGTTTTCTGTCAACAATAAAATTTAGTTATGTGGTTATAGCTAATAGTCTGGCCCCAGCTCTAATACGCACACTGGCAATATCCTCCATGCTGGCCCACATTATCACAGAGGTCAGGGGCTGCACCCACGGGGGTTATTTAAAGTAAATATATAAACGGATGCCTCCCCATTTGGTAGTTAACACCCTCGTTTGAGTAGCGCTGAGATTGCACAGTGCAGCGCTGGCCGTGTTGTGAGAGGCCTTTAATGTGGAGAGCGGGACCGTGCCTTGGGCGGCAACAAGCCTATTAAAGGCCTTCATTAGAGCCGCACTTATGAGAGCGGGACTAACGGGTGGGCAGTTGGATTAACAGGCCTCGCGCATTACAAGCGCACAGCTCGCTTCTGATCACCGGTCCTTGGTGATTGCAGTTTTCCAGAGCCAAATGTACGCCACCAAAAAGACCAAGCAGACAACAGGTATCAAACTCACATCATTTTAAGCGGCAATAAAAGTAAGAAATTCTTCTAATGTCGTTAACTTTTTTTTCCTACATTTTGGCTGAAAATTTGATTTCTATAGCAGTGTCCTTCATTCTGTACAGTCATTGCAACCATTTTTTTTTTACCAAATCCCATGGTATGTTTTTTTTTTTTTTTAAACGAAGAATGCGTTCAGAATCTGCATTATATAAAAGTTGACAATTGGTGTGTATTGAACCCCCAGTTTATGCTCCTGTCCTGGTCTTAGATAGCCTCAAATCAACTTTTCACATTGAAATGATTATAAACGCCATGAATTGGTTCCAGCCTTTAAACATTATTTTATTTGTTATAATTCTAAGAAAACCAACATTGTACACTATTATACTGCATATATACTCACAGCAATAAAATAATGCAAAATTTATTCCCAATTCCCTGTTTTGTCTATTTCAAACAGTTTAATTGACGCTTACTATGTGTTTTTCATTTTTTATGGACAAAGCTGTCAACTTGACTGACATTATAACCTTTGTGGACTTTTTCTGCTTCAGTAATTTACCCAACATACAAGTATCATACTCGTACGCGAGTACAAGTATCCTTTGCTTGTGTAACCCTAACCCTAACCTCCCCTGCAAACATTATGTTTGGTCTTGTGGTGGTGGTCGTCTGCAACTCCCCCTTTTTTCCTCGTCAACGATCAACTTTCTTGTCAACTTTCCTTGTTTTTATCAACTTTGGCTCGGCCACCTCATCCCCCACTTCCTTGTCAGGTCCAAGTCAAAAAGTCCTGTGACAGTTTTTCGCCCCGGCGTGACCTCCCTCTGGACCCATGATAAGAAAATAATAAATTAGGGAAAAATGGAAAATACAGACAGAAAGCACAACAGATACCTGGTACCTTTCAGTGTGGTAACCACGTGAAATGATGGTGGCCATATGTCCATTGTCTTTGTCTCTTGAGGCTGTTGCGCATACGGTATCTCCTCACCTTATTATATTTTAACACACGCCGCAAGTGCGTCCCGCCACAGAAGCGCTGAGGTGGGCGTTCTTGAAGTTGACGAGGTTTGTGCTCTTTAATGAACCTTGTGTGTTCGGGAGGCCTGAAGGTGATCGCTACTGTACACTTCTATGTAATAGCACGGGATGGCTCATTATAGTGGGAGCATAACAATTCGCACATTAATTTTCCAGCATCCAGTTTTTAATTAATCCAGTCGGCAGTCTTAAACACAGGGTACACAAATTGCCTCTGGCCTCATAATTAATTCTAATGGAAGAAATTAAAAATTGGTGGGGTGTGTTTGGATTGTTCGTCTGTGTTACTGTGACTCCGAGATCGCTGGAGCGACGCTGTCACCGACAAGCATCTCTTACTGCCCCTACCAGTCGAGCGGTCTTCCAGCCCAGCATGCAGATAGATTTATTGAGCCTGTACGTGTGTGCACACTAAAGCATATGCTTTTTTATTGCCCCCCAGCACTCATATGTACTAAAATGATAGCATTTTATTGCATGGATGACTCGCAAACCCACTGTTTTGTTTATTTCTTTGGTACTGTATATCCACAGTGTTCACTGGTCAATGTGAATGGCTGTATCTTTTTATAACTTCAATTATTTAAATATGTAAAGAATAATATAAAAAAAAACACACACATTTTTTACTTTTACCCGCATTTTTTACTTTTACCATCAATATGTCTGTTAAAATTTTAAATAAAAGTTCAAAAATATATTTTTTTTGAACTTTTTTTATTATTTATTTATATTTGTATATTATTAACAAAAAATGAGGCCAGAAAACAAGATAACTTTAAAATAACGACAATCCAAATTAATTCCTCTTTTTCAAAAAAATTTAGTATTCTATTGTACCTGAATCTGAACTGATTTTTTTTTTCCACAAATTTGAAGAATTATAGCTTTTACAATAGTAGGAAACAAATACCCATACATAAATCTTTTTTTTTTTTTACAATAATAGATTTAAATCTTGCGGCATTATGTGACATATTATGGAAATTCCTTAGATTTTTTGGTGATATCATAAAAGAATCAATGGGGAAAAAACACTAAGGAGCTGAAATTTCCAGCAGATGATTAAAAAATGTAAAATTTTAGAATGCAACGATTTTGACATTTCTCTGTGATTGCAGCTGGACGTGTGTGATTTTATGTACAAAAATATTAATTTCCAAAATTTTGAACCATATAAAACAATTATAATTACAAGTTTTGAGAAGCATTTGAATAGGATTTATTACATTGTTTTTCCTGCGATATTTGCAACATTCCATTGAGCGGCGGTCAAACTATGTCAGCATTAAGGTTATTGTCATTTATCTTATAGGCCCTTGCACATTTTGGTGTGCAACGCGGCAGTGTGCACTCAGCCGTGGAGTTTGACAGAAGACGGCCTGGAGTCCACCTTCCAGATCTGCCATTTGGGTCACTTCTTCCTGGTCCAGTGCCTGCAGGACGTACTTTGTCGCTGGGCGCCAGCCCGTGTGGTGGTCGTGTCATCAGAGTCCCACAGGTAACGCATTTCGTGAGCTTTTGGTATTTCTTGGTGTAAAAACAGGATGTAATAAACAAAATTTAAATGTCAAATGCTCTTTTAAGCCACATTTTTCATCCTCTTCAGTTTTGACGTCAAATTGTACACTAAGAGTTATGAATGTTAGCAAGCTGGATCAAAAAATTCCAGGATTTTCAAAGAAGGCTAGTCCCATTGGATTTAATGTAAATTTGTTGTAATCAGGATGACTTTTTTCTGCAGTGTTGGCAAGTTTAGCATCAATCAAACATCGTCAATAAGGCCTTCCTGACATTCCGAGTAAAAGTCATTCTTTACTTTCCCGTCATCATTGTCATAACAGTGTGACCTAAAGTGAATTCGGGTGTCAAAGCCCCCCTGCCCGTTACCCGCTGGTAACACAAACCATAACTCACATTACACTGCAGCTGTATGATCCACTAGAACAAGCGTGAACATGTTCTCCTGGTCTCAGGTCATTCCGCTGAGCTCCAATCAATCAAGTGGTCTCGGGCCCGTCTGACGGACTGAGAAAGGGGATCGATGCCACGCGGCCGTCTCCGCTGCTCCACCATACGCGCGGTCCTGGGCTTTGGGCTCACAGATCACCGCTAGACATCATGCTTGTCCACTGTATGACAGGAGAGGAAAGAGACGCTGGTAGAAAAAAAGACAGAAAGACAGACTGCTGAAAGCACGGTAGAAAATGATTCAGAAAAGGGGCTGAGTGTACGGCTGCGGAGAGAGGTTCAGAGAAAATTTTGGAAAAGTCCATCCATCATGTTGATGATACGTTTAATTCATAGTGACAGCGTGTGGTAGGAAATGAGTTTTCCAGTGAGTGAGGCTGTCATGTTTGACAATACGCATTAAGCCTGATATATCAGTTTGTGGCCTTAAGTGCAGTTGTGGGCTTACAGTTTCAACTCTATTTTTCTCAACAATTTTGGACAGTAAGTCACACAATTGAAATTCCCCTCCCCCCTTCTCAAGTGGCACAAATGCGGTATTAATCATGGCAGCGTCGAGACAAATAAACACATATTCTGATTGGAATGAGGAATCGTCTTGGAATTCTAATTAAGTGTATTTGCTAACGTGAATCCACCACAAATAGCCACATTAATGCCAACGTGATGTTACAAAGTGCACCCTAGATTGGTCACCAGCCGCCAGTGTTTCTCAACCAGACGTCCATCGAGCCTTTGTGGTCCGGGTATAATTGCAAGCAAGGGGTCCTGGACAAATGAATGAAATATCATTTCAAAAAGAGGCATTGACAGTTGTAGAAATATGATTCTTTTACTCATACGCTATATTTACACATATTTACCTCCAAAACCTCCGAGACTGATTTTAGAACAGCACTGTGAGCACAGTGTTGCTCAAGCAGTTTGCTCACTCTGAGAACCAAAAATGAGCAAGTTGGTATGACTATGCTTCCGGAAAGAACTTAAAAATAAAAGTGTACCAATGCCGTTGGTGTCATATGTTACTTGTACCATAAGTACAGTTTATTTTGAAGCATTATCTGACTTCCTCAAAATGTTTGGCTTTGACGACGCCCACCAGTAGATTGCGGGGACGCGGGCTGCCGGAAAAGTCGAACTCGGCAAAAAAGTTTTGGCACCCCTGATATTAACTAAAGAGCATCTAACATTCACACTGGTTAGGAGGGCTCTACTTTTCTACATGTCAAGGCTTTAACATCATCAAAGTTTACCGTAAAAATAAAAAAAAGGTGATTGTGACTGCGCAGGCAAATCTAATACAGTGGTACCTCGGTACTCGACCATAATCCGTTCTGAGGTGGTGGTCGAGCACCGATTTGTTCGAACACCGAAAGCAATTTTCCCATAAGAAATAATGGAAAGTATGTGTGTACAAGTAAATGTGCACAAGCAGTACATGATAAAGATAAAGATAAATAAAGCATTATAAACCATTTTGTATAATTTACTTACGTTTTGGAGAGTGGTTGATGGCATACAGGAATGGATGTGGAGAGGACGGGAGGGAGTTACTCCTTCCATGATGACGCTAGCTAACTGCGACGCGAGGTACACCGCGTTCATATTTTGCTATAATTTCCTTCTTCGGTTCAATAGTGGTCCTCATTGTTTTCCTCTTTGCCTTCTCCTTATCACTGTCTTTCTTTGGACCCATTATTAAGGGCTAGAGCAACACGAAAAAGTTTAAATCCGGGAAGAAATACTCGAACAAACGTCTTACTCCGCTGGCGGTCTGAGTTGAACTGGCGCTTACCCTCTGGCCGAGAAGGGCCGAGGAGCGCGTTCGGGTCGGGTCGGCTCGGCTCGGCTCGGCTAGTCGAGCACCGAAAATCTGTTTGAGGTCCGATGCATTATCTACTTGAATTTTTTGGTCGAGCACCGATTTGGTCGAGTATAGAGGCGGTCGAGTACCGAGGTACCACTGTATTTTGTACCTATCACTCTGCTCTGCAGCCAGCCTCATCAAAGAGAGCTATGACACCTTTAGACCGGGACAGTCGACATAGATATCGGGTGGGGAAAGGGAGTAGAAATAGACAATATCTGCCTAGACATCTTCCATTCTGTTCACCTCATTCCAGTCCTATATTACATTCACTGATGTCATCCGCTCTTTTTTTTTTTTGTTTGTCTGCGTTATTTTCCACTTTCCACCGATTTGCCGTTTATTCACTTAGCCTCCCCTCACATGTAGTGGGTGCGACCCCTGACCCGCCATCATATTTTATTCCCTAAGCCCCTTGTCCGCAGCCAAAGCACTGACCTGGAAGGTACTGGGGTTGGGGAGAGATGAACTCAGGTTTAATGACTGGACACTATCAGTTTCCAACACGTGGGCTTATTGTGAAATTGGCCTCCGTATGGGTTAAATTTGTCCTCTAGCCGCATCAGATCTGCTTCATACAAGGGAAGATGATATCCTTAATGAAATAACCTGATAGAAGTGACACATTTTTTATGTCAGTCCAGCCCTGTTGGTTTGGTATTTGCCTTGGTTTAAACTTCACATTCCAGTACACATTCGGTACAAGCAAGGGAACAAAATGTGAAACAAAAATCTTCTCTTTTTTTTGTGAACATGGAAAGAAATCTGCATTAAATTGCTTCTCCTGCAGTCTTCGGGCAGCAGGTATGGTAAACCCTGAACCGGTTGCCAGCCATTTGCAGGGCACACGACGACGAATGACCATTCACATGCACCAACACACCTAAGGGCAATTTAGTGTGCACAATGCATGCTACCATACTTCTTTTTGGAAACGTTGAAGGAAACTGGAGTACCTGGACAATGCGGGCATGGGGAGAACATGCAAACTGCACACAGGAAGGCTGGAGCCGTAATCGAACCCACGGCCTCCACATGTGAATAGGGGTGTGTAGACTTTTAAGATTCATTGTGTTTGTGAAGTCCGGATTAAAAGTGACTTTTGGATCAGTTTAATAAAATGCAACCAGGCACAACTTCAGCAACTGCTACGAAGCAATTTGAAAAGAAAAAGTTCAGATGTTCCAGGTTGGGCATCTGATTTACCAAGCCGTAACGAGTAGTTATGAAGTCGCAGCACATGAAATGAAAAAGCCCGCAGATGTTGTAATTTAGCCAAGCAAGGATGTCGTGCAAGGCGACGGTAAACAACGAGCCAGCAGCCAGCTTGTAAAATCGCAAGGAAAGCAGGTGACATTTTGATTGGTTGTTTTCTAATGACGGGGATTAATATGTAGGATCCACACACACGCGCGCACACAATACAAAGTGTGTGCTTTGGCGCCAGTGGGTTCTGACGTGACGACCACGACGCGGCGAGTCGTATGATGTTCAGGGGAGGGTGTCAAAACATCTGGATTTTAACAGCTCCGTCGCTGGCAATTAAAGAACATCATGTCACATCTTTTGATTTGTGCTGCAGCCCGCACCTCACATCTGCCTACCATTTTCGCTCTCATTCTAAATGATTCCATCGACCCTGCTTCGATTTATCTTTCAGGTTCACGGATTTGTTAGACTCATGCGGTAAGGTGGATCTGGCACGCCTGTCGCCCTCGCAGAAGGAGTACTGGTCCATGCTGGCCTACAATCGTGCCAAACTGTGCAACATCCTGTTCAGCAACGAACTGCACCGCCGCCTCTCTCCACACGGGGTGTCGTCCAACGCCCTGCACCCAGGCAACATGATGTACACGGCCATTCACAGGAGTTGGTGGCTCATGACCTTCCTCTTCACCCTGGCCAGACCGTTCTCCAAGTCGCTGGTAGGAGGGAAAATTAAAATCACCTAATAGCTAGGTTTGGTTCACCCAGGTACAGTTTGGAAAGGTTTGGTTAAGGCTGTTGTGTCAAAGTGTGGCCTGGGGGGGCCGTTTGTGGCCTGCGATCTAATGATAGTATTAAACATGGCCCTGAATGTCGAAAGATGCATATAACTATCAAAAAGATCATTTTAAAATTGTAAAAAAGATTTCACAAATTTTTACTAAATAAATAAAACATCGGTTTGTTCATTTGTATATTAATTATTATATTAAGTTAAGCTTAAGATAAGAAATAAATGATAGATATTATAAGATCCCTCCATCCATCTTCTTCTATGGATGCTTATCCTCACTAGGTTCGCTGATTTATTTTTTCTTTAAGAAACAATAGAGTAGGAGGCTAATAAATTTTTAAAAAATCACAATTTAAAAAAATATTGTAAAAATGCACCCACCGGATTTTAAATGAAATCAAAATGTGAAGAGCAAGATTTTTTTATATTTTCAGAAATTATTCATTAAAAGAATAATATTAAAATACATTAAAGGTTTCACCCATCTTTTAGTAAAATAAATTGTGCATTTTAGCATTTAACACAAAATAGAATCTTACAGTAATTTATTAATAAAAAAATAGATCACGAGAATATTTGTCACACTTTTAAAAATAGTCAATATGTATGATGCAAAATACCTCACTAGGTTTTAAATGTATATATATATATATATATATATATATATATATATATATATATATATACACACAAAAAGAAGTTTAAGGAAAGTTAATACATTTTTATTAAAAAATGAAAATAAAGTGGTAAAATGGTAAAAAACAAAAAAACAAAAACAAATGCATGCTAATACTATTTTTTTGGTCTATCCCTTGCAACGGCAAGTTTGGATTTTTTTTCTTGCCATGCATTTGACCTCTTACCTTATGTTGTCTTACATTGTAAAAGATTCCTTTACTCAAACAACCGTTGTAACTTTTTGCGCTGGAAGCACTCCAAATTTTGCACCGTACTGAACCAAATGAAAGACCACTTGGGTTCTTGATGTCGGTCGTCACCCAAACGGCTGCTTGTTCTACCATATGGCTGCTCTTGAGTTCAGTATGCTAAGACACCTCACATGCTCTATTTATTTTTCCTTGGCTGATGTATCCCTTGGTCAGCATTTTATTTGTCTTGTTGTGTTTGTGAGATGCAGCAGAGGAAAAGGATGGAGAGGGGCACCATGTGCTCATTGTGAGCATTCAGGAAGAAGGTCTGCTTTTCTCATAGAGATATTCCCTCACATGTTTTCCTCCTCTGCCTGTTGCTGTTTATTTAACTCTAAGTGACTGTTCCCCTTTCCCCTCATTGGGGACTTTTGGATCCTGTGTACGCTGACGATTGGGTTACTGTAAACGCGTGCTTTCTCATATACCCTGGCGCACTGACACAATAAACTCTGTCTTGTACCCAGATCCCACCAGGAGAAACTTACCACATATTTTCTGATGCCTTATCACACAGCCATACTTTTTAGAGGCCTGTTTGACAGCGGGAGTACAGTAACGACATTATGTTCACACAAGCTATCTTTGAGAGGAAAATGACAAGGGGGGGGCAAATGTTGAACTGATGGGATATTTGGTTTATTTGTTCAATTAATGCCAGGTTCCATTTGAGAATCGCTGCTTTATTTGACGGCGGTGTCGGACTTTACGTGGCCCTCTCACCCTGGGAACTTTGTTTTGGGGGTCAGAATGGTGACTTGTGCTAGAGTTGAAGTGGAGAGGGGTCACACAACAATGGAGCGAGTGTTTCCTCAGTGGATTTGGCTTCTGAAGTGCGGGGTGGTTTTCACTGTTTTGTCTTGTGGGGATTACAGGGTGATGACGGGGTGCCAAGGCAGTGACAGTGAGCCATCTGGTTCACATAAACACAGCCTGTGAATTCTTTAAGACAGATCAACCTTTTAGCTTTTTTATTTTTTCAAGCAACTTTTGTTTGCTGAGATAGAATTTCCAATTTACTGTAGAATGTGCAGTCCAGAGTCTTTTGGGTGCATTTACTGTACAGAGTTTTACAAATTTTCTGAAGATGTCTTTCAATAAGAGATAGCTCTCCACGGCCTTCCTGTGTGTAACTTTCATGCTCTCCGTTTGCCTCCATGGGTTTTCTCTGGCTACTTTGGTTTCCTCACAAAATCCTAAAACAAGCTTGGCAGCTTTATCAGCCACTGAAAATTGTCTTTAGGTGTGTGTGAATGGTTTATCATCTGTGATTGGATTTAAACCGGTTCAGGGTGCACCCCTCCCACAACCCAGCCGGGATAGGCTCCAGCCTGCCTTTGACCCTCAGCGGTGAAGAAAATGAATGATGGAAAATGCAAGATTTTGGGCATTATGACTTTGTGTGTTAATTCAATGTTCATCAGAATTGTTTCAACCATTGCCTTTTTTAAATCTGACATTTCACAGACACTCATAACCATTTTTTTTTAACACAAATCACAGAAATACTTGCCTCAAACTCACGAGCCATGTGTTAATTGGCTGATGACAGTTTATTGAATTTAAGTGGATGTCAAGTCTTGTGTTCTTGGCGTGTCTAAGTGGGTGTGTTGAAAGCAATTATCGGAGTGGATCCTGACTTTCCCGCACATGCTTAATTAAACGTTCTGTAGATGTTAGTAAATATTAAAGGGCAAAGGTAGGGCTAGTAATTAAAATTCGGGGTGTGCTGACACAGCAATTGGCTGAAACTTGTGTCTGATAAAGACCACATACACACACACACAGACACGCACACTTTCACTTGCACTCTGGCACACCCTTAAGCTGAGCGTTTGCTTTTATTTAAATCTGGCCTTGATAAGACCCCTGGAAGTGTATCCTCTTTAAAACCCTCTGCTCCTCACATTTTCTTCTCCCCACCCCCCACATTAAGGGCTTAATAAAACAGTGATATTATTTCCGTTATTGGTTGCGAGGCTATGAAGATGCTATCGCTTTAATTGCACACGCACACTTACGGGATCCACCGAGATTGTTCGGGGATGCAAACATAAGCAGAATGTGGAGTCCAAAACACAATCATGGCGTCCCCCCTTGTGTGTTCTTGCACAAATAACCTGCCTCTCATTTAAAACATAGCTTTGATTTATGGTAGCGAAGGTGGAGTGATGTATAGTGAGCCCCCGCTTTATCGCTTCATCTATGCGCTTCCCTTATGTTGCAGATCAAACAATTCTGTGACCAGTTTAAAAAAAAAAAAAACTTTTTTTTTTTTTTTTTTTTTTAAAGAGTAAACAGGCAAGTTGCACCTTTAGACCAGGGGGTTCTCAACCGCCGTTCTTTTGCCCGGGACCGGTCCGTGAATCAACTGGTAGCAGGCCACATGGGCCACACTCGAAATAATGGATTATTTCTGTTTCATGAACTATCTGAGTCTGACACATATTTAATTTTGAAAAACCCTTAATTTTGAAAACTGGCCTATTCCAATTACTTTAAGTGCATTCGAACGAATTTAGATGTAATGTGTGATGATTGTGGGTGAGGTAAATGTAAAAAAAACAAAACAAAAAAACTTTTTCGTGTGGGCTTACACATCCAATTTAAAATACCTCCTAGTAAAACATTTTCTTTTGCATTCACCAAACATATTAGGAAGCTGTCAACTTTGTGTTGTGGCTTCCACTTAAAGCAAAAGAAACTTGTCTATTCGCAGAGAGCGCAGCCATCTCTGCCACTGATGCGCCATCGCTGATTCCATTTTGCTGAGTTGAGAAAAGCATCTATAAAGTGCCGTGACATTTTAATCAGACAAACTATCTGGCGCTAACATCATGTTCCCCTCCCTGCGCCTTGATCTGCTTATCAGAGATGGCCTGTAAAGCCCCTGTTTCTTTAATTCAGCGTGTTTAGAGTGGGAGTTTTCCCTGTGTCCTTTGCGCAGATTATCAGCATAAAATGATCTGGGCCTGCAGTGGTTTGCATGTGCTTACTAGTGTGTTGAGAGATGAAGGCTGGGGTGTTATCAAAGCTGGCTTGATTTAATCGCTGTGATTAATACTCAGACTTTGATTGACAGATTTCGACTTATTTATTTGAACTGTGTCAAAGTTTTACGATTGTTGCAAAACCCGACACTTACTGGTGTTTGTCGGTAGCCTTTTCGGTAGATTATGAGAAAGTCTTAATTGACTGTAAACTATAGAATTAAGACAAGTCCCTTTTTAAACAAAGGCTGGTTTACTGTCTTTACTAGGTTTCATAATTTCGTCCGTTAGTTGACACCTACACAAGCGATATAGCTTGGAGACAAACTGACATTGGGTGCACGTTTCAACAGCCCATACTGAATATCTGTGCAGTTATTAGACGGGCTGTAACCTTTTGTGAAGTTGTCATGTTGTAACCCTGACCCTGTGACATTTTGTTGACTGACTGATTGCCCCCCAAAGATCGGTGTACCCTCAGGCTCGTAGCAGCTGGGTCTTACTCATCTAATGTATAAGCTAACTGTAGGCATACAGCGCTGGAGTGACTGGAGATCACATTCGTCGCCGTAATGGTCAAATGGGGGTTGGCGCCTCGGGTGCCGCTCCTATCGGACACCTCTGTAACGCCTGTTGATCAGCGCTCTTGCCTGGTCCCACGGTTCTTAGTCTGATTATTTTACCCTGGATTCTGCCTCGGGCACCAGGCCACCTTTTTACATATGCACAAGCTGAACTTTTGACCGGGCGCCGACACTTGGTTGCTGTATTAGAGAAATTGTTGTTCAGTCAGAAAGGACGGTGAACAACTCAGACTCACACTCTATAGTTAAAAATCTGTGATTTGGAGAGACTGTTAAATATATATTTTTTGTTCCATGATTTTACTCTTCTCTAATTACGAGGCAGTGCCATGCTTGCTTGTCACTCCTACTGACATTTACTGTAAAACTATTAAAAAAAAAATAAAATTGAAATACGCTCAATCAAACCATATATTGAAAGTCTACTGGCTAAATACTAATATAATAATCATGTATAACACCTTGATGTGCTAATGGAACTTAGCATAGATGTCATGGCGATACTTTAATAAACACAGCAACAAACGGCTAGAACATGCCGTAAATGAAAAATAAACCGGGTGTATTTACTTTAAAATAAATCATGTTCAACCAAACTATATCAATTTTGTAAAAAAAAAAAAAAAAAAAAGAAAAAAAGCACCTTAATGCCAACATTATTCTGTAAAGTCCCAGCATAATAGAAAAATGCCCATCTCAGTGAGTGGTACACTGTTGGTGAGGTAAATATTTTTGGATAGTATACAAGAAGCACCACCTCTGTTTGGACCATCTCACCAGCTGGAAAGTTTTTTTTTTTTTTTTTTTTTTTTAATTGAAGCTATTTTAATCATGCATACACTATCTGCACTTGGACATAGTAGTTAAGATGAGTTAAGTGCATAATGACATTTGGCTGCATGTGTGCACCGACCGGGACCGAGGAGTGACAACAGGATGTGAGGAAGAGATAAATCGGATCTTTCTTCAATGAGTAGCTGGAAGCGGGGTCTTCATGACCGGCTTCCGTGCAGCCGGTGCGAGCCAAAGCACATTTGAAGCAAGCACCGTTCTTTGTCCTGGTACATGGGGATATTTGGTGCTAACGGCATGCACTGCAATCAAATGTCTTTGTGGCTCACTCTAGTTTTAGTTTTATGGAATTTGTGTTTGTTGTGAAGCTTAATGGTTTCATAAATTGCTAGATTTGTAATATATAACCCTGCTTTGTGGGAACAAATAATATTAAAACAAAAAAGCATAGTGTTGTTTGACATTGATTTGCTGAATCTAATTTCGATTTAGCAAGGGTTCACTGTAATGTGACTGCTCCTCTGTTCAGCCCTTTTCTCTGACTTCTGAGCTGCAACCCAGGGGTCTTAACCACAGAGGAAAACCCAGGGGTCATGACATGAACATTTCTTTACCTGCTTCTCTGTAGGCTTCTGCGGCACATGGATGACCGTATGTGTGCTTTGTGTGCTGCTCAACCACGTGGAAAAAGCGGAGGACACAACCCCTCCTCCATGGTCTTAGATGACCTGCCAGGTCCTTGTAATAGAGTCCTCTAGGATGATTAGGAGCTACACAGGAGGGGGTGAGCTCCATCTTCACGAAAAGCAGACAGAACATTAGCTATGTTGTCTAATAGTTCATACGACTGTGATGCTTAGTTGGTGTTTCAGAACAGAATAATAATACTGGCACATATCCGCTGCTATGCTATGAGAGTGGCACTCTGCATGTGTTTTTTTTTGTGCTCTCTAACGTCCAAAGAGCACAAAAGTCTGCTGAAGTTGTGGCTAATAGGAAAGTAGGTTTTGTTGTGAATTTTCATCTATTTTTATGGTTTGCTATGGTGATGCACTATACAAATGCGCTTTTGGGCACCCCCCCAAAAATAAATACGTATAAAATTATTTTGAACAGAGGAGGAGCTTGTTTATCTGGCCGCACCCACAGCTTGTTTTTTCAATTATTTATTTATTTATTTATTTTACACGTATGTGTGCAGCATTTTATAAGCCCTTGAAACATGGACACCCTTCACTAAGATGTGACCCTGGCTACCCTGTGCAAAAATGTCTCCCTGGTTTGAATTTTTTTTTTTTTTTCTGGTTCAAAGTTTATGATATACAGTAGTCAAAGTCAAGTCAAAGTCAAAGTCAAGTTTATTGTTAATTTCTTCACATGTGCTTAACATACAAAGGAATCGAAATTGCGTTTCTCACTATCCTCTGCGTTTTACAATAACAAAGTGCAGGTGCGCAAGACGAGACAATCCTAAAAACTAAATTCTTATCTATGGTAGTAATGTAAAGTGCAGTATATTTGATCTACTTTGCCTAGTGTTGCTAAACTAATAACTAAAACTAAAAACTAAATATGAAAAACCAGGTATGGCAAGATTACCCCAAAACAAGTGCCTTTGGTTTAAAGTAGACTTTACAAGGGTCTGATTAGCCTTTATTTGTCATTTTATGCAAAATTAATGATCACCTGTAATGTCATAATTTGCTGAGCGATCAATGATCAGTAACTTTTTTCGTGACATACTCTACTCCTTTTTTTAGAAGGTTGGGGGGGGGGGGGGTGTACTGCTGTACTCGCCAGAAGAGGGGCACACGTGAAGGGAAAGATTGTGCAAGGATGGATAAAAGCACACAATCCCATTTGGCTTTATTGACATGTGTGTTCCTGCCCAATCCTGTTACAGGGATTATTGTCCACGGAGATACCATTTCATTAAAGAAAAAACACGCGCACACACACACACACACACACACACACACATGCTCAAACACTCACGCACACATACTCAAACACTCACGCACACATAGAGTCGCAGTGGGTGAGCAGAGATGGCCTGAGGCCTGGTTATGTGGTCCGTTGCACAAGGAAACTGTGTAAATGGTTTATTGTGGATGAGTTGATGTGATGGAAAGCGTGTCTGGATCAATAAAGAACCAATCAAATGCTGACAGTCTGCTACTGTATGCGGTCAGTGGTTAACTCCCCCTTCCTCTTCCCGCTCGGGCGCTCTTACAAAACATGAGTGTGAAGAAGACGTGAACAATATCACGAACGAATGGGAAAAGATGTCATTTTGGGAGCGGCGGTTGCACCGGTGTACAAATATTTGATTGGTAGTGTTTTGTGTGTGTGTGTGTGTGTGTGTGTGTGTATGTCTTGCAACTGTTTCAAGGCACCCTCTGACTTTTGAATGACTTGCGTTGCTTGTTTAGATCATTCAAAGCCCAACGGATGGGTATTTTCTCCAGACACCTGTGGAAATGCAATGAATTCTCAGGTCTTTTTCAAAAAGCTGCTTGACTGCTGTTATCAATATAATACTATTTTAGAATTGCAAGCAGAAATGTTACAGGTGCACAATGTAAATGGACTTGCAGTGAGTCTTATGTCCTCTGTTCTCATTGATAAATACCTGGGCAATAATCCCAGAATCTACTATATTTTAAATTCATATTTTATCAAGCAAGTTAAAGTGATATGACTAAAAAGCAGAAACATGAATGATTGAATGTACGATTTACTATAACACTAAACGCTATCGTTTGAATTTTTGTTTTACCAGCAAGTACTGACTGACAGACTGACATCCAGCAAGTCACGGCAGAATGTAGCCAGGCTTTCACCTATTAATAAGATGCATTTGATGCGTTTTTTCTAGCAATTTCTTTATTAAAGTCTCTATCTCGCTCTCCATCAGCTACTTCAGACACATCAGGGAGGCCATTAAAAACATCTCCCCAGCTGATGTTGGCTAAGTCTCGGCCTGGGCCGAGTTGGCGTCAGGGCCGGGCTAAATTACCAAGGAGCCACAGGTCAGAGGCCGCTCTGCTCTTGTTTGCCAAGGGACTCCATCTCTAATAGAAGGGATCAGAGAAGGCCAGAGGGAGACACAAACTGACCTGGCCTTCCTTTTTTTTCTGTCCGCATTCTCCTCATCCCAGTTTGTCCCGATGGAGTCCTTTCATGCCATCTTTTTCTCCCCGTTGACCCCTCGAAGAGGATGTAACCCGCTCACCTCCTCTTCACGTATCCACTTTTACCGATACCCAGGACCCCCTCCCCCATACCCCCACCTTACTTTGTTGTGACACCGAGCTGATGGACTATTTTTCAAATTGATTTAAAAAAATGTACATAAGCAGCCGATCCCCTAGCCCAGATTACCTATTGATTTTTAATATGAAAAGCTCATTATATAAGCAGGAACTGCAACACAAAAAGCAAGCCAACCTTTGCATAAATCCTTTAATTGAATTTCCAGAGCCCGTGGTTCTACATTTTTTAATTAAATCCATTTCTTTTTTTTCCCTTTTTTTAAGGCTTGCTTGAGTAATTTGCATGCTGTGAAGTGGGTGCTGTCCCAGATAAAGTGCCATTGATCCTTATTAAGGCTCACCTCTAGGCTTGCTGAAAACCAACCGCAGAAATTAAATGTGCTCATGGTGCATACACTTATTGCCCGCATGATAGGATTAGAGGCAGCCGGAGAGGAGGAGGAGGAAAGAGGAAGGGAGAGAGAGAGATAGAGATGGAGGCAGAAGGAGTGATTGGGTAAGAGGTGAAGCTCATTATTAATAGTTGTTCATATTAGTGTAATATTTCACCTCTCCTCTGCTGGGATGCGAAAGTGAAGGGCTCGTTTTCAAACAGAGCCGGATGAAGGCATTATTTGTGCTCATCATCAAACACGCTATGGCTAGCCCGCACAGACAGGGGGCAGCGTTGCAATTAGGGGCGAAACTCAAACCAATTATTTCTCAAGTAAATATATTCTGCATTGTATTAATTGATAGATTCAGAACAATCATATCAATTTGTCTTAAAGTCCTCTAGCATATGATAATACATTATGGTGATTGCCTTAGGCAGGTTAAAAAATAACATCTATGTGGCGGTGTTATGATTCTTTTAAGCAAGCAAAATTTGGACAAATTGTGCTGCACCACATACAGACTATATAATTCACTGACACCGTGAAACCAGAAGATTACATAGTATGAAATCAGGCTCAAACCTTTTTTATTTTTAGGTCAATTACCATTACTAAAATATCTTTTATCTGATAAATGCGAAATGAATAAAAGAAAGATTAAAAAAATCAAATTTAAGTAATATATCAAGGCATTACTGTAATGTCATATTCAATATAGAAACACACCATTTTACTGAATAGAACAAGAACAGACATAAAGATGAAATCCAAATCACAACTGAAAATCCTAATCACTCATTCTAAATCCAAGTGCAATCTCAAAATCCAAGCCCATTCCTAACCACTTACCTCAATACTAACCATTAAAACTTTAAACCTAACCCTAACGTCTAACTTGTTTCTCGCACCTAGCCCTGAAACTTAAAAGTATCTTTTATACATAACCTTAAAACCTATCACCCTACCTTAACACCAAGAATCCACTGAAGAGTGAGCTCACTCAACAATTCAGGGGCAATGGACTGGAAGCTTTTATTACCCTTAATTTTTAATCTTATGTAAGGACATTAAGACAATGCCAGTCAGCAGACCACAGTGACTTAACAGGTCATGAAAATCGTGGGTAGGTAGGTAAGTTAGGTTGGTAGTTTAAATAGGCAGGTAGGTCTTATAGTACATCTTAAATAAAACATGTAAATAATTGATTAAAATTAAAAAAGCAGTCTTAATGTAAGATACAAAAGGTTCACAGGTGTCTTAACATGTTTGTTTCATTAAAATACCAAAAAGATAATTAATTCTAGAACTCTTTCCATACCAGTCACTGGTAATTACGATGTGATGATGATGTGTGTCAGAAAGAAGAACATGCATGTGTTTATTTGAAATGTATGCATCATAACTACTCGTGGTATCGATATTAGTGAGTACTCAAGCATGATTGTTAATACAGGTATTCAACGGTCCTATTTGTAAGGTCCCGGGAAGAGCCTTGACTTGCTTGCTATGTTAATAGTAACTACCAGAAGACTTAACGTTCTCAGTTGAACTATTTACTGGAAGCCAGAAAGATTGAGTGCGTAGCTGTGGAGCCTTATTTTGTAAGGTTTCAGAAGAAGGTGTGATCACTCGCAATATGGTTCCCACTTTTTGTCTGCTTTAGCTGTCCAGCCACAGGGGGTATGACTGCCTAACCCATGTGACTATGTGTAACCGGTTCCAACTAGATTGGGCCAGGGTGCCAGTGCGGAGATCTAAATCAAGTAGAGGTCACAACAACACGACGGACTATCTCAAGTCACCTATCGTATCATTTGTGGCAAAGAGGCCTATTCCAACACGACTTTTTACATGTATATTTTTCATTGTGTTGAAACAAGTTCTTATTAAATCTCCTATTCCATTGGGGTACGAATGTTGGTGAGCGTCGGCATCGCAATCTCCTCATCCAAGGTTGAAAACGTTCGCAGAATGTTCACCAGACACTCGCCTGTACTATTCTTGTTTCAAAAAAATTTCGAATGCTCAAAATTTCGGGCAAACATCTGGTGGCCGTTTGGCAAGCAATTGTGGAAATATGCGACCTTGGACCAACACTGATAACATCAAAAGAGCCGCTACCTTCTCCGATGCTCCCCAACGTCCACTGGGATTTAGATTAGTCCAGACATGACATTTTTCCATGACAGTGTTTCTGATGCTTGAAGGTTTTCCGGATCTTCAGCCAGCTTAGCTGATCATGTCATCGATCTTGGGTGGAGATGCTTGTTATTGCAACAACTATTATGTAAATGAGCTAAACTGTCACGTCACAGTAAGACTAATTTAGATGACAACAGAATGGCTTGCTCACAGGCACGTTTTCAGAATTAAGCAGATAACAAACTATTTGATTGTTTAATTTCACACTTGATGGGTTACAGCCTGTCCAGAGATTCAACTATTTGTATAAAAACACATTAAAAAGTCAATTTTCCCTAATATGTCCCTTCTTAAATGAGGGATGGTGCTCCTCATCATTGCATTGCATGGAAATGAAGATCATATCTCATGAATGCCCAAAAGGTCACTGTGTGCAATCTGTCCAAGATGAGGGTCTTTAACTGCCTATTTAGACATTAAACGATACTTCATTTTCTTGTCCTTACCCTTCTTAGCAGCAGGCAACAGATTGCGTGCGTGAGTGCGCGAGAGCCCTGGTGATTCCCGTGCGGCAACGGCAAACCTCTCCTTCATTGTCTTCCTGTGTGGCTGTATGCTCACCTCGAAGCCGGTCGATAGGGATTAACCTGTGACCTCCGCCACATACTTATAGGCCAGTCCTTGCCGCTCACACATCTCTCATCAGTTTCACTTAAACACTGCACCTCACTCAATAAAGGCCCCACGCGCTAATTTGTTTCAAAGATGGAAAGGCCCCGCCACAGCGCACCGCTCCTTGATAACGCACCCCCACAGCACACACTTACACCCACAAGAAAAAAAACAACAATGCTGTCTAATGTCCGTATTTGGCTTGCTCATATTGGCAGGTTTTGTAGTATGCACTGATTTGCAAACATGACATCTATTTTAATTCATCATGTTTTCCATTAGCATTAAGATAATAGAGATTCATTACCTGAATTGTTCTTTGATATTGTCACTTCTATAATAAATTTCAACTGGAAGTGATAAACAAGTTGAAGCAAACATGCTTTGGATCTGTTTGGGAGAACTGTGCAAGAGTCTTACTGCATTACTAAAACGGAGAGGATCATGTAAAGGTTATCATGTCTCCAGCTGATTCAATAAAAAGTGGCAAGGTATAGACACTGTGTGCACCGGTTAGAGAACATGGAAATGTATTCACATTTGACTCGTTTATCAATAGTGTTCTTTTGGCATATACACACACAATGATAAACTTGACGGAACACGGATGCTGCACAACTTTGGGTATTTATAGCAAAACACTCGAGCTGCGTCGTGAGGAAAACGAAAAACAACTGCTTTTAGTGCATTTACAATTACACTGACCGCTCACAATGCGGGAAATCTGAAACACTCTGAAACACCCGCAACAAATATATAGCTTAAAAATATGAACAGAAGATACGAAGAGTTTAGGAAGATGAGGTTTTATTGTATTTTGATACAGTTTTTATATTGCTGCCAAACTGTTGGTGTGTCTTATACACGGTAACATAGAAAATACCAGAATTTGCCCCTAAAATTAGGTGTGTGTCCTATACACAGGTACGTCTTATATTTGGGGAACTACAGTATTTCTTTTTCTTAGCCACTATCAACGATCATCAGTTTTTCACGGGTTTTTTTGCTAATCATGGTTGGGCTTGGTCCCTATCTACTATGAATAGTAGAACCCTACTATGTTTTAAAAGCATTTTTTTTTTATTTTTGATTTTCTGTCGCTGCATATAAAGCCGACGGTTGACTTACATGGTCACAGTGCACCGAACATACACACAATAGCAGTTTCTTGATTGACACCTCATATCTAATATACACATCCACACTTCTTTTTACTGTCTTTGATTGACTGATCGTCGTTTGATGGCACTCTGTCTAATGTGTACATTACTCTTGTGCCCAGTGTGTGTGTGTGTGTGTGTGTGCGTGTGTGTGTGTGTGTGTGTGTGTTTGTTAAGCGCTGCAGTGTCAGCAGTATGCGCTCCCCAGTATTGACCCAGGCCGTCCTCTATTCTGACTGGCTCTTGTGCCTTGTCATTTCGTTCTCTCTCTCTCTCTCTCTCTCTCTCTCTCTCTCTCTCTTGCTCACTCACTCACTCACTCACTCACTCGTACAATTGATTTCCTTCTTTTGTCAATGCAAAGAAAAATTCCACAATAGGACAGTATGTTGCAATCAGAAAGACAATATGCAAAGACAAAGATGCACACCAACACACATGCACACACTCAATCTCATGTGACAGAAGACCGTTTTAACGCAAAAACCCACTTTTGATTCTCCATTGTACCATCGTACCACTAGTTTACTTCAGACATTCACTAGTTTACTTCAGACATTCCCAAGTTTGCATCTCATAGTCCAGCCATCACGATTACAATTTATGTTCTGTTTTCATCTATATTTGTCTCACTTGAGAGGATGCAAGAAACAATGGTTATTCATTCAAGTGTGACAGGGTGCAGGCCACCAAAAAACAAAACATCCCTTGATTTCCCTCATTTCATTTCATAATGCAATCAATCAAGACCAAAACAGGCCGATTCCTTCCCTGTCCTCCTAATCTCCCAAGCATACATATTTACACACATACATAGAGAGCGCCCACCTAAAATGGATGTGGTGGTAGCGGGGGACCCCTCTTGGGGTTGGGGCACTCTATGTGTTATTGATTGCGTTGCTGTTGCATGTTGTGCTCAATCATGTGTTTCATGCGTCTAGCGTTGTCCTCTCCCACCTGGCCCATTAGATTAGGCTAATGCATTCGAGCATTGATTAGTCATTACACTTAGACCAGCTCGGGCAATTGCCTACCTTCTTTGACTCTACTTGACCCTTGAACCCTCGGCTCTCGAAGTCTTGGTGCGAGGGTCTTGCTTGTTGGCCAGGCGGACCACCTGTATGATAGTCAATCACCTTCCGGAACTGAATGTGAGTCCATTGCGTTTTCGTGTCGCATTTTCTGCCTCACATGCAACACCGAGCTATTGATTTGTTTGATCAAACTCACAGCCAGAAATTGATCTCCATTTTATCAGAAACAAGCTTTGATTGCAAAATACTACAGATTTGTGAATCTTAACTGCACTAGTTTTCTTAGTGCACTTTGGCTTCTGCCCACATCCTAAAATACTGCACGTGATCAGTATATATGTATGAGGGTCCACTGTTCTACATGTTGGAACAGTGCTGCTTGTATCCTGTATCCAGCTTGAAACCGAATATGGCAGGCAAACGCTGGATGCCGTTTTTGAGACAGCCGTCCCATTTCCACCAGCTTGAAGTCTCACTTAAAACATTGCCTTAAAACTTGACATAAACTGTGAAACTGGAACATTATTCATGAGAAAAACATTTTGGCCAGTAGAAAGTAGAATATTTTGGCCAGTCATCAATGAAGGTGTTTGAAGTGCTTTAAAAAAAATAAATAAATAGAAAAAGAAGTAAATCCCATTATATCTATTTGTATAACTATGAGGAATTACTAAGATATCATGTTTTTTCAGATATTTCAGATGTTTTCTTTTTTTTTTTTTGCACGTGTGTGTATGTGTGTTACAACGTGTTCACCCCAATGGCCAAACTTCAATTTATTCGGTTTGTTTTGTTGTCTCTTTTTTTCCTTACTAAAAACGGGCATTGCCACTTAATTCCTTGTAACCTTTTTCCCAGCAACTACTTTGTTTTTTTTCTAAATTTTTAATTCTGGCTTTCCATATGCCACTGAAATAGGAAAGGGTGGGGGTTTCAACTTGACCTTTTTTTCCCCCTCGGTGGTCTGAGATGGAATGTCCCTATTCCAAATCAAAAGGGCTCTCGGAAAGGTATCATATTCAAGCATGAATATAACATTTTGTCACGGGAAGGTTTTCAATTATGACAATTGTTCAGATTTAATCCTAACTATTGCATCACCATACTTTTGATAAAAGTGACAAGTTCCATCTCAGGTAGACCCTTTGTGATGTATCGAAACACTTAAAGATAATAAGGAGCTTTTTCTTCCTCGACCCTCTCCGGCGTATCGAGTGTGTTAGAGTGTGCGTGTGAGAAATGGCTCTCGTAGGCCGAGCCCCATTGACGTATGCGATGCGCAGTGCAGAGAGGTGAGTGATGGCCAATGGATGTCCTTATTGGATATGAGCTGCCCACTCCGTGGCTCCGCATTAAGTTTGCGGCGGATAGGAAATTAACGATTGGATAATTTTATTGACGTTTGCGCTATTGAGCATATAAACAAAATGTTCTTTTGAAGCATTGTGCCAGCGTCCTGCGGGGGGAGGAGTGAGGAAGTGGTCCCAGTTGTGCTTAAGAAGGCATAAGTCCATGTGAAGTCCATAGCGTATCGGAAAAGACGGCGACAGGATCAATGGCGGTGACGCGCGTCCTCTTATTTTCCTTCACATTTCTGTCCTCTTATATCCGTACTGCTGCGGCACTGATAGATCGGATATATTGCTGACATGATCGTGAAGACAGGGATCAATCGAGGGGTGGGAGGAAAAAGCAAACTGGAATTCTTTTTGCTTTATTTGTTAAAGCGGTCGCAAGTTGATGGTGAACTTGACAAGGAGCTTTTCCTTTGCTTGAATCAATACACTGCACTGTATGTACTTTGACGTATTGGGACATAATATAGTGTTCCCACAATACGTTGTCTTATTTTAATGGGATTCAAAAGTATACAGTAGAAAGTACATACCACACTTTACTCATATCACATCAATTTCCCCCCTTGAAATGAATTCAAGTTGTAGTCCATGACTCCAAAATGTTTTATGCTCGACCGTAAAGGATTAGCCGAGTAGCTTGTTTGCCAATATGATTTTTGATCACTTTCAGAAAACGAGAAAAAAAACATTTACAAATTCATCACACAAGAACTGACTGATTGCTTTTAACTAGTGTTGTCAAAGTTAATGTAAACGTAATGTGAATGTTAATTTCAAGTTTTGAAGTGTTAAACTAATTACCTTAGTCGACTAAGTTTTATTTGCTTTTCATGGTCGCTGTACTTTTGCTAACTCTGCAACCAAATTTAGGGGAGAGTCATCGGCACAAAGACAGACAGAGATTGATGTTTGCATAGTTCTACTTTAACAAGTTGCTCGATGGATCATTGAAAAAAAAAAAAAAAAAAGCACGCTTCATTGAAAAACACATTACGGATACTTTTGTTAGTTTTTTTGAGGTGAGGCTGCAACATGGAAAATCTCCATGCAACTTTTTGGGATTATTTCAGTAACAGTCCAATGCACTTTTCTACCATTTATTGGGGAGAAAAAAAAAAGAACTCTCTCGTATTGGAGCTGCTGTTAGCTACCGCTTCCTCCTAGAAACCCATATTAAGAATCCTCGACATCCACTACAGAGCCAATGCTAGGCGTAATTGTAAGAAAAGAACACAGATTCCAACACAGCATCTCCAACATGCAAGGCAGACTAAGGTTGGATTTTCAAAACGTCAGGGAGGAGAAGAAAAGATTAGTGTTATTTTGATGAAGTTTTCGATTATCCTTCCTCTGTCTGGCACAGGGAAGATAACTGAACGTCACGTGGGTCAGTGCTCTTTATGGAATCATACTTTTGAAATACGAACGTCTTTCCTCTGCTTTTTTTTCCCTCTCTTTGTCACTTTTACCTCCTGCCTCCCTCTACCGCTGCTCTCTTCCTCTAATTGGAGTCGCAATAAAGAGATGTGGGGTCACTGGTTCTTCAAGGTGAGCCCCAAAGCACGTTGCTCTTCTAATTGAGTGCTTCTTGCTGCCTAAGTCTCAACTGAAGCGGGCAAGCTATACACATGCTGTGTGTGTTTTTTTTTTTTTTTTTTAACACATCAAGCCATTTTTAAAATTTGAAAGACCATACACATGATGAGAGAAAAGCTCGACGCGCTCCGACTGCTCTTAGAATTTGTAGCGGATGCAATCGCTTTACCCCCCAAACCAGATGTTAGTTGAGCGCACGAGGTTGTAGTACCAAGACTGACCTGTCAAACATGTCAAACGTGCGTGGAAGCAGTCTGACCAACTTGAGCAAACTTTCCATTTCACATTGCCAACACAAACACACAAGAATTTGCAGTCGTTAAAATTGATAATAGCCGAGTTTACTAATCGAGCAGGACCAGATGGGATACATATTTGCTATCTCTGTTGAACTGTATGCATGACACATTTTCGGATTGGCAAAAGGAATAGACCACTTTTGATTTCGAATGAAATTTCGGATTGACTCTTTTCATTACGATCGATGTGTTTATTTGGAGCATTTTCATTCCAATAGGTAATTCAGATTTGTTTTAATTAGAATACACGGCTCTATTTAATCCCGACTATTGTGAATATTAATTTTTTCTTAGTTTCTAAAGCAGAGAATGGATGAAATAAGTAAATTTAAACACATGCCACACCCCAAAGGTAAAATCGCCCAGGATAAATCATTCAGCCAATTGAGCCTTTGCCGACTTTGATTTCTAAAGAGGGAAACTGCTCAAATTCAGACCAATTGTCTTTTGATAACAGGATTTAATGAGCAATGGTGTTATTAAAACTCAACTTCCTCCATGTCACACCCTTAAATATGAATTGGCATACCACTGGTGTAGGCCGAAATCCTTGTAATTAGTAATTTGTAAAAACAACATCAACACATCTGGACTGACCAATAGTGTACATTTTCGAGAACACATGTAATTCACTAAAATGTGACTTATGAGGTTTTGTTCCAAATCCAGCAACTTGTGTGACTTTCTTAAATGTGTGAAACTCTTTGTGAGTCCTCTTTGTGAAAAACGCCATACAAATTTTCTACTTATTTAACTATCTCCTTGAAACGGTGGAAACTCGCCTCTGGGTGAATAAGCCCACCTGTTCAGTAGCCCAAGTCCTGGCAAGGCCTAAAAAGACTGGAGAAACTGTGGTGGTGGGGACAATATGGAATGATAACAAAAACATGTTTGGAGGAGAAAATTCATCACAAGATAAAAGAGTGTTTGGCTTGGGTGTCATTCCTGCTTGTTTTTTGTTTTATTGCGCGTGTTGACGAGTCAGAAGTTTCAGCAGAGGACTGAAAATTAGATGAGTACCACTTGTGGCCGGTAGGGGTCATTGTAGTTCAACTGGAATAAGTGGGAGCACCGTTGAAGGGGGACGAACGTGAAGCTGAAGGAGTTTTGTGTTTGTTTCAACTCAAACACTGTTCAGAAATTTTTTATTCCTGGCAGTTTTCAACATTAATCATCATTAAGCCTAAAAATAGGAATATACGTAATAGTGCATTGTTACAGTATTCAACTGCATTGGGAGATGTATCCAGTATTTTAAATAATTAGCTTGTTTGTGAGTACTTAATACTGTGGGTAACAAGGTAATGATTGTACAGCTTGCCTCCCTTTGCTAATAAATTGATTTAGCACTCCAGATAGCAATTTGATGGTCACACTCAAGTATTGCACCTCAAACGACTGCAGGTAACACAAGAAGTTTTGCTACATCGTCTCACACGAAACACTGAATATAAATCATAGCGAATTGTAGAGTAAGTATTGTAGAGAAAGTAGAGTAAATCCCATAGTATCTGGACTTTACATCATTGTTATAGAGATCAAACATGTTCCATAAATGATTGTAAATAAATGATAAAATAAAATAATGGTTTCATGACCAATTATGCTACATTTTGTCCAAAATAATAATAATTGTTCACCAAAAAGGCATTTTGGGGTATCAGTCGTCTTAATACCACATTACATAGGTTAGACACAAATCATTTAACCATAAATTAAGTTTTAAAAGTATAGAAAAACCTCCAAAGTATTACCACTAATTTAATCACCCTTTGTATAAAATTATTTTAAATTGTTTTCCAGAAATGTCTTTATTAGTTGAAAACAATGAACCCACACAACACTTTTTATCAATGATTCTTGGTCAAAGGAATCTTCCAAAGTGCCTCCAGACACCTGTAGGGATATGATGGTATGGTACTACGTGTAGGCATTTTGCAAAAAAACACAACCATTTATCTCTCTCTCTCATATATGTTGAGAAATGATTAATTTTATACATTGAATACATGCTTTTTCAATTACGACACAAATCCCGGCTTCCAATAGCTTGTATTCCAAAAAAATGTAAAAACAACCATATGAAATATTAAATAGTCTATGTTCAAAGTCTTTTTGATTCCTTTTAACTTTTGAGTAACCTCATCCCACTCTGGGTCAGCTGGTAATGAGTGATGCAGAGGTATCAGGCCAAATTTTTCCAGAGTTTGTAGTCTTACGTCCACAGATAAAAGTAACATGTAGCACACCCATAAATGCATCTAAACATCTCCTCCCCTTCTGCAGCCTTTACTTGTACCTGACGCCGCATGCCACCTCCACCGCTGACCTCTAGAGGTTGAATATTCGATGAAGCAGCAGCCGATTGCAAATTTCAGAACAGCAACGATTTTAAATGCAGCCCGCCTGCCATTAACAGTATATCTGGAAATAGACAGAGGATTTTCCATAGATCATTAATGACGGGAAATCTATCCCTCTTTCCCTTCCACTGTCCCTCCATATATATCTCTCCCCCCTCCCTGTCCGACTTTTCCACCTTTACTGTATTTCACTTCATGTCATTTTTTTTCTTTTTATTCTTCCGCACTTCCGTCCGACTGCCTGCTTGATTTTGCGAATGCAGCAGATATTTGAACATGGCTGCTTATGTCTGTTTAGTACATAATCCACGTCCCCTCCTCCCATATTCCTTGTTATTCTACTTTAGTGCTGTAATCAAGCAGGGCTTGCCAATAAAGTTTATTGTACGGAGCTAAGTGTCAATATCACACGCACGCCCAGGGCAGAGAGGTCCCTTTAATTAGAATAGGGGAGAGGGAAGCTGCACATGTGGGGGCCATGCTAGCCTCTCTAAGTGTGTGTGTAGGTGTGTGTGTGTGTGTCTGCATGTTATGTTTACAGTAAACTCCAGCTATTCATAGGGACTGAGCCCTGCTGTGAACAATGAAAACCCCCCTCAAGTAATTGATGTTTATAATTGCCTGTTTTACGTGTTTAAACCATACGTTTTCCCACAAAAACAACACCTTAATAACATTTCAAATATATCAAATTTTTTAATGTCTTGCTTACTAATTGTTTAAAAAAAAAAAAAAGAGTGCAACTTGTGGACATGCACGTGATGAAGGCTAAAGTGAACCCAGGCTAAAGTTAGATCCTCCCCGATACACATATATGTTAGTTTTTCAGCCTCCTCTTACACTGCATTTCTTTTGATAGAATTTAGTGCTGCCCAGCATGCTGTGGCTCAAGCTGTTAGGTGCGATGGTACATTAAAGGCCTTAACTTTAAATGGCCATTAGAACGTGATCCCTTTAAAATCTGTAAAATATGAACTGCCATGTAATGTAGCAGAGGTTTATTCGCTTGTTTACATGTGAAGAGTTTGTATGTGAGGAGTTTGCATGTTTGTCCCTTGACCATGTATGTGTGTTTTCTCCATGTACTCTGGTTTTCCCATAAACGTGCACGGTAGATGTAGTTGACACTCCAAATTGCCCATAGGTGTGTTTGTGAGAATGGTTGTTTGTCTCTGTGTGCCCTGCTGTTGTTTGACAACTAGTTCAGAGTCTTGGTAGACAGCTGAGCTAGGCTCCTATATGACTGTGACCCTAGTGAGGCTAAGCTGCTAATAAGATGGATGCTCAAACCCCACTTTTGGTTTTGAGCATCAAAAATTGTGACTGTCGCTCCTCTTATGAACTTAATAAGGGGAACAACATGAAAAAAGAATATTGCTTTTATGGGAAAATCAATACTTGCTTTACATGACTGTAGAGGCAAGAGATTTTGAATCCGACAAACAATAATCCCAACCATATGAAGTATTGATTGGGTCTGCTTGTTCTCTGTGCTGCTTTTAATGTGAGGGTCTACTTTAACGGTCTTCATGAAACTGTTGTAAACTGACACAAGGAAGCGGGTGTGCTGGAGAGCGCAACCTATGGGGACTCCGTCGTTCTTTCGGGGACTTCAATGCTCACGTGGACAATGACTGAGACCTGGAGGGGCGTGACTGGGAGGAATGGCCGCCCTGATCTGAAACTGAGCTGTGTTTTGTTATTGGACTTCTGCGTTCGTCATGGACTGTCCATAACAAACTCCTTGTTCATCACGAGCCTCTATTGCTTAGGCGGCTGATGGGAGTTGTGGCTGTCAGGGTGTCGGTGCCTGTCGTGGCAGCAATCCCCGAACCCGCTGCTAGACATCAGCGGTGAGGGATGCTGTCGAGCTGAAGAAGAGCTGAAGAAGAAGCTGAAGAAAACTCAGGTGAGCCCATGGAAAACAACTTCCGGACGACTTCGAGGAAATTCTGGTCCACCATCTGACATCTCAGGAGGGGAAGTGCACCATAAACAATGTGTACAGTAGTGATGGGGCGCTGCTGACCTCAATTCGGTACATTGTGTACCTATCTCTTGTGGTGAAGAAGCCGAAAGCAAAGCTCTCGATTTACCGGTTGAGCTACGTTGCTGCCCTCACCTATGGTCACGAGCTCTGGGTCATGACCCAAAGATCAAGATCCCGGATACAAGCGGCCAAAGTTCTGGCAGGGTGTCCGGGCTCTCCCTTAGAGATAGCGTGAGATGCTCGGTCATCCACGAGGGACTCAGCGTTGAGCTGCTGCTCGTCCATGTTGAGAAGAACCAGTTGAGGTGGTTCGGGCATCAGTTTAGGATGACTCCCGGACGCCTCCTTGATGAGGTATTCCGGGCATGTCCCACAAGGAGGAGGTCCACTAGAGACATGCTTGAGGGTTTCTGTCTCTCAGCTGGCCTGGGAGAGCCTGGGGATCCTCCTAGAGGAGCTGGAAGAAGTGGCCGGGGAGAGGGGGGTCAGGGCTTCCTTGCTCAAGCTGCTACCCTCTCAAACCGACTCCGGAATACAGTGGCAGAAAATTGATGCATGGATGGATGGACATCTGAATAGTAAAAATAGATAGAGTAGCTGCAACCCTAGTTAATAATTTGTTTTATAATAATATAAAAAAATGACAATTGTATGGTAGGGTGATTTGATAGCGAAAGATGACCACCCCTTTTTCAAGCTGCTTTTTCTATTTGAAATATGTGTCCAAAAAAGCAAAATGTTTACTTGTTGCCATTTATATTCACTCCACTCTTTTAAACCTTGCCCTTTGTTCTCTTTTAGAGTCCACTCCCAGTACAAATAGCCTGGTTTAGTTTGTACAATCCCACAAGACTGATAGCAATTCTTTGCAAGATAATTCAAGGAAAAAAAAAAAACCACAACGAATGAAAAACACCTCCCACTCCTAAACACCAAAGTCATGCAGTGGTGTGCCTGCAATTTAATAGTAAAACACAAAACCATTTCCCATTACAATGTAAAGAGATTAAAGAGAGATTAAACGTCGGTGCGCCAACGGCGGCCACCGATAACTGTGGCGGGAAAATGGGAGGAGATGAGAGTACGAGGAGGGAGAGCAGATGGCGGAGTAATTTGCGTGGGATGTGCTCGATGGGGGAAACATGGCGTGTGTGCGTGTCGCCGCCGAGCGACGCCACCCTTTCTGAAAGAAATCAATTTGGGGCGGGATGGGAACGGCGTGCATACAATAATTGAATATTACCGCGTACTATCTCCTTCGCGGCCAGCGTGGTGCAGGCGGGAAACGGAACAAGACGGGGTTAAGGCCAAAATATTAACAGAGGCTAACTGGGATGTTCAGATAATATGATGATCCTCCAAATCATCTGTTTAAGTGAGAGCGGAAATGTCGTAAAACAATGAAATGTGTGCATTTGCAGTTTTGCGCCTCATTCCAACAATGGCCTCTGTCAAGATTATCCTGCGTATTCATCCTTTGGTGCGATATATGAAGCATGAATGAAAAAACAGTCAAGGGAAACGTTTGTGTTGTGATTGTTAAATCTCTAAAATATCGATTTTAAATCCTTTGATGGTTTTACACATACTGACAAGGATACCAAATTTAGGTGTTTTGAGGCCCAGTTCTTGGATGTCTCTAAAAAAATGACTCCAGCTATTATTCTGTGGTGTGGAGCGTGTAACAAGAGATTTTTTTTTCCCTCCCAACCTTCACAGAAAACGATCAGGGCCAACATAGATAAATGGGAAATCTGTCCAAAATTTACGATTGCAATTACTTCCAGCCATTTTCAGAACAGAGTTCCCCACCTTACCAGCCATGTTAGAGCTTTTTGAATTATTTATTTAGGTATTTCTTCAGGATAATACCGTGTTTGGTCACAATATAAACACTGAACCCAGCAAAAGACAAAATAGATTTCTTTCACAAGAAAAGAAAAACAAAAAAGTGTTGCTGCATTTCTTTAGTAATCAACTGTAAAACATGGGTTGTTTTTAACATCCTCTCCCTTTCTGACCATAAAGAGGAGAAGAGAAGAGTGTTTTGTTATATATCAAGCAGAACAATGACTTTGATGCTAATGTTTTTTGTTTTCCTAATACCTTAAGCCGCCGATACCAAGACATAGAAAGGATAGTTAATGGCAAAATAATAAAGTATTTAACCCCATGTACCACTGAGGAGTGAGCGTTGGCGAATGTTGGTAATTGTAATGGCTCTTTTGATCTTGTGAGGGTTCGTTCAAGGTCGCAAAATTCCTCCAGATGGTCGCCAGACGTTAGCCTGTGCTCCTCATCTCAAGGAAAAGCCAAGAACAAGCAAAAAACCGTGGCAAACATAACCGACTGAACCCTGATGTACACGCAGATTTACTACCTTTGCAAACACTAGCAATGTTCTCCCCTCAGTTGGGATAGGGTCTTTAAACATATACATTTATGAAACGTGCTTTGAGCAATACTGAGTTGGCTCAATTTGAACCACAGTATTTTTTATATATTTTTTTTTCACAATTATTTTTTTTTTCACAATTGCACACTTTATGCTACTTAGCATGACACATACTGGTTAGATCAAACATAGCGCCTAAATGTTTCTAACTTGTAACATGTTGGCATTTCTCTCCCTCATGATGGACGGGACAATCAGAGTTAACCCCCATTTCTTTATTTTCTACTCAAAAGTTGTGCTGATCTTCAAGCAGTTCACCACCACCACCTATAGGGGCTTGTGTTTGTAACACTGGTGAACAAACTTGGTTTTCACAGACAAACTAAATGAAATCCCCTTTGCTCACCTACCTGTTGGAAAACATACATGTTGTCCATAAAGTATTGTCTTCATTGTCAGTAAACAATTATATTTAAGTTGCTGAATAGAAATGTCACCAACCAAAATCCAATCTTGAACATGATTTTCCTTTTTCTATGAAAGTCAGCAAAATTCCAGTTTTCAGATGTCACTCAACAATTATCCAAACGAGTTCTCATTGGTTTAAGGTATGCTTTTTCCTTCACAGGCTGCACACTGTCAGGAAGACAGTTAAAACAGTTAAACCTGTATTTACCATCGCAAATCTTGAAGTGCGGTACACAACTGGGCGTCGGCAAAGACCTGCTAATTGACTTTTGGATTGGTCAAAACTCAATCTGGGTGGGATTTGGATGGCATTACCGAGTTGAATCTCTCCATGATTGCGTCGAGATCGCGACCCATCAAACCCGTCAGTTGTGTCTGGGGTCGCATGGAGTGATCAATAATCACAACTGTTAATCGATGCACTTTTAAATGAGCATCGACCCCGTTTGCCAGGTTAGCATTGTTGATTGGATTACATTAGTCTAAGCAACGCAATCAACTGGTCATGAGAAGAAGCGTTTCCTCATCGTTTTCAGGATCTGCCACTTTTTGAATCAAACATCTCTTCATTATGTTAGTTGGCGAGTCATTGTCTTTTGCTCTTCGCCCAAGTCTACGCTCCGGTTGCCTTACGTCGCTAAGTTAAGTTCTTTTGACTCCGTTTGTTTCAGTTCTGTGTTTCCCCTATGAGCCTGCCCCTCGCCGTCTGTGTTAGCAATTGATCTCTTTTTTGGTTGTTACTTTACATAGCTGTCTGCTAAATTGAATTTGGTCCAGCTTTTCTGCATTTGGGTTCACCTCCGCACTCTACCATGACAATTCTAATCAGTGGAACGCCGTATTTTTTATTTCTCTTATGCTTCCGCTGTGAATTCATTGAAATACTCCAAGAATAAAATCTAGTAATTTAGAAAATAGTCATGTTGCCATTACATTATACCCATACAATATGTACAGTAAATCCACTGTGAATAAATATAAGAAACTTTCCTCATCACCGGTGCTGACAATTAGTCTCGAACTGATTAAATCAAAGTTAATTCAATCTTTAATTGGCGCCTCATTTCCACTTGACTCCTCACTACAAACTCTCATTAATTCTTTGCCGTGATATTAGACGGCGCCGTTACCCTATCATTTAATCATCTCTTGAAGGTAATCATGAGCAGTATATCAGGACGCGTGATCAGGAAACATTTAATTAGGATAATTACTCATTAATCCACTGAAGGGCCTTCTCTTTTCCCCCCTCCCTTGCCGTTTGTTTTCACTGTTTGTGCGCAGATAAGTGTCCGCGCGTTCGCCGCTTTACACCTACGTGTATGTTCGCACACACCATCATCCCGATAATATTCGTCACTGTCTGATTTAGTGTAGCGAGGTTGCAGTCGCAGGCTGGGATCCCACTGCATTTGTCTCCATTTCTTAATGGTATTTCAACAGCTCCTATACCACTGGCCGTTTCTCATTTTAATGACCGGCGAAAAGAATGTCTGTATGTTCTAATGTAGCGGTGTGTGTGCATGTAAGTGTGTGCGATCTGCCCACTCTCGGTAAGATGCAAAGATAGATCGAGGGGCCTTCCTCAGCTTGTGTTTTGTAAATACAAAAGCTCATTAATGATATTTCTGTGATTGATGTTGTATGTCTTGTGGCCATTCAAGTGACAGCTGTTACATTGGTTGATGGTTGTCTCTTGTAACACGCAAACGCAGATGGTTCGTACAAGATGTGACAATTACAAGGGGAGCTTTTAATCAATCGCAATGTGATTTGAGAGTGACAAAAAAAAGACATTGTTTTCCACCACCTCTCAATCTTTTACTTCCTTTCTACATCTTTCTTATTCTGTGCCCTGCAGGATCTCAAACGTTTTGCTTTGGCATGGTGAGATTTTTTTCCGAGGCCCATCAGTTTCCCAAACTCTTTCTCAAATGTCTTCAATGTGAGGATTGAAACAGTGAGCTGAATAAGCAGCCGAATAGTTGAAGATCACTTTATCATCCACTTACGTTTTTTTGGTTGACTAACTAGTTCCTACGAGACAAAAGTTTTGCTGGAATCCATGAACAAAAAAGTCTTACTCAAATGGCTTCCCCCTAACCATTCTAAAAAACATCAAATCTTGAGGCAACTTAATCCTGTGCGACTTCTGCTGTGTGAAGGAAGACTGAGGGCCAGTTTCACTAAAGCACTGTGTGTCTTTTGCATAGCACTAACAAGTAAAATGGAGCAATTAGAGAGAATCTTAATTCACAAAGCACACACAGATGGTGAAAAGATCCACAGAAATGCCAAGTAGGATGCGTCTCAGTGCAGTGCTAGTATTTGGATGTATTCAAATGTGATGATATGCATATATTAGTCCCTCTTTTATGTGCAAATAAACCTGATTGATAAACAATGATAACTTTAGCAAAAGACAGTTTTAGGTTTTTAAGGTTTAGGTTTTAGTTGTTTTATTGTTTGTTGTTGTTTTATTGCTACCATATATTCAGTAGGTCTGCAGTTTTCGTTTTAAAATAACACAAAATGATTTAGGGTCGGCGCGGTGGCGTACTGGTTAGCACGTCTTCCTCGGAGTTGAGAGGGCCCAGGTTCAATGCGAGCTCGCCCGGCTCTCCTGTGTGGAGTTTGCATTATCTCCCCATGCCCGCATGGGTCTCCTCCGGGCTCTCCTCCCACATTCCAAAAATATGCAAGGTGTAGTGGACACTCCAAATTGCCCTTAGGTGTGATTGTGAGTGTGAATGGTTGTTTGTCTCTGTGTGCACTGTGATTGGCAGCAAGCCAATGACCCTAGTGAGGAAAGAACCTATAGAAAATGGATGGATGGACTTAGAGATATGTCTTAGAGATCTTAGAGACTGTTTTAGAGTCTAATTTTGAGAGACCAGAGAAATGGCTCTCAAACCCAAGTGTCTCTGAACCCCAGTTTGAGAAGCACTCATTTAAATGATTCCTTTCGTCACTTACCACTTTCTCTCTTTCTTTCTTGCGCCTTCCCTCCTGGCACGCTTCATGTTTGACTATTAGCTGACATGCACACAGGGAGCATCGCTCATCTTCCCAATTTCTCCTCCTCTGCCTCGCTGTCCCCCCTTCCCTCCCACTCGCTTCTTTCTCCTGCCCCATGTATAACTATTAGCAGACATGCTCTCAGGGAGTCTGATGAATATTTTAGCAGCCGCAGGGAGGGGCTGCGATGCTCCTCTTCTGCTTCTAGCACAGCTAATGGACCTGTGAGTCAATGTGTGTGCGTGTGTATTTGTTGGCCTCATGCGCTCAACCTGAGCAAGCATTGTCTGCCTTTAGACCTACCTTTTTATTGTTGGACTTGTACAGGGCATGTGGAGTAATATTGAATTAACAACTTTTTTTCCCTAAATGTATGCGTCAAAGTGGAATTATTTTCGCATCAGAATTTTTATAAAGATGATGAAAATATATTGGAGCACACCTGTCATAGCGCTTAACAAAGCCACAGTATGTAGTGGTTGTAAGTGTGAATTTCCCAGCTGATACGCATAGTTCTTTTTGTTTTTGTTGGATGCAGATTAGCATTGCTCATAGAGATTTTCAATGCAATATGTCCATTAAAAGTGCCGCAAACACAAGTCCTGAGCAAATGTTGTATAAAGTTGATGCCTCTACACTTGACAACCATTTCACCTTAATGGGCTCCTGTTTTTTTTTTTTTTTGTTTTTTTTTTTCTTATGTAGAATTATTTAAATTATCTCTCTGCCATTGATGGTTCTAGAACAGGGATGGGCAAACTGCTGCCCACACTATGGCAACCACATTATAAGAGCCAACTTCTTTTTATTGGACAAAATAATCACAACAAATCCCTTTTTTTTCATTACTTTGTCTTCTTTTAAGCATTTAAAATCATTGATATGGTTTTGTATCCGCTACGTGTTGCAGACTGTTCTTGTGAAAGAAAAATATTTTGCGGAACTCATATTTGAAGTCACTGTTAATCTTCACGTCATATGAAATTATGGTACGCTGACTGAGACGACCCTACATTTGTAAATATGGTCTTGCTGTTCCTCCCCGATAAAGTGTACAACCAAATCCTGTGCTGTGAGACCAAGCGAAAAAGTTCATATTTCCATATTTACCTCCGCACCTGTCTTGCCTCTTGTACAATGCACAAATTATCCATCTTTTGAGTGTGCATGCATGCTGTGTGTACGTGTCTGTTTGTGCTAATCTTTAGATGAGGGTCTGGTGGTTAAATCATGATGCATAGTCCAGGGCTACTCTGGCCACTGTCATTAATCAGGAGAAGGGCGGGGGGACCTATCTGCTTTTTATCCATCTCTTAAATCAGTCACTGCAGCTATCGGCAGCCCTTCTTCCTTGCCCCCTCTTCTCCCCACCACCACCATCCCACTTCCACTTGCAAGCCTCTCATCCCTCCACCCCCCCGCCCCCCACGGGCCGCTGATTGAAGTGGCATTGTTTGGGAGACAAGCGGCGCTCAATCAATAGGCAGTCTCACTAAATTACCGTTTGCATGAAAAATGAAGGGCCGCCCAACCTGACTCTGTTCAGCTGGGGATGTGCTCTGTCTGTTTGTGCGTGTGTTTGTGTGTGCGTGTGTCTTTGTCAGGGGACTGAGAAGACAAAGTAGGCAGGTAAGAGAATCTGCGTCTCCATGTGCTCTATTACAAGACCACCGAGTGCTACACAGTCCCTGCCACAGTACTGTATATCGTGTGTGATTGGTTGTGGGGGTTCTAAAATGGTCCCTGGAGGTTAAATATTCTGTATCAAGGTACAAAGTTAAGGACAACTGATTGGTATTCCATATGTAACAACACATAAATAATAATCAGCAAAACATTCATGTAATAAGTATGTGATCATGAGACCATTATCCGGGGTCGGGTCGCGGGGGCAGCAGGCTCAGCAGGGATGCCCAGACTTTCCTCTCCCCGGCCGTTTTGTCCAGCTCCTCCGGGGAGATCCCCAGGTCTTCTCAGGCCAGCCGAGAGATATAGTCTCTCCAGCGTATCCTGGGTCATCCCCGAGGCTTCCTCCCGGTGGGACATGCCCGGAACACCTCACCAGGGAGGCGCCCGGGAGGCATCCAAACCAGATGCCCGAACTACTTCAACTGGGCACTACTTCAACACAGAGTCCCTCCTGGATGATTGAGCTTTTCACCTTATCTCTAAAGGAGAGCCCGGACACCCTGTAGAGGAATCTCACTCACTTATTGTGGTGGAGGAGTGTGCATGTCCCAATCGTCCTAGGAGCTACTGTAAGTTGTCTGGCAGGGTCACCCATGGCAAGCAGATCCTAGGTGAAGGAGCTGACACAGAGCACCGGGGCCCCACTCTGGAACCAGACAGGTGGGGTCCATTGAAAAGCCCGTTGGTGACCAGGGTTGCACCCCTGTGGGGCGGCCATAGGAGTCTGGTGCATTTTGAGGTGGGCTGCGGCCAGAGGCGGAGACCTTGGCGCCCTGCTCTCCGGCTGCAGAAGCTAGCTCTTGGGATATGAAATGTCACCTCATACAGTAGTTCAACACAAACCACCAACAAAACAGGACATCATTGCTAAACATCAGTCAATGAAAAAAAAGACATTTCACAAGATGTCGTCAAGGTGATACTTGTTTATGCTTAACCCAAGCACAACAATGGTGTAAGGGCAGGTGTCCAAAAAATATCAGGCTATGTTTACCCAAAAATGTTGCAAAGGCAAATCTATGAATGGTGTACTGCAAATACAGTATGTGGTCCATACAATTAATCTGGAATTTAGAGTTGAACAACTTCAATATAATACAGGAACACATTTTTCCATTTTATGATTGATTGTTCCCACAGAGCAGAAGAAATGCCCGAGTATTGTTTTATGATCCATGTGTATGAAAGTAGTAGTTGCTTGAAGGTTCACAATTTGTGTTGGCCCCTCTACTGCTTTTTGCATTCAATGTCAGAATTAGGGCAGCTGACTTTCGTCGGGCAAAATATTATGTTCCATTGAATTGTGAACTGTGGTTGAATTGTGGTGTGGTAAATCTCCTGTTTCAGTCTCCCATTTTATGTTTCAATTGTACAGTAGATTTCAACCGGCAGTGACAACTTGAAGCAAGTCCATTTTGCCTCTCGTTTGAAGAGCTGTGTATTGAGATTAATCTTTTCTTCTTCATAAAGGGATATTATATAATAGTCTCTCATTTCTTGACTGTGACAATTGCTAAGGGTGAAGTGTGAAAGAAAGTTTTTTATTTGTTTATTTATTTATTTATTTTTAATGTTGTCTCTCAACTGCAGATTTTTACTTATCGGTCTGGAAAACATCCACTACGATAAATAGGGATTCATAGTAGATAGCCTTTCTTAGAAAGTGTGTGTGTGTGATCAAGGGACCTCTATGACAAAGTAGGCAGGTAAGAGAATGTGCATTTCCTCCAGTCTAGTATTCCAGGACCACCAGGAGCTTTAGCTGGGACACAGAGCCAGAGAGAGGGAGAGCTCGGGGCTCTTGCACGCCAAGGTATTGATTGATCAAGGCTTGTTAAGGAGTGGTCTTAGGGGTCCCGACATGACATGCTGACCCTCACCCTTTCCACTCCACCCTTCAACTTTACCCCTCACTCTCACCCTTGACCACTCTCATCCTGCTCTTCCCGAATGATGAATGGATCTTTTTCAAGAGTTCCATGTGGCCGCACATTATAGACTTCTCTGCTGGTGTGTTTGTGTAGGTGTGTGTGTATATATGTCTACTGTGATTGGACAGACGGCTTATGATTTGTTGACATAAATGATCTGACATGTTTACATTATGTGTGCATTTGAATGGACATGCTCATTTTTAAATGGGTATATGTAAATGGTTATGCCAAGTTGCCAACTTCTAAAGAACTTTGAATTCTTGTTGAAAAGTATTTCCACTTAGTATAGCACTTAGTATACACTTAGTATAGCACAACAAGCCAATCGCTTTCATCTCTCGTCGTCAAATTGAAAGGATGGACAAATAGATCAAAAGTGTTTGTGGCCAAAATGTAATCCCAGTTGTACTGTCTACCATTTCTTTCAGAAATGAACCATAGAGAAAGGACTTCTTATTTTTATTTTTAACTAAGTGACAAACGCAAAGGGGCCATTTAAGACAAAACATACCAAAAAAAAAAACAAGTTGCAGCATGACCACAGCCTCAAGTTAACTTTTCAATCTTACCGTCTGGGCGAATGGCCGTACATTAATATTGAAATACCACAAAAGATCATATATTAAACTACGCGTACTCAATAATATTATTATTATTATTATTTATTTATTATTTCTATACATATACTTGCAAAAATTGCATCTCAATGAGCATCTGTCAGACATTTACAGTCTCCTTCTAGTTCCCAATTTTAAAGCAGCCATTAGAGGGCTGATAGCAGCATCGGCCTCTGCTGTGAGTGACAATACCTTGAAATAATGCTGGGCATCGGCCCGTTACCAATACCCAGTATTGATATGTGCCCATTTCTTGTTTAGGTTGATCACAAATGACATCACATTTGTTCTACACTTTGAGACAATATTTGAGGTGACACATGCTATACCCATTATTTTGGGAGAGTATGATGTCACTGGCAAGAAATTTCAATATGGGCAAACACCGTGCGGACCAGTTAATTTATAGGATGACGCTTAAGATGCTTCAAATTGTGTGGGGAAAATAAAAGTTGTTTAAGTAAAATGTAAGATTAATTGTATGGAAACCTTAACTCCGACGGGGTCTAAATATTGAATAGCAGCACTATTGATTAGACGTATGTTTATGTTGATAATAATAACTATTAGCTGGACCATTATGTTGTTTGAGGCAAAATAGAACGTTAACCCATCATTGCACTTCTACTTTCCTTTGGTGACTGGCAAACAATTTTTGTTGCATTAGCCTCCCTGCACTTCCTACCCGTGAAAAATAATACCGTCTTAAAAAACCAACTGTATACTTGAGCTTCCAAATATTTAGTTTAATATTAATATACTCGACACCAATGCTGTTTGATGGCTAGCATGATTTCTGCTGAGAAAGCAGACTATAAAGGGGCCTGCACAGATGTTGCTGCTGCTGATGCTGCTCTGGGTTTTCCGCTGCCAGTCCATTTCCACCAACAAAATGTAGAGAGCATATATACATAGGTGTCCTTACTGACATTTCTTTTACTGTAAATCCTTAGCGTTTACATGCTTGCACCCAGTGTACACGTTTCTCAGAGTTCCTCCTGCACTTCTGGGAAAGTATGAGCAAAACTCCATTTAGGTGATCACAGTCCTGAGGCATACTGACACCAAAGCAGCAATGTTTTGTTGTCAACAGAACACATCTTTTAAAAATATTTTTGATTGAATAGCCAGTTGGTTTACAACCTTCGTCCTGTATCTGTGCATTGTTATGCATGGGTTTTTGTCTGAATGCAAGATGGTCAATGCAGTGTGCTGTTCTAAAAATAGCTCTTTTGCGTAATTCCAAACAAATCTATTAAAGTTACTGACAAAATTAAAATGAATTAATTTTCATTATGATCATAGTTAACATATTTTAGTTTTGGAAACGTAAAATGCAATTTCAGTCAGTTGTTGTGTTTAAAAAAACAACTAGTTTTTGAAGTTTTGCTCATGAAAATGTTTCCTCAGAGCAGTGCTGTCAATTATATTTTGCAAAGCCCCTTAGGAAAGAAAAAGCCCCAAACTTAACATTTTGATTTAACATTAACAAAAGAAAAAAAACAATATAAATCAACTTTCAACAGCTGTTAACAACTTTTAGAGAGTTTATAAAGGTTTATCTAAAACAGAAAAAAAAACAAACCAAACCAAGCCTGCCAGTCCTTCTTTTATTGCAATTACACTTTATCAAGGGACCACTAAGACAACCCTTTTCCTTGGGGTCATCTGTGCCCCCAGCCCCACTATTTGAGAATAAATGCTTCAATTCAAGTTTTTATTATTTTGTCCATTTTCATGAACGATAATAACCTTGAAGTCTGTGTGTGTTTTTATACATTTGTGCTTAGAGTGTTTGTGTTTGTTTTGTCTTTCTGTGCAAACATATGTAGCTTGTGTTTGTGAATTTGTGTGGTTGTGTAGGTGTGTGTGACTTAGCATATGTTTGTCTCTTTGTGTGTGCACGCATTTGTGTTGATTGTGCGTAGTCGGACGTGCAGCGTACTGGAGTGAGGTGCGAGCCTCGGTGGCTGTTTGTGCTCCGCCCTGACCCGTGGCTATTAATCATCGCTCCATGTGTGTTTACCCTCGCTTGCAGGCACCTAGAGGGGCAATTAGAGAGCAACCGCTGCCCCTGTGTTGGGAGCAGGATTGCCCGCCCACAAACACCCCCACCCGCACCCCCGCCACCATTACCATCCTCTAGTTGCAACCCCAAAGCTTACTGTAGCGATTTTATTTACTTTGAAATAGAGCTGAAATATATGGGAAAAAAAACACCTGAAACAATAAATATATTTTTTATTTTACAATATTTTCTGGCACATTCTGTTAAAAAATATATATCACTGATTGATTATGTTTGCAACTGTTCAAATGTAAAAATACACTCAAAGACGACAAATGACGATAGACATGATAGGAGAGTGAAAGTGGCATGACAGAAACATTTCTCTGGTCTTTGCAAAATGTATTGTCAGATCGCCCAGTTTTACTTTCAAACCATTCTCGCTGTTAACCCAAGTGGCATCTCTGCGCACTGCAATTGGGGTAGGATGGGAGGCAGTTTGGGACATGTCCTCGTGTCTGTGCGTGCCTGTGTGACTGCATCTCTGTTTCTGTGTATGTGAGTGTCTTTCTTGGTGTGTACTGCTCCGTTTTTGCGGATGTCTGTTATTTCTGTTTCTGTGTGTCTGTTCCAATGTACGTGTGAGTGTGTTTCTCACTTTTTGTGCATGTACACGCATGTGTGCGTGCTTGCGTGCGTGAGAGTTTCCCACCCCCACAGGGCATACCAAACATGCATTAGTATAAGTTACGTCTCATCCAGTGTACATATGGTAATGGATGGCGTGTGTGTGGAGCATGTCAGCCACCTCATCATGTAAAAGGCTTTGTGTACAGGAGGGAGCGTGGAGGGCTGGCAGGTAGGCATTAGGCAATATAATGGCCTCTATTTTTACACCGCAGAAATGCAGTTGAAGAGCTTATGAAGCTTTCAAAAATAATATAAAAAGCAGACACATTTGTGTGGAAGTGGGTCTGTGTATCTTTGTGCATGTATAGTGTTACAAGTGGGTAAGTGAGAGAATAAAACGGCGTGACTTGCTTGTCTGGCTGTGGCTTTTTTGTGCCTGTTCTTTGACTGAGCTCATCTGTAACAGTCCTCTGCAATCAAAGCTACCATCAGAAATAATTGCTCAAGGGATTCCCCCCTATGTCTACAGTCAATTACAGTGAACCCCATTTTATAAGTTCTGGACCCACCTGTAATAAAGAATGTGAAAACCAGCGTAGAGAGATAATGATCTATAAAGTGATGCACAAGAGGTTGAGCAATTTAAGTAATGGAGTCGGGGGCCACGTTTTTTTCAGGAGCGCTATTGGGTAGCCATGCTGAAGAGTATCTCATTCTTTGAAACCAAATGCAGGACAAAAATGAAATTCTAAATATTGGAAAAATATGCGTCACCCCGCGAATAGCAAAATTCCCTGTTTAATTTGTTGCAATTGGAATGCATTGAGGAAAATTAGGAGAAGCGCTCGCTAATCAAAATTAGCTAAAGATGAGTTCCAGCGAGCAATGGGAAAGTGACCGCACGGTGACGTCAATGTATCCTCAGCACCATTTCAATGCATTTATTTAAATTTCCAGTTGCTCTATATTCTGCTTAAAAAAATCCACATCCCCAGATCTGGCAGGTTGCTCGGGTCCTGCCTCCGAGCACATGTACAGGCTCGCCTGGGGAAGCAGTTAATCTCAGTGTGTATGACATGTTTGAGCTCAGGGTATTGTACTGTATGTCCCCTTTCCTAGCAACCTCCACCCACACCCTCACTCAGCTGTACTTAATGTAGCCCATAAAGGCTACACAACAATAAGCTACGCCTGGCACTCAGGCCACCATTCCGCACTACACTAGCCCGCTGAGCAGGATAAATGACTCCTATAAACCCGTCTCACACGCACGCACGTGGGTGTGCGCACACGCACACGCACACACACACACACTCTCGCGCACAGAGGAGCGTGCGCAGACTGTAGAAAGTCGTCTCGGATCTTCTCAGGTTCTCGGTGCACTTGTGTGGAGGTTGTCTCGTAAAATCTGAGATGAGGATTACAGACGCAGAGGGTATGTTGTCAGCCGCATCTTCACATTCAGAATGGATATGCATGTCTAGTAAACACCAGTCACATGGACGCAGTAAGTAGTTGGTCTGTCTTTTAAACATATTTTTTTATTTTTATTTTTTTTTTTAAAAAAAGCAATTTCAATTATGGAGCCGACCACAGTTTTTCATCAGTGCTACTGGAGGGCCACATAGCACCACACACTTCCTAACCACAAGTGTGATAAAAAAAAAAAAAAAATTCCATCCACCCATCCATTTTCTTGAGCCATTTATCCTCGCGAGGGTACTAACCAGTGTGCGACCGAGCCGCAAAATCTCGCATCTCGTTGAGATTGAACACCACACGATTTCTCGTTCCGGCATGCCACAAGATTCTTATATATTCTTAAGATTCATATTTTTTCAAAAATCAATACGACTATATGTTATGTATGGGTAATTTCACAAATTACTGCCCAGTCAAGTGTTTAACAATGTCTTACAATGGTAATAGTTGAGCAAACCTTTCTAGGGTCTTCTGAAAAGTTAGGATTTTGGAGATACAAGTATTCCACACAAATATACAGTAATGTGCATGCAATGTGATTATTCTCATGCATTCTCTCCATTAACATAAATATTGGAACATTACCATCAGTTTGCCCATTTGTATATACAGTATATGTAATATGCGTTTGTTCTTTCCCATACACTCTATAATGTTAAAAAAAACAGCCTGTTTGTTCACATGCAGACACAATGTAAATGTGACTGGTCTTTCATATAAAAAAAAAAAAAAAACAACTTGCGATTAAGACCCTTCGCTTTGTAGTGAGAACAGTAAGTCCATTTATGGATTGTCCCTCCTGTTTATCAATCATTCATGTTTATCAATCACATGTCTGCCCCATGCTTGCACCTCTGTCGCCTTTAATGATTTCCACATTAAAGATGTTAGCTTGTGATTTTTACCGTCGCCCGGCAACCGACGACAGAAATACTGTATGCGACATGCAGCTTTAGTGGCGCCCGACTTGATTTTGATAAAAATGTAAATGTGATGTAAATCCAAATATTTATTCTTTCACTTAAAATGAGGAAAATGAAAAAAAAAGACTGAACACATTATCTCTGTATTTTATTTTTCCCCTTCCCACATGTCTTGTCTTTTTTAGCACTGGCCTGGTATTCATAAATAAACCTCGCAGATAATAGTCGACGAGGAGAAATCCATTTTCATTCTTGATATTTATTCAAGCGGTTCCTCCGCTGTGTTTATACAAACGGGCGTATTAAAAGATTGATTCAATTTGATGTTTTGAAATAAAATGCAAACAAAAACAGATGCTTGTGCCCCCCCCCCCCCCCATTTCCACTTCCCCCCTTTTTGCGCTGAGGAGGTATTGTGCTCGATGTAAACAACGCTGCTCAGAGCTCTATTCTGGTCCCTGAGCCCACCAGAATGACAGAAAGATGGTGATGCGAGATGGCTGGAACACAGCAGCAAGTGGCTGACAGCGGAAGGCTTAAACGTGATGGAGGCTTGCTATACAGTAGTTGCCATAACATGACCTGATTTTGCTTGCTCTAATGGACCAGCCCGTTTTGATATACCATTCACGTAAAAATTTATGTTTACATTCACCTGTGCACAGAACATAGTTATTTCATCCATTCACATACACAGAATGTAACAATTGTCCACTCTTAAAACACAAATCTTAGACACACATAAGATACAATAAAATCTGCTACACATATAGCAACTGGTTATTACAATGCAAGGGTTATTTTGCAAAGCAGACAAGAAGCTAGTCAAAACCTCTTTGCTGTCATTTAAATGCAATTACATATTCCTCCTCCTTGTCCTCCGCTTACGTGAATAACACGGGAGCGCCCCGTCATCTAATGGGGAGCTGGTCGTGTTACTCCTCTCGGGCCAGCCGATCCTCTTATTATTGGACAATATTCCTGTGGTGTGGTTGGGGTAAGAAAGGAAGAAAAGAAAAAAGAAGAGGAGCTTTAATAGCGCACCTGAATGGAGGCTGTCATATAATCAATGCATAGAGGCCTGCATTACTGCTTGTCAGGCGCTCTCCATCATACGGCGTTCACAAAGGACGAGAAAGATGGCAAGGAATGGGATGCTAACGCTTGCGAAAGGACAGAATGCTATCGGCCCATACAAAGGAATCGGCCTGTCAATGAGTGCGCGTTTCGTCTTTCTCGCGCTCCGTTCGCAAACCGCATCGAGTTTTGTTTATTGCGTCACACACCTGTCTGTGCATTCACACCAACGCATAGTGTATAGTTTATAAGCAAATCACATATGGTAAACATTTGGGAGTTCAAACAAGTAATCAACAGCTTATCAATATTACAATTTAACAATAATTATTTGTGGTAAATGATTAACTGGTTAGAAACCAGTCCAGAAAAATGTCCAAATCCTCAGAATTTCAGCTTCGCAACTATGAATAATCTCAGATTTCGTCAATGCTCTATGAAAGAAGATTGAATATCGTTGTTGAATCAATCATGGCATTCTTGGTATTATTTGGTAAACTACTGGTTTATTTTGAAATTGGCTTTCTCACCATGTTACAAGCATATTACTGTCCTGCAGAGCATGAGCAATTATTGCTGAGATTGGCTTGACATATTTCTTCTCATGTGTATACTAATAAGCGGGTACCAAGGGCAAGAAGTATGTGCCCCGAGTTTTTTTTTTTTTTTTTTAACCAAGTTACTCGAATTACTCAAGGAGCTCTAATGGTATTAATCAAACCATTTAATCCAAAAAAAAAAAGAAAAATCGCACATTTTCTCCACAAGGTTGCCTATTTTGAAGTAAGGAGCAGAAATCAGACATCTGGACCGAAAGTACCAAGTACTGTTGGATTGGTTATGCATTAGTCCACTTTATTGATTCTGTTTTTGTCAAACTGCAATACATTTAATTACTTCTAGTTTATTGTACATTTCGTCTTAGTTCAGGGTTTTACTTTTATCTACTTTATGGTTTTGCATATTCAATCATGTTCATCAGTTTACTGTGTGCCTTTAGAATGACTTTGTTGTTTTTGTCAAGCTTATGAACTTATTTTGGCTGGAGAGTGCCGGGAACTGAAGTTGTTTGGTCGAAGACTTACTTGCCCCAGACCACTGTCCCAACACTCTCCGAGCAGTACATACGTTTGAGTATATAATGATGCGCTGTTTTGTTTGGTGTCGCCTTTTTTCTGTCTGACTTGTTTGCGGGTTAAGGAAAGAGGCCCTGATTGCATCTGTATTGGAATGTAACTTTTTGGACTTCAGAGATAAACTCGGATCAAAATTGAAGTCTACAGTGAGCCTTTGTTGTATTATTGTTTTAGTAATTATCTTTTAACTGAGATTAAATGAACATGCAAATATAAAGATTAGGAACAGGAAAGTGGAATCCACTACACCCAAAAATTCAGCAGTAAACATCCCAGAAAATTAAAAGTACGGTAAAAAGTATTTGTTTTTGAACTTGATTACTTCATGACATCCTAACATTTCAACCACCGTGTAAGCATCATTCTGCCATTTTGCATAAACACACACATACACATATGCTGCCTGCCTTCATGGGGACTGAGGCATCCTAAATGGCATCGATACAATCTGAGTGAGGCGCTTGTGAGTTTTCACACATCTCAGTGCAAGTCAGAAGTTGCTCTAACAGAAGTTCCTTTAAGAACTTTTCCGTGTTTCATGTCTGTCTGTGTGCGTAATCAACTGCTGTTGTCAGCACACTCTAATCCCTCTGAGCTTTCTGTGTGTTAATGTGCATGCGCATCTTTGCATGTGTGCGCGTGTGTGTGTGTGTGTGCGTCCATTTTTTCTAGTTTAAAGAAAGCCGGACTTGGTGTTTACGTGCATCTGTGTGCCCTTTGATAGAGACAGTTTCGGAAATGCAATTTCCCCCTTTTCTATGTATGTGTGTATTAACGTCGGGCTTATTAGAATATGAAAGTGTTGCACCGCCATGTCGGGGTGAGCCTCCGCCTGCATCCACTCTCGCCCGCCGCGGTCTCTCTGGCTGGCTCATGCATTAGAGATGAGGGGCTGCAGAGAAGATGGGAGACCAACGCCAGGGGAGACCAACAGCTTACATTGGGAAACTTGCCACGAGAAAGAGGATCAACACGGCCTGCAAATCGGAAGTGTTCAAATTTGTTTTGGTGTGTGTGCGTGTGTGTATGTGCGTGTTAGGTCAGAATTGATCAATTGGAACTTTTTTATCAGGGATGCACTGATGCCACCACTACTCAAGTGGTCATTAACTGATGCTGTGGCACAAAAGTCTCTATTCAAGTGACACATGGCATTCGCAGTGATGCCAGTCAAACCCGTTTTTAGCAGGCACTCCAGAAGGTCTGGCTGGGGGTGCAGACCCTTGGGAGTTTATCCTCTGTTGTTCCACCAGCAAGTTGAGATGATTTTAGATTTTTTTTTTTTTTTATGGGCCCCCTATTGCACCTAAACTACTTTGCCAAGTTCCCCAAAAGTTTCCACTCAGTAGCTTAGTAACGAATCGTGCAACATTGGTTTTGGTTGCATTTGGTTAGTTGATGGTTTTGCACAGGAATGCTTTCTGCTTCCCTGGTAAGGTAGCAATATTACGAAGGGTTTAGTGTGATACTATAATAATAATAATAATAATAATAATAATAATGATGTGGCAGACTGTTTTTTCTTGGTTTTCTAGAACTTTAAAACTGCACAAAGTCTTCTTTTTATTTGTATTAGTAAATAGATCGGTTGATTAATTAATGAATCAATGGTGGAGAAAACGGTGTTCTGTTGAGCACAGTTAAAATTTTATAGGGGAAAAAGTTGAGTTGTAAGTTGTAAGTTACCAAGCAAGTATACCCAAGGACAATCTAGTAAATGGTAAAGGTCCTTGGGTATACTTGCTTGGTAACTTACAACTTACAACTCAACTTTTTCCCCTATAAAATTTTAACTGTGCTCAACAGAACACCGTTTTCTCCACCATTGGTTCATTAATTAATCAACTATAAATTAATCAATATATATATATATATATATATATATATATATATATATATATATATATATATATATATATATATATATATATATATACTTCAGTTCTAGGTTTGTTTATTCCATCATGTGCATTATTTAGTTACAAGTCTTGCATGTATAATACATGATCATTGGCTTGTTGGTCAGTTGATTTTTATGTAGTTTGATTACAGATTGCTAACCTGTCCATCAGTTCACTTTTTAAATTACCAGGTGCCTGTTTGCTTGTTATTTTATCAGTCTGTTCATTTGCACAGGGTAAACATTGTAGAGTTATTTCGTTACTTGCAAGGATTGCAGTTGGTTTAACAGCCCGTCAAGTCAGTTAATTATCAGCAATGTGCAGGATTTGATTGGCGATGGTTAGATTTTTAGCTGTTCCGTTAGTTATTCCGTTAGTCCACAGTGTTACGTGAACACTGCCAAATCAAATTCCCAAGAATTTGTCGGTGACAAATGAAGTGGAATAGTGTCTACGGCAATAGGTTTAGACGCACATAATTTTATTTCATGCTGTGAATCCTCAGAAAGTAAAGATTATTCCGGACTAAGACTGCATATTAATAATGCTGAACCAAAAGGCTGGCATGCACAGTTAACACTGCACATATGTTGACATTTGCATAATGAAAATGCACATAAATCTCTGTTTTGGTTCACATGCTTGTAAAGCATCGTACAGCAGCTGTCAAACACATATGGGCGATCGTCAAAATAAAGATGTAACACTACATCACTTTCCTCGAAGTCACTTGGAAAACGATGCCGTTGGATAAAAGTAAACACTTTGTCCTGTAGGCTAACTGTGCAGTTTGGGGAAAACCAATGTGACCACACACATTTATCAGTGAACACCAACGAAATGATTTAGGAAAGAGACTATTAAAGTTGGATTATGCATCTAACGCGGTTGCGAGAGGAAGACACATCTGGAGACATTAAAGCACGAACAGATTGCAGTCTTATTTCTTTGTCTTCACGTTTAAAAAAACAAGAGTTGGCGCACGCAGTTAAAGTCCACCTGTCCGGCTCCGCATCGTCACCTTTTTCCGTCACATGGCTTGTACACCTGCTTTTCACGAATGCCTACTTACTTTTCCTATAGTGAGTATGGGGTGGTCTATCATATTTGGTGGTTTCCCACCAAAACCCCCCACTTGTGACCTTTGACTGTTGGCTCCCCCCCTCCCTCACCTATGTCAGGCTGCAGAGGACAGAGTCTGGGAGAAGATTAATGGAAGCCAGATAGTTGTGTGTATCTGTGTGTTTGTGCACTTATTACAGTACACAGTACTGTGGTTTGTTTTTATTTCAAAGAACAATATACAAAGTCACCAAACCAAAACGTCACCCTTATTATTCTGCACTAAAATTCATTATTTTTATAACAGTGTCAATATTACGTTTATTTTTAGACATCATAAAGCTTCGGCAATTGATCGACTGTCAGCATTCAGCTCCTTCAGGGAAATCTGGGCATTTATTCCACAAATTAAAAAAAAACACACACACAAACGCACAAACAAAAAAACAAGGGCAAATATTTTTACTAGCCATTATTCTGGTGAATATTCCAATTAACTGAATATTCCGATACAAAACATGTTTTCCCATATAGAGTTGACCAATTACTGTTCATTTTGTTTTGTTAAGCACGTAATTTTAAAACATCTACTAAACCAGATTCCACTCGTGTTTGATGTACTTCCATCAATTTTAAAATGATTCATTGGTCACTGGTTCGGTCATCGTTTTCCCGAAGTAAAATCAAGTGTCTTTTTTTGATTAAAGCAAATGATAACCCAACATTTTATTTTACTAAAAATGATAGAAATTACTGTTGAGGGGGTGAAATTTGATTTCATTTGAAATCATTTGCAGTTAAAACAATGGTTCTCAATGATACTCAATTATTTTCTGCCAATTAATTTGATAATTGATTGCTTGTGGATTAATCGATTTGTTTTGACAGCTCTAAAGTACATCAAATGAAGCATTTCTCAACCACTTCAATCCATCATATTCAATATATTCAACATAGAAAAGAAAGGTTCTGAAGAATTCAACATCATCCATAAAAAATATAGCTCAATGTAGCGCCAGCTCGAGAAGAAAACAAAGGTGTGTTCTTGATAAAACATATACTGGAAGGCCCGCCAATATCACGCCTGATGACAGCGTTGAACTTCTCCAGCAGACGTTGGCAAAATACCGGGGAAAGTTTACCTTGAGCGCTGCACTGGAACTCGACAAAGGCCAAATTTGAATTCAAGTAAAACGTTATCACTTTCTGAAGAATCCTCTGAATGAACCTTTGTTTGACACTGGGTTACGATAGATTTAACCTGTGTGCGTGTGGTGTTTTCACCAGTGGTGTTGCAGGAGCAGATTATCACCATGCGAATTCTTTACTTTCACTGATCCCCTAAAAGCATGCACAGTTCAACTTTACTAGTTCCATTATATACTGTAATGCTAAAGTAAACAAACCGTGTTGCCGTAATTAAGATGAAGCAGTTACACATTGCAATTGTAATATTTTACTCATGAGGCTCATTGAGTTTATTTTTGCTCGGACTAATTAGACTTGGAGCTTATTTATCTGATATCTGTCTTCTGGAGGCAACAAAGCTTATTTATCAGGTGATTATGTAGGCACACACTCTCCGTCTCATGCACTCACACACACACCCGTGCGCATACACTCTCCCGGTGTGTGTAGATTGCTGTTTCAGCAAGGTCTTCTGTTCATTCTCAAGGTGTCCTCCGTGCCGGCTCTTTTCTGAAGGCCCTTTTAATGGATTGGCCTGATATACCTTCCAAATGGAGCACTTTGAGCGTTAATTCGCTTTCTGATAAAGAACCCCCTCCCCTTTTTTTTTCTCCTTCCCTTTTCTATAAGTCTTCTCCCTGATATGAAGTACACAAGGAAGGGCAGATGAGCACAAAATCCTCTCTCTGTGTCAGGCCAGATGGGGAAAATGGAGCGGAGAGGTGAAAAAGAATCAATTGAATCCTCCATTACTTGTGTTAGTGAGGTGGAATGAGAAGAGTGTATGTTGGAGAATGGTTAGGGGTTGTCTAACCACCACCACATCCATGTCCACTTCTGCTCTGCCTTACTTGCTGGCGGGAAATTGGAGCCTTTTTGTGGATAATAGTAAGGGTTATCTAAAAGATCTTTTTGTACAGTAGGTCTAACTGTCAGCTCACTGTCTGAACTATTACACAAGCATACACACACACATACATTTATTTACATGCACACACAGACATAGGTTGCATATTAAGTATAATTATATATATATATATATATATATATATATATATATATATATATATATATATATATATATATATATATATATATATAATATATATATATATATTATATAATATATATTTTTTCAAAACTCTATGCTAATGGTCATTTTCCATCTGGTTTGCTATTTTTACAAATTCTTGAAAATGTTGCTCTGTCTTTGTTGATGCACTGTTAATGGGTTAAAAGAACACGCCGATGTTTTTAATTTTCAAAGGTGCTAGTGCTACTTTTAGGTGTTGGGAAAGCAGCCATTACCAGCTGTTTTGGACTATCAAACCTAATCCAGGTCAACATTTTATCTTGTTCTATTAATCAAATTCTAAGCCTGTGGTGAAAATAAAATGTCCAGTTTTACTGTAATGGAGGTGGGGGGGTCACGGGAGATCAGTAAAACACTCAATATCTGGTGTGATCATTTCCCTCACACAGTGCATTGTTATAAAACACTTATGTAATGAAAGTGGCACATTTTCACCTTGCATTTTCTGGTCTTCTTATTTTGGATCAAAGGGTTTTAGAAGGAACTCTTCAGTGCGCTCATCTGCTCTATTCTAGTCCATTTCGCTGTTTACACGCTGCAGTAAATGAGTTTCGAGCCACATACCGTAGTCCTAACGTAAGACATATGATTTGCTAAGATTACTTTAGGCTTTACATCTTACAAGTCAACTTTCAGATGGACTGACCCAATAATTGGATTTCTTCATGTAAATACCAACTGGCATCATTTTATTTACAGACGACAGCAGTAGGCAGAATATTTTTGGCCGACGTATTACCACGGTGACGCTCATTCAGCCCGTTTACCCTCCACACAAAGAAACCGCCCTGACCTGTTTGCTCGCTCAAGCGTGACGTTATTGTGTCGCGCTTAGAAAAACTTTCTTCCTTTTGCCCGAACTCCAAATTAAACATCCAACCAACGTCTTTTTGCCACAAGTGCTTACGCGGTCAGATTTTTATGAAAAACTTCCCATCCTCCGTTCATTAGCCGTCTCTCGGCGGCCCCCTGATGCAACGTGGTGAGCTTGAGAAAAGCCTCGGACTCTTCAAACACTTTTTTATTTTTTCTTTCCGGAGCTTCTCAATAATTTATTTATTTAGTCTGTCATTGATTGGGGCGAGAGGGCAGCGCTTGGAGCGTTTCGGCGTTACTTTGTTCATCCCTGGAAATAGAGAGTCTGACCGACGCCCCCGTCTCTCGTCGTCTGCTAGTTTGTTTGTCTGGCAGGTGTGCAGTGTTGTGTTGCAACCTTGTGTGTACGGATGTGTGTTTGCGGGAGCGCTCGGAGCAGCAGAAGAGTCAAGTCAGTGTTTACACTAGATGTCCCAGTGGGTGTGGGTTGTGGGAATGGGGGGAACTTCCTTCAGTTCAACCCAATAATGAGCACTGAAATTAAAGTAGCCTAAAACATATGCACAACTTTGCTTGGGAGAAGCCAACGCGAGCAGAAAGTGGAGAATGAGAAAAAAAATGCAGCGCACAGGACCCAGTGGTCTTGGATAATGCATTAATTAATAGGTAAACTAGCTAATGACGCTTGGTCACTTTGTTCAAATCATTTCTGCTTTTCTTTAAGTATGACTGGATTTACGCAAAGTGGGTTGAGTGATACAGTTTAGAATTTTTTTTGTAAAATGGCGTGTCCTGACAGAATCGCAGCATATTTGTTTTGTTTCTCGAAGTTTTACTTGGAGATACACAGATACAAGTGTCAGGATAATAGATTGATAAAACAACAGTTCAAATATTGATACAATAGATTAAAACGACACGGATATAAATTGGTCACAGAATTACTTCAGTTTGCATGGTGTTTATTAAAAGCACATTCAGTATTTTATTTCACATCCCAATTTTCCCATTCATGACAGAATGTCTTCACATTTCAGATGCAGTTATGCCAGTGTTCAGGCCACGGCCACCAAAATCATGCCATTTTCTCATTATCGTCCTTGCTATATGAATTTTGCTCCTTTTATCACAGTAGAAAGTGTATGAATTTCTGTTTAAGTTTGTATTTCTCCTCCAGAGTTGTTATTTTTGGCAATTTATTTCAATCGCACATTGCTCCGTCCAGCAATGTCCTTTTAATGCAACTTGACTTTTCTTTTGGAACGCTGGAATTCTTTGCACCGGCATGCCTGGTACTAAAATTGTTTGTATTATTAGTTATAATTCTTTCCAGGGGCATTTAAGGGGATAGCAATGTTCTGTCTTGGACTGTTAACCAGTATAATTTGACACCCATTATTTTAGTTTTTGCAGCCTGCAACAACCCAAGTTAGGAAGCAAAGGGTAGTCGTATAAATTCTCTCATGCTATATTAACTGAGACCAAGTCACCAGATGTAGATTATATACTTTCCAAGTAAAAGACATGTCACCTGTGCGTGACTGGAGATAATTCAAAGACATAGATGAGAACACTTTTAGGCATGTGCAAATTATACAAAGTAGATGATAAACTCCTCAGGCCGCGACTGCTGATTGGTAAGCGGTGCACCGTTGCTCACCACCATTTTGCTTGCACGGTTTCGGGAGTCACATTTCTGTGATGCTATAATTGATATGCTGCCAGTATTCATATTCCGTTTGTATGGTACTGTTTAATGTGTTCATGAAGTAATTTTGTGAATGCTTTTGAAAAGCAGAGGGAAACACTTTAAAAAAAAAAAAATGTGTATTGTGAAAATAAGATTATTGGTGAAAAATGGAAATAGCATTTACATTGGAATGCCTTAGTTAACATACACTCTATGATTGCGGTATGATGATGATACAAAATGGGATTTATTCTGTTATCTATCATGTAATGACAAGTTGATACAAAGATTTGAGTGACATTAATACCATGTTCAAGATAATATTATGCTTTGGAACATTTTCAACATGGCATAATTGTAAAAAGTGGTATTGATGCACCCCTGTTTTTTATGATGATGTCCAGAAAATATGTTTTTCCACTAAAACTTCCCACCTCAAATGAAGTGTTTAAAATGATTCTTGTTTTGACCAATTCAGAAGGATTGTGTATTTATTGAGCAAGGCGTTATCACAAACCCATTTACATAGACCAAAAGAAGAAGTGTGCAATTAACTAGCTAGTCAACACAACCACATCTGTTCCTGGAAATGTACATAGAAATAGACCATGCCAAAGATATGACACGTGAGAGAGTTTAACAGCATCCATACATGGCCCTTTGCATGCCTTCTCTCTCTTTCAAGCGGCCCGTGAAAGACATCTACTGAGTGCTAATCTAACAGCATGTTTGATGCATTTTTAAACAGCTCTGGACTACTGCGAAGTTTCCACCTAACGGAAGATCTCGTTTGCTTTCATATAATCATGGGGCCCAATCACACTGCATATTTAAGTAATATTAAATAGCTTTCCTTCACTCCCCCACGCCATTCTTGGTCTTTGGCCACTTGTCTGAAAGCAGTGGGAAAAAAGCTTAGATTTTATACACCCCATATTAGCACTCTTTCATGTGGTAGAGTGTGGTAGGGGCAGCGAGATCTAAAGTGATTAACATCAGAAAATCTTCAAGCGCTGTTATGGACAGTAGGAGTATACGTAGGTCCAGTGCTTCTCCTTTGGTACATTATACAATTTCTTTTTTTTACTTTCGATTCCAAAAAAGAGAGCAAAACACGAGAGCAATGTTATACCACTTTTTGGTGCGCTACCGTTGCAATGCCGCAAAATCCGTGTACATTTGGACACATGGTAAATTGATTGCTGTTGAAAGTACTGAAAATATTTGTCACTGTCCCAGGCACTGGTGTAGATGTTATTTGATTGGTGTCTCATCTTTAATCTATAATGCGGAACTTCATTTTAAAATTACATTGCCGCTCATGGCAAAACAAGACAAAGGTCACATACAAAATGACCTGAATACAGAATGCCGTGGAACAGTGGACCAGCTACACACCTTTGGCAGGATTCTCAAAGGTGCATGGGAGTTCAGTCTGCATGTGCTTTGTGGACTTGAAGAAAGTGTTTGATCGTGTCCCTTGGAGAAGAACTCTTTAGGGGGTGCTTCAGGAGTACGAGTTACCGGACGCCCTGATATGGGCTGCTCGGTCCCAGAATGGCAGATGTCAGAGTTTGGTCTGCAATTCTGGCAAATTTGTTTTGATGGAGTGGGAGATCGACAGGTGCATCAGTGCAGCGTCCAATGTGTTGCGGACTCTGCACCGGTCTATTTTGATGAAGAAAGAGCTCAGCCGAAAAGCAAAGATCTCGATTTACCGGTCGATCTACGGTCCTGCCCTCTCCTATTGTCACGAGATTCCGGATACAAGCGGCCAAAATAAGTTTCCTCCGCAGGGTATCCGGGCTCTCCCTTAGAGATTGGGTGAGAAGCTCGGTCATCCGGGAGGGGCTCAGCTTCGAGCTGCTGCTCATCGGCATTGAGAGGACCCAGTTGAGGTGGTTCGGACATCTGGTGAGGTTGCCTCCCTGGTGAAGTGTTTCAGGCATGTCCCACAGGGAGGAGGCCCTAGGGACAACCCAGGACACGCTGGAGGGACTATGTCTCTCGGCTGGAACACTTGGGGATCCTTCCACATGAGCTTGACGAAGTCCAGAAGGAAGTCTGGGCTTCCCTGATCAGGCCGCCGCCCCCGTGACCCAACCCTGGAATACAGCAGTAGACGACTGATGGATGGATGGATGTGTAGGATCCCAAAACATGTGTCTTGGGTTTGTGTGTACGTTTGTGTGTGCGTTTGCAGAGGACTTTGCTTGTCAGGTGCTCTTTTTTTTTTTTTCCACCGCAGCAGCTTTTTTTTTTTTTTTTGCTACGTAAAATAGAAAAGAAAAAATGAATATTTATCAGGAGTCCAGGGGTATTTACAGAATGAAGAGACTGAAGTGTGGGACTTGTGTGAGGGAATGAGTGGACAACCAAGGGAATTGATTTTTGACTATATGTGTTTTAGATTTAATTCATTATGCGATCACATAAAAAACATTTTAGCTGAGTGACCCTTTGACAACAGCCAATGTGCAAGAGGTATCGGTCTTGTGTTTGTATGTGTGTGTCCAGATCACGATTGAGAGGGTGTCAAGTCAAGTCAAAGTTTACTCATAAAGACTGTTTCAAAAACATCCTCAAAAGGCTGTCCAACAGTTACTAAAATACAAACGTGTGTGTAAGTAGACTCACGTATTTGCGTGTAACATCTCTTTGTGGTGAGTGAGGCATCTTTTGCTTTCTGTGGCCACAAATCGAGTGTATTTTTCTGAGAATGAGTCACATTGTGTACAGTTTAACTATGTTAAATCCTCAATCATCTCTGAGGATGATTTGGATGAGAATCACTACCGCTCTTTCAGTAGAGTGATGTCGATGTTTGGAAAGTACAGCACACAGGTAAAAAGGAAGTAACAGCACAAGCGCTGAACCTCCTGACTGGATTAACGACGCCTGACTGACTGCAGACTGCAAGTGGCTGATGAAGATGTTATTTACCCCCATCTCTCTCTTCCTTCTCTTCCTCTCAAACACAAGCTCCCTTTGAAAGTGTGTGTAGTTTTGCACTAATCAATACATCTATGCTCAAGTTAAAGAGGAATCTGATTCCAATAGAATTACAATGGGCTTTGTTCACTTTAAGTTGGAGACACAGGAGTGCTGCTTGCAATAGTAAATTGTAATCGTGCTAGTCCGATCCACAAAGAATGAACGAGGAAATGTTGCTTATTGATCTTCTATGGGATCACAGTAAACAACCAGGAAAGGAAAATAATCATTTTAAAACAGGATTTTTTTTCTCAAAATTCAAATCATTTCCCAGAGGTAAAAACATGGCAGTGACATGCTTTCAACAAGGTAAGAAGAAACATTTATAGTATCTTGTATTTATAATATTTATGTATTTTTGAAGTTCAAATAGTTTGCTCAAGAAACATTTTGTAACTTCAACTTCTACATTGGAGCTTGTTTAAGTCATGGTACTACCTTACTTAGTTGTTTAATTGTACACTTGATGAGTGGGCAGACGTCAAAGACCTCACTATTTGTGTACAAGTACTTAAATAGTCCGTAAAATGTCCCTGTAAAATTCACTTGACCAAGCCACTATGACCCAGCACTCACACTTTGCTTTGTGTTCTCGTTTGGCCCGGTGACGCAGAGCCGTCCCTTGTTTGACTTCTTTCAAATGGGCATTAGAACCACCATTCAATGTAATGGAATGTGACCATTAGCACTCTTTGCTAGGCTAATGGGTCTGCTTCCTCTGTCGGGGCCTGTCGGAGGTGCATCGCGGGACAGCTTAAATGGCGCTGGGTATTCTGAGGATTGGTGTGAAAACGAGGCTAAGCACCTCTCCTCTGGTCTGGCTGTCCTGTGGTTCTTTTCTCATTCCTCACCACAGAGCTCACGGAGAACCACTTTCCAAATGTCAACCTGTGCAACTGGGCAGATGGGGCTAACGTGTAGCCCCGAGGGGAACTATGTATTCAGCTTTCAACATTTTCAATGCTTGGAGAAAATCTGAATTTTGTCAGGAAGTCAGTTGAAAGGAATCGCAAAAAGAGGGTGTTGTTCCCATTTAGTCATATTGTAAACTTGAGAGTGGATCGTCCTGTTTCAATACGTGTGCGCTCGGTGACTAAATGGCGAGCAGTGCAGGTCATAGTCTGTCTTTCACTCAAAGTCTGCTGACATTTGCCGGCCTTTGTGGACTTTGATCAGATGGGGCAAAATTATATCCTTCCCTAAAACTCTCAATTTTATATGACCTCTTGAACTTATCCAGCCAAATATCCATCCGTTTGTCCTTCTGTCCGACCGACCATCATGTGCTTAGGTCAAGCTTTTTCAGACACTTTCAGCTGAAGTACATCAAACTGCATAGAATAAGGAATATAATTCATTTTATATTTATTCACACATACCTTCACCCTTTAAAAGTGAGGTAACGGTAGCATGACACATTGTACAAAATACCTTAAAATTCCTGGTGTATATACTCAATATTGGGGAGCGTACTTGTTCTTGGTCTATAAAAAGTGGTGTCGTGCATCTCTATCTTTTTCTACCAATAGTCGGTTATGATTTTAAAGGTCAGTTGTCAAAAATGAGCCAATAAAAACGTAAGTAAGTCATAGTTTTGAGGAACGGCACTTTTCGACGGCTTCAGCACCTCCTCACATTGCCCGTTAGGTCCCCCGATCCAGCAATTCAGAGTTGGCTTCAGTGGAACCGATTAAATGAACACAATGATTCTTTAATCAGATAACCCACGCTCCGAATAGATTAACCTTCCCAGCGCGGGTCCCCTCCACTCGCTCTTCGCCTTCCGTCGAGCGGCGAGAATGTGGCTCCGCAAACTTTAATCTTCATTACCTGCTTTGATTTCTCCGCTAAAGGAAGAAATGCATAATTTACATCCTTTGAAGTCACTCCACTATTACTGACAACATGTTACCTTTAATCTTAAGAGCCCCAGAACATTAAATATTTAGTCATTTACCGAACAAAAGAGGACCGGGGCGATGCTCTCCTACCTCTTTGACTTTCACTGTCATGTGCACTGAACGTCCTCAGTAAGATGCAATTAATTTTAGTAGGAGAGGCGGGGTTCGAAAGCTTTTGACTGAAGTAGTGCAGGTGACTCAAAGTTGTTTTTGTACTTTTTACCAGGTTATTTTATCGTGCTGAAAGATTGAAAGTAAAGTGCTACCGTGAGCAGAAGTGTGCACGGGTGAGCAGGAGGCTAACAAGTTGGCTGATTTGTCACTTGCGAGGCTTGAGTCTCATCTGTCCTGCAGCATTAGTGGATTAAGGCTGGATTTGTACTGCACAGTTATCGTGCCGTGGTTAGGCTATATGTCTTGCCAGCGTAAAGACATAATAACACATGGAATTGAATCTCTTTCATTTAGAATTGGGCCCGTTGCTAATGTGGTTTATAATGTGATTATTGGATATACTCAGTGGCAGTTTGGCTTGAACACACAGGATATACAATAAAGATGAAAAGTTTACACACCTCTGTTAGAATGTCCGTTCATGAGCCCTACCTGTATAACCTGTAATTGTGCTCAGTCTCCAAACTACATTGTGGCTGTATTCAGAATTAAGTAATTTAATATGGCTAATTGTCTTTGTTATATCGCAGTTTTTTACCTCAGACTGACTATTTATTTACCTACCGATGGATAGGTGAGTAGCGGTAACAGTGCGGTATCGGTATAGTGCTGATTTAATGATTGGGCTAATTAATAATCAAGATAACAATCAAACATTTGCTTTAATCAACATAACTGCTTGCAATGAAGGAATGTTTTGCTTTGAAACGGTACTCACCATGGAAGCCAATACTTGCATCGGTCGCTCTCTTGGAGCTGTTTTCCAATCACAAACTGGGAATTATAAATCAAGGATAGAAAACTGAAATTTAATTTTAAGGGAAAATGCCGTATTGAAATAGATTAGTCTTTCTTTAAAATGATTTGTGATTGGTATTTTTTCGGGAAATTCAGTGTATCTAAAGTAAAAGTGGTATTGGTACTTGGTATCAGTGACTACATAAGAGTCGAGTATTCGTGCTGGTATCATTCTGAAAAAGTGATATTGAACATCCCTATTTATAAAAAATTCACCTTGTCTTAAGCACGTTCACCGCTTTTTTCGTTTGTTCAGAATTGTTCGGAGTCAACCTTGGTTTTATTGGACGATAACATTTATATTAGTCTCATTAATGGTGGAAGCCTTTTTAACTCATTCATCTTGTTCTTTTTTTCATTTCATTTTCTGGCATTTAAACACTTCTGTGCAGACTTTTTATATGCGCTGCACACAGAACTAGACAGTCAATAAAATCAGATTTAGGCATTGAGTTGGAATTGAACACTTGGACTTGCAGTGTAAATCCAGCCTTAGCGTTAATGCCTATGATCCATGCTGATTGTTTGTTTTCACTCCCCCTTTCCTGTTGTTCTCAAGATCAACAATGCAATTTGCTGCGTATGCAATTGGTGCCACATTTACATGTGCTGTATACTGTACGTGTGTGTGTGTGTGTATGTGTTTCCTACTTGGGTCTGTTCCAGGAAGTGCCCTCCCATCATCATTCAACTTTTTATTTTTGTTTAAATTAAACAATAAAACAATGGCAATTAATCCCTGTAGGCTGTTAGGATGCATGTGCACTTAAAAATAATTTAAGCCAGTCCCAAGCAGTCAATTAGCAGAAGCAATCGAAAGTGTTTAAATGAAGACGCTTCTTTCTGTCAAGAGGTTTTTCTTTTTTTTTTTCTAAATCGTCAGCAGCCAGTGCACTTTATTTTCCAATTCCTTGTTGGGGGTTCTCTGAAGGAAAATTAGACAATTACCCAGACTCATAATGTTGTTGCACCCTCCCATCCCTTCTCTACTCTACCCCTTCCCTCATCTCCTCCCCCTCTCCGCCTTTTATGATTAATTACTCTGTGAGCATCATATGCCGCTTGAACACAAACATAAGTGTGAGGACGACATAATTGTGTGTCTCTGTTAATGAGTGTTACAGGCTTACACTGGTTTGCTTGCTCTGTTGTCTTTCTCCCTCTTCACACACCAACATCACAGACACACACACACACACACACACACACTCACACATAAAGGCCCAGGGTATAGATTACCATAGTAATAGCTGCTGAGTAGCTTAGGGCTGGTGACTGATGGTTTTATGGAGTACCTCTGTCTGCCAATTGGTCAGTGAAATTGATATCCGCTCCGCAGTGTAAAGCAGTGGCCGCAAACGTGTTTTTTGCGCCATTAACTGGTTTCATGTAACGTAATATTTTGACAGGTTGCCATAGAAATACATAAAAACAAATAATAAGAAATGTAACTCTCCATTACAGTGACTGTAGCTGTGTCATTAGGTGACAATGACACACAAAGTGCATTATTGTCTCCAATATACTCTAATTTTGTTTTGATTACAGTCATTATGGAAACCCACGGTTCATAAAGTTAGGATGTTGGAAATAGAAGCAAAGATTTTGATTCTGGATAAGGTTCTCAGTGTTAATTTGCCATCTTAATAATCAAAGATTGATTTTTTTTTTTAAATCGTGAAATCAAAATCTTTTAAAATGTTAGGTGATGCTGATTGGTTTATAAGACAAGCTCACAATAGTTACTAACTAAATGGTTTCATTTAAAGTCATGCACAAGCTATGAGCAGCTACGTTTTGGCACAAGCCGTCAAGAGGTTTACGTTAAAACTGATTTAAAATAGAACACATTATTCTTCTCTGAATATTGTATACACGTTGCATTTTTTTGAAGCAATCAAACATAAGTAAATGTTTGTCGGGTATATTCAGTTACAATCTTAATCATCCAGAAAGAGTGAAGCAAATGGAATTTTTTTTCTTTTTTTATTGCCTAGCCCTACTTTTGATGCCAATGTTATTGTAGATCATTGACATCATAATATTATATTTTTTCAATCGTCACCTTCGTGTGGCTTTATTGTAGTGCAACTCACAGATAGTCAAAACATGTAGTCTCAGTCAACAATTCATGTAACATAATTGCAGTGTTAAAATTGGCTCCAATATATGTTTTGAAATAGGAAGGGGCGGCTTCACATTATCCACCCTGATGTTACTGTTCATGGAAATTCCCAAAATGAAAAGCTGAAGGTTGTGGTTAAAAAAAGAAGAAGGTTAGCCGTTTAGAATTGAGCAAATCACTTGTTGGATATTTATTTTATTTTTTTTTTGCATAGTCAGGGACAGCATATGTGTATATTTAAAATGTATTAGGATAATAAAGAGGTTGTTGATTGACCACTGGTTTCCCTCAACCAAGCAGGTCCTACAGAACATTATTTGTTTCAGAAAGCTATTTGTTGAATTGCCAATTGACACTTGTTGCTACTGTGATGTATGCTTTGTTAGTGCTAAAATATGTCAATTGCTGTACTGTAGTATTACTTATATTTAGAGTGGAGTTAATTAGAATGGTCTATTTCTTAATTGTGCAGCCCTTCATTGGAGGATGATAAAACAATGTTATTTGTTCCTTGCCTCTGTGCAGCCCGATAACAAATAACCAACAGAATGGTGGTGAGGTACTGCCACTCTAAAGCCTGGTCAGGATGCGTCCAGCTTGTCCACGTACCAAACTTATTAAGGCCCGTTCCTCTGACTACCATCACCATCTTTACCCCCTTTTGGCTTCCTGCCTCATTCTCTCCCACAGACATCTCCACGAGGACCCCACGGGGTTTGCAATGCTCTATTGATCAGAATAAACAGTGGAATAATCTTTAGTAATCAGCAAGGGCCCCGGCTCTATTAACAATTAATGTGGTCCGAGTGTAGATCAAGAGATGGACTGCTGTGTGTATGTTGCTGTGCTCAGATTGAACATGATGGTGTGTGTGTGTGATGCTTGACTATTCAGCCCGGCCAGCCTTATCTGTGAGGGCCCCTCCTCTCTGCGGGCCCCTCCCATGCATTATTTACTCACCCTGCACACTGCGCCTTTTAAAATACAGAATACACCCACGGAAACCTACACCAAGGAATAAACATGCATAATATATAACAAACAAAACTGGGTGAGTCTCTTGAAATCTTCACCCCCCGCTTAGGCCCTTCTCCCTAATTGGCCCTCGGGCTTGAACTCGACACATCGTCAAACCATTTTGACCATCATTTTTTGTTTTTTCGTCCCCTGTAAGTGCATCACTATTTGCCTGCGTCTTAAGTGTACTTGTGTGCAGGCTCCCGTGTGCAGCCACCCGTGGGCCGGGCATTTTTCTCCTTTCAATACGCTATTGATTTGCTGTATGGCTTCATCACACTAATAACCGCCTTGCCCCCCTTTTCCCCTCACACGCACACACGAACGCACGCGCCCAGAGATGCCCTGAATGCCAGCGTTTCCTCTCAGCCATCAGTCAAGTCGGCTTGTCTTTGGATCAATGCGCCCTATGAGCTCGGCTTCAACCCTTAGAAATAGGAGCAAAAAAGGCCATTCAGCAGTTAGACTGTAACTTCAGCAAGAGAGTCATCTTGTCACGGGATGTTATTTGTGTTGCCTGTTCCCACTGCTCATAACATTGGATGAAAAAAAAAAATCTCATACAGTGTAACCTAAGTTGATATGTCAGGGCTACAAGACAGATTTCACATGATTCCACTGAGCCATACTGCACTGAACAGTGGCAAACTGGTGATAAGTTAATGGAGTTTTTATATTTAGTCTAATCCACAGGATGTACCTTGATTTACAAACTCTTTCTTGGTTATTTTTTATTTCAGGAGTGGCCAAATCCTGTTCTTGAGAGCCACAATCCAGCCTGTTTTTGATGTTTCCCCTAACCAACACACCTAATTCAAATGATCAGGGTCATTATCAGGATTCTGCGAAGTATACTCGTGAGCAAATTATTTCAATCGGTTGTGTTGGTTCAAGGGAAACATTGAAAACGGTCAGGATTGTGGTTCACAAGGACCATACTTGGCCACCACTGATTGATTGATTTATTTTCTTGCAAACCAAATTCAAGTCAAGTAAAACAAATAAAATAAAAAAATGCTATTATGTTTACTCAAATGATCTTTTCCCTCCGAATTGCATGTATATGCCATACATCTGTACCAGCCTCTCAAACAACAGGAACAATTTTTGCAATATGTTGTTTTTACTAACGTAATATTGATAAAATGGCACATGATATAACATACTCAAATGTCATAATTTTTTTCTAAATATAAAATTAAGAATTCATTTGTAAATTATGATACTTCTGTGGGCCTCATGCTGTTAATTCTGGTGATGTTAAAGCACAAAAAAAAAACATGTAGTAACTAAGCAGCTATAATGAATAATTTTTCAAAGTTCAAGAAATCAAACCTTTTTTCTTTCTCTTTAAATGGGCGTGTTGCTCCTTCTGGTGTTCACGTCTTGGCCACCCTTGGGTATCGCAATTCATACACATGGCCATAAATGAAGTACATGGTCACAATTACTCAGTAAGTCACAATACAATCAGTCATTCTTGTTGTGGATAAATAATATAAGCTTGTGAATATTGCTGTTTTATCTGTCTGCATGTGTTGCTATTCTGTATTTATATACATATATTCCATTATAGCATTTCAATTTAAGATTACACAAAATCAATACCAATTTTCCACTTAAAAAAAAAACAACAACAATTCTATACTTTCTCCTGGCCCACTGGCGTCTTTGGGTAGATGGCAAGGTACACCCTGGAAGGGTTTGCCAGCCAATCGCAGATCTTTCAGACACGTATGCCTTTATCGGTACTTGCCCATACGTCGATCTAATGAATCATTTTGTGCCAAACTTCAAAAGGTGCAGTGAGTGAAACATGACATGTTAGCATCTTTGGACCACGCCAATAACAATCAGTAATTTTAGACAGGCAATTAATTCAAAGTTCAATTTAACCTATTAGAGGTTTTATTGTCTGTCCCTGGAGGCTTTGTGTTAAACAACAAAATAAGGCCGTGTGAGGAGATCTTTGAGGACTGGTATAGAGCTGCTAAGTGAGGAGAAAAAGACAAAAATAAAAATAAAAGCTTTCTTAAGGAGCCACTTGAACTCTAAAAACAACAAGGGAAGGATCTCAACTTAAACAAAATGAGGGTTATTCCTACAGAGGCTTGCGTGTGATCTTAGAGTAAAACTCCCACATTAACAGGGCCTCGCGTCACTCAGTACCTCTAGAGCCGTGTTGAAAAAACTGTGAAACACACTCCAGTCACACCATTCCTACTGTACGCTCTATGTAAGTGTGTCTTAAATGGTGGTTAAGTGTTATACTCTACACTGAGTCTGATAAGCGCCTGACTTCAATTACACAAAGTGAATGTAGCCGAGCTCTAATCTGCATGTTGGCATAAGGATAACGAGGTTTCGTCTGTGACCGCTGTATGAGGCTCCATGTACAGCAGATAGGGATCACTGAGCAACGTTACAAAGCCGACACTCTCCCTTTTTCTCTCGCGCTACAAGTAGGAAGGAAGACCAGATGCCCCGTGCATGAATGCATCCCCCTAGATGAAAGGCAATTGAAGGATTTAAAATCTAGTTTTCAGCTCCAAATCATAAATTCAAGCCTGGAGCACTTGCCAGGTCATGGATCCATGAAACAGCACTCTTAAAAAATAAAATGTTTTCAAGTTTAAGTGCTTGCTTTATGCTGGTTTTTGCGCCTCACGGTTGACGTTTACTGTAAAACTGAATGTAATTTAAGACAATTACACACATTAAACCACACCATCAAACTTTGCTAAACTTCCTTTAGCTTAACACTATCACATAATGTTAAAGACCATAGATGGGGAAACAGAAATAGCAATACTAATGTGGCAAGTTTAAAGGGGAAGTTTACACCATAATTTTCTTTACCATGTGTTCCATGCACCCCCATTAGTCATAATGTTGCATTCTGATTAATACTTGCGGAAAATAAAATCAGCAGCAAAATTCACCCATTTTACATCCACCCTTTTGCTACTTGTTATCTAAAAATGTCCCCTGTGATGTCATTTAAGTTGCGTACATGAGGCAAAATGGCCAACCACTAACCCTAATTCATGCGCCACAAACACAATAATACTTTAATCCTAATAATGTCTTCAGACTCCTACGGATAAAAAGGTGGGTGTTGACCCCCTTGTGTATATATATATATATATATATATATATATATATATATATATATATATATATATATATATATATATATATATATATATATATATATATATATATATATATATTATCTGTCATTTTTTAAATAATTTAACATTTATCTCCTTTACCACCCAAAAGAAGTAAAAAAGGTGAATGATATGTACGGCAATCACTCTCGCTTCTGGGAATGCATTTTACAAGAAAATGGGAGCGTGTCGAGGCAATGTCCAGTTTCTTTTAAAGTTCATGCCATGAGTAGGTTATGTGCTTGTTCTCCCACACCAAACTGTATGTTTAAAAGGATAAAAAATGAAAATAAGGCCTTTCTTCAAGTGTTAAAAGACGCGTGAAGTATTGGTGGTGTAGTGCGAGTCGATATTGGCCCTTTATGACTCTGCTTGTGTTTCTGGCTGTAAAAGTTTATCCCCTTTATGTACTTTAACAGCCTTTAATATCACCCCATAAAGTAGCACCAAAACAGGCCATGGAGGATGCCTGTCCCTCACATACGCAACACACTGATGATGATAGACCAATTAACATCAATTTGGCGGATGTGAACACATTTGGACACCACAAAGTCACAGATTTCTCCTGCCAAAATGAAATCTAGTTTCATAAATACAGGCACATCGAAACAATTATAATCTTTTTGTTTCTAAATACCATCACAAAAAATTTGAATGGAAATGGACAGGATGTTCCTTAAATGCAGATATTTTGCTTGAATGTGAGGATATCCACCATACCTCCAAAACAGTTGAACGGCATAGGAATTACAACAGTATTCATGTGTGCCTCTACTGTTGGCCACAAATCACACCAAATAACATTGTAGCATATTTCCACTTCCCAATATCACCCACCAGGCCACGTCACTTAGCGGCACACCAGCAATACAGGAATGCTACAGAATCTACAATAATTTCACTACATTTATTTCATCTTCTTTCATTGTTTTATTCATTTTTGCACACCATCATGATATTTTTCTGTAATAAAAACTAGTATTGTCATTAAATTGAGGTTAAAAAACCTGTAATTAATTGATTCAATCAATCAAATTTATTATCTATAGCTCACCTAAAGATTTCTGTGAAAAACTTTTTTTCTATTTAATTAGATACATTTTGTTTTTGTGGCTGATCAAAAAATACATATAAAACAAAAAAAAAGTGCCTGCAGTCATATTCTTTGTTACGATTTACATTGTTTTGTCTTTTGAACTAGTGTAGTACCAAGTGCTGGCTTCAACCTTTAGCTTCGATCATCATGAGGATTGGTGCTTGATCACATGCATGTGTTATCGAGTTTTGTTTGGCAGAAAGCTTTGCTGTGGCTCCCTGCATTAGCGTCTTTGTTGCTATCGTTAGCTGTGGCTGTAGTTGCACTTCTTGCTTTGTGTTTATGTGCTAGGTTAAACTTGCGCAAGCGCCTTCTTAGAAAGAACGCACATCACTCCACCTTCATCAAAGGTGCCCTCGGAGCAATTTTAGGTTAAACTCTCACACGCACATCATTTTCACATCTTCATTCTGCTCCATGATTACTGCAATTAAAAACAATAACACTGTGATCTGACTATAATTAATTGATCACACTTAATCTGTTAATCTGACATCTCTATTACTGAAATCCAATTGAATGTTTTTTACTTTTAGTGTCTCACCTGTCTTATTGCCCCTCAACAGTCTGATCAGTGCCCATATTGCAATTAATATTCCAGTTAGTGATCAGTCAGTAGAGGTGACCCCATCTCCTTTCATGTGCGTCTGCTTGAACGTGCGAAAAGGCTTCTTTGACTAGAGTGCGCCGGCAGATACGCCGAGGGTTTTGAGGCTGATTATAACAAGCACTTAAATGTGCTTGCGAGCACTCACCAGCGCCGCTGTCTTTATTGGAACAAGCGTTTGCATCAGCCTCAGCGCCGACTTTATTACATGTAAGGCCACTTACATCATTTGGCCAGTGCTCTCATCTAACTTTAGAGGGCGAGCTTGATCGCCACGGGAAGCGTTTGCTTTGAACGAGTGTTCCCGGAGAAAACGGGATGAAAAGACACGATTTTTATGAAACAAGACAGAACTGTAATAATCATGAGGCCGAATGAAGAGCCAACTCAATTGTACACAGGCTTTTTTTTTTCTAATTATTAAATCAGCGAAAAACAAAATAACACCCACAAAAATCGGAAGCGTCAGGCTTCTTCCAGTTAAAGTTTACTCTGAAAATAAGAATAAAACAAAGACCAGCCCACGTTATGTGTTTAACTCATTCAAAGGGTGGAAGAAATGTCTTGTACTAAATGTATTAAGGATTAAATCAATTATCATTACTAAAGTAATTGATTACTTTAGGTAAGCAAGAACTAATATGAGTACTCTAAGTCCTGAACTAATGAATCAATTTAGGGTTAGTAATTAATTTGGTACTGATTAAAGTACTGATTACTTTGGCACTTAATTACATAAAGTAATTGGTTACTATATGTATTTAAAGTTAACCTACCTTTTGCTATGGGAAATATTAACTTGCTTGATCCTAACACATAGTGTAAAGTGCCATAGACAGGATAACGAATAGCATTGATGTGGTGGTGTTAGAACCCTTGAGCAGATCTTCAAACACAAAAGTTGGAGCAGCGCATGTTGACAGACAATACAACAGTGCTCGCTGTCGTGTCATTGGTTTCGGGTATAATCTCTATACCTCCCAAATCATCACTTTTTAGGAGATACAAAAAATGCCAAAATATTAATAATTAATAATTATAGTAATAATGAATCATTAACAGGTCATCATCAAACCTGAGCTAGACTTGTTCAACATTTGTTATAACAATAACGACACGTGTAGACTGGCCACTAGATTTGTGAAAAAATATGAAAAATGTCAAATTGTGACAAAGGTAGATTTGGCCTGATGCGAGCAATATGCTCCTTATTTTTTTGCAAAAATTAAAACAAGTTAAAAAAAAAAAGACCACTTTGTCCCCGTATACTGAAACGAAAGACAATATAGTTTGGGCGCAAAGGATGAAGTTCAATACAGTGTAGGAACACAATTGTTAAATGAAGTTAAGGCAGAATTTCATATGCAGCTCTTCTATTGAATTTCCCTGTTGCAGCCTGTGACCATAAATGTCATGTGAACAAATAGCATCAACATGCTAATTGGGATCAGGATTGCGTTCTACTCGGGAAGCGCGCCTCTCCTGTGACTTCTTAAGCGGGTGGCTGAGGATCCCCAGCAGCTCTATCGACCAGTCGCCGTAGCGGCGGCTCCTTTCATTTACGCCGCCGACCAGCGCGCAGCGGGGACGCTCCGGGGGAGACAAGCAGGCGCTCTAACCAGTCTTCATCAATTTCAGATGAAACTGCAACATTTTCTCTTATTACGCTAAAGCGCTGCTTTCTCTCTCACCACTCCACTCTCGCCTCTCAAGGAGTGGGATGTCTCATAGATGGGTGGTTTTCTTGTAATTGCGTTTCGTTGTCTTTAGGCTTAATGTATATTCGTTGTGCTTCGAAGGAAAAATACCGTGGTTTATTAAAAAATAAATACATAAAAATAAACAGCATCCAATTGCATATTTGGGTTCGCTGCTAATGTTAAATCAAGATCATAATAGCCTTGCAGAGGGCGGAGACCGGATGCATTGACAACATTCTTGTCCGCTCATTCAATGCGCAGCATTTTCTTTGTCAGATTCGGACAAATCTGAGTCAGTCTTACAATTGTCTATAGTCAGTACTGATGGACGCTATATTGATGCTGGAAAATCTAAGCAAGAAACAGTCAATATGCATGGTGTCTTGGCAAATAGTTTCTGCGAGCTATTGTAATTTAACCATCAAAACCAAAAATGCAAATGGATATGGTTTGTCTTGATAAACCTTACATGTTAGCAACATTTTACGTATATTGTAATTGAAAATCTATACGTTTTTCACACTTAAATTATTTTAAATTAATGTAAAGACCCACATCCATTACATAAATGCTACACACGACATTAGATACACATACTTTGAGGAACCATCCGGTTTGCAAAAAGATGTCAAATCAACATTGAATTAGGGTCAATAAGGTTGGTTTTTGGACTTTGGATTTTGGTTGAAAATTTGGTGGTCAATGAACATTGAGCCAATATTATTTTGATAACGAAATTTAAAAGATGCCATTGGATCTACATAATATTTTGCCTGAATTGAAATGGTTGAAATGTGTGGTTTAATTAATGTTGTATCGATCTTTCACTTCTCATTTTTATCCTTCAGTGAAGGGTTGAGGGATAGTTATTCTCAGTGGGACAGGCCCGTCATAATTAGTTAATAATTATTACGTTACATAATTTCAATTTTGGGGGGTTTTGGGCAGGACAATTACTTTTTATTTAAAGTTGAAAGGCGAACCTTGATTTGACATTGGGCTCTGTATATTTTCTGCTTTAGGTATCAACATGTAATTTCTATGTTCAACAATTTCCCCCTATATGGCCAGTTTTTTTCTTTGCATTCAATTTCAATATACTTTATTAAGTTTTTATATTATCCAGTTCTTTTTTTTTTTTCATCAAGAATATGTAATGGGGTCGTTGTTTGGCCAGTTCTAGCCTGTGTGTGTGCGCCCGGGCACCAGTTATGGTCTTCAGTAGCTACTTGCTTCATTAAACGGCTCAATGAAATTCTCTCTTTGAGAAGATAAGGTATTTTAAGATCATGAGAAATGAATCGACGGGACTTAGAAAAACCACTATGTGGACATTACCACACTAGTTCACACTTCAAAAAGTTAATTCAGATATTAGTATTAAGTGGCATTAGAAAGTTATTGAATACAAACTACTTCAATGGTGCGTCCACACAGTAGTTGCGCATGTTGAGTAAATACAAAAGTTTGTGTAATATCTGTCACTAAATTTTGCTCCATTGATACCAAAGCAGATTCATTCTCAAAAGTGGATTACCATACAGGCGCACACACAGACGGGCATGCTCACCCACTTTGTGAGGAGAAGTGAAAAAGAGATTTAAGACTTTTTTTTTTTCTATCCCAGATTATGTGGTCTTTAATTCATCCTGCTTATTACCTTCCAAGGAGATTTGATCAGAATCTGTCTTTTATTATCGCAAGTCTTATATCTGAGTCTTGAGTTGATTAACAATTAATTTGCTTTAGTGTGCCTAGGGAGACATTTTTAAGATGTACTTTTTTCTTATAAGCTACTGTTTGTGTGGGCTTTCCTGACACATTTTTTCATTATTATTTTAGAAGTTTTTAGACAATTTATTAAGGATTTTAAATCAGCTCCGGTGTGCAGCCGTTCTGGAAAGGCCCGTTTAGGGTCTTTCGTCAAGGTCGCTAATCTAGAATCGGCAGCTTCGAGAGGACATTCAATTTAAAGGATTATTACTCCATCTGAATCAGTCATCCGCGTTCCTCATCAACATATGTAAATGGTTGAAGATGGCGATTGTGAATGTGAATATTCAGCTGCAGGGTTGAAAGTGTTTGACAAAGGGGGAGGCTCAAATGTCCTTTTATCTTCCCGCTCTTGCTTTCATGCCTAAACTAACACAGCTTCAACGTTGGACACGTGCCCCTTATTCAGACATGTTTGTGTTTAAACACTAAATCATTTATATGGTACCACGCATCCCCCTTGTTGTGATCTCTGCAAATGGCCATCTTTCCACATTTGGCAGGATTGCCAGCCCCTCCTGCCGTCCTTCTCCTCCCCCTTTTTTCACCAGCCAAGTGCTCCCAGCTTGACCTTAATTGAAAATAATGAGCTGTGCCGTCCTCCTTGTATCACAACTTCCTATGTCGTCTTCATGTTTGCTTTTGGTTTTGCACACAGCAGCTTGTGAGAGTCTACATTAGTCGGGACGTGATCGTGCCTCTCTCAAAGGTGCTAATGTTGGACCATTAATACAGTGACACTTTAGGGGGAAAGTGCTGGAAAGACTCTGCGGTGTGTTGGCTTCTGCGGCCAGGTATCAATCAGTTTTCAGCCAGTAGATGAACGTCGGCAACTGGTTTGTTTCCTTTCAAGATTTAAATCACAGGTGAACAATTTCTCAATGTCACCAAAGTAATGGCCAGAGGTGGGCATTCTTTTGCTGGTCCGTCGTTCATCACTCGTCGGCGCCCTGGAACCCCTTCCATCGTTGTCAGTTCGCCATTTTTTTCAAGCCAAACTAAACTGTAATCATCAGTCTGTTGATCTTTCAATTTTTTCTTTACCCACACTTCCATCACTTTGTCACTTGAGATGTGCATTTTACAGGTTTTTGCTGGCACGTTATTTGTTGTTTGCCAGCAAAATGGGTGACCGTTTGTGACGAACCCACCGACAGTCCTAGGCCCATGATGCACAGTCTAATCATGTGCACAAGCTTGTGCCGTTGCACTACTTTGCAATCATGGTTCCATAAAACACACACATAACCACAACATAACTGTAACACATGCAGAACTAAGGTCAAGAACAAGAACTGTGCTGTCACGACCTGACACAATGCACTGATGATGTCGTAATATGTTGATGCAGCCAAGTGATATCAAAATTTCTCCTTATTTTTCTCTCTTTGTTCAACTACTCATTTATAGTATATATTTAAATGCAGATGAGCCGGAGTTGTTGTTTTTTTTTTTTTTTTAATTTTTAGGTTCGTTATCATTCTTTGGCAAAACGGAAGCCCGTTAGTCCCGACATTGACCACCTCTGACTAAGGCAACGAGGGACGAATACACATTTTTTTTTTTATCAATGCTTAGTCCGTCTTTCTGTTTCATCGTTCATCGATCATTCGCATCCATCAATGATGAATCAGCGGTCTTTCAGTTCCGACCCAATGCCCACCTTTGGTAATGGTCAATCAAAAATGTGAATGTACCAAATGAAGATGAAAGCTTACATTTACAGTACAGTCTAAACAGCATGTATGTGCTTTATGTTCATCAAAAGCTCAAGGCAAAAACCGTCCACATGTATTGCTTGACTAAACCTGGACAAGTCGAAGCAATATCTACGTAACATCCTGTCAAAAGTCAGGTCTTCCTATTCAGTAGAGAGGATGTCATTGTGATTTCGCATGGATTTAACTTGAGTGTTGTTTAAAGGTGATAATCCAGTATATGCTTGGCTCCTCTTGTAACCAAATGTCTTCCGTTTGGTTACTCACTGTGCTAGTCCATAATAACTGCCATCTCTCCACGCCGCAGCAGTGCCGCCCGCCGCTATGATTAAAGAATGTGTCGAGGCCCACTATCAATCTGCACCCTCATAATCAGCCGTAAAGTGGATTGAGCAATATATAGCATGAACATACACACTGTAACACACATGTGCCGCGTGTGTGTATAGTACACCTATACGGTGTTAGGGCATAGAGTGATGAGGGTGTTTTAACGGTGTAATGTATGAGATTCGACATGACAAAGTGCAGAATCGTTTGGAGCAAAGCCAGACTGTTTACATGCATGACAATGTGCGCACATTTATTCACTGGGCAAATCGATAGCTTGGCTGCATGGCCCCCTTGTAACCTCTGATATGATGGATATGTGCCCAGCAACCAGCAAAGCCTTGGTCAAAATAATCACCTTTGACGTTGTTTCACTGCGTATGGGATAGGAGTTGATATTTTGAGCTATACGTGTCGCTGTGACGGATGTCGAGGTGGCGTTTTACATTAAAAGCCCAGTGATCATTGTGGTTTTAAATGACAGGTCGATATGGCTGAGAGCTTTCTGGCTCTGTCGCAGCCCAACATTGATCCATTGATTTATGGATTAATGGCAGTCTTGATGATGGCCCTTAGAAAATGTACAAAAATCAAACAGTTGAAACACACACACACAATGAAATGCATCCAGACAGACTGACAGGCAGGCAGGGTCAGATGACCTCTATGCCTTTAAGATTAGTCAGTCCGGATCGACAGGATGTCTGAGGCATGACGAGTTTGAAGGAGGATGACATTGTTAGCCTTATGACATCCAGACATCCGTTTTCTATAGTGCTTGCCCCCATTGGGCCATGAGTTGGAGCATATCCCTCTCTACTGTATTGTATTATATTACTTTTTATTGAATCACAGAAACATAGCGTGATTGTCAATGAACAAACAGATTGCCACAAAGAAAAGAAATGAGCCCCAAAAAGAGAATGTGTGATTTGAGAAGTTGCTGTAATTGGTCGTTCACTGAGTGCGCCTGACAGCTCTTGCTACATGAGCAGAACATTGTCCAAGACATCATCATGCTTTCAAACTATTGCCCACTGGTCAGTGCTACCATGCTTATAAAAGCTGGACAAACAGAGTCAGGGACAGCTTTTATCCCCAGAGCTATTAACGCTCTGGGCAAAAACATTACAAGAACACTCTGAAAATATTAACGATTGCACTTCTATGAAAATTATTCTATTCTATTCCGTTCTGTATTTTGGTAACAACAAATTTCTCAGCTTTGTTTTCTACCTATAGGTGCATATGAAATTATAACTAATGTCTAGTATTGTTGTAAAATGCAATCTGTGCTTTGAGACAATAAAATAACACTGTAGTGATGCAATTTCTGAAAGGTTACTATAATTAGATTTAACGAATTAAATGATTTGTATATCATAAATGTATACATACAGCGACAGATTAGTCGGGTTCTGGCCGGTTTGCAGACAGACATTAAATACATAAATCCAACAGTACATGCAATGAATTAAATTGTATAAAACCAAATTTATTTGTCATCATGTTTTATTGTTTTGATACAAAACTTTGCTTTATTAAAAACATGGCAAAAATGTGGTGTCTTTTGTGACGCCTTGAACCGATGAACATCGTAATGATTCATTTTAATTTTGATGATTGATATGATTTAACACTAAATTAAGTCATGAGCTTGGTCATGGAGCAAATTGAACTTGTAAATCTAGCTAAACCTTAGCACAGTGTATAATTTCTGTGTGTTGTATTTGGGTCTCAGTTAGAGGCGCACAGGATCAATAAATCTGAATGAGATGCGTGTGTGCATACTATCTCATCATACAAGCAAACACACACACACACACACTGAGACACACACACTTGCACATAGTCAGTCACCTGCCCTGCCCCCTGTCTTCACCTGTCTGTAAGAGGTAAACACATGCATTTAAATCAGTGGCAGGGGTGGCACGCTAACAAAGACAAACGATGTTGTATGTAATATTTTTCTATTAACATAAAGTAATATAAAGTGAAGGGCAGCTGTGTATGGAAGGAGTTAGGGGCTAATGTCCCGTATCAGATGTGGACAATGTCACGGCTGCATACTGAGCAGTCGGTGTCCTTCTCCCCCGCTGTGTGTGTGGGTGTGGGTGTCTGTGTGTGCGTGCACACACATGTGTTTATGTTAAAAGGTGGTGACACACTTTGCTGCCACCGCTTGTATTATCCCCACTGCCTTATTAACCCCCGGTGCCCTCTCAGCCCTCACTCCTCTCACACCTATCGATGAGCTGAATATATCTCACCTTACAACAACCCCTCCCATTTTTGCTTTCTGCCCACAGCACACTGTTTACATTCTATCACATCAAACTTGTGTTTGTGGCTTCTATTTGTCTTGTGTGCAACAGGTTTTCCTTGTAATTTTCTTAAATCTCTAGCATGCTACCTAATTAAATATCAATTTTCCCTAAAGAAATAAGATAAAATCAATGAAAACATTCTTAAATATTAAAGAGATATTAAGGGAATGTATATTGGTGTATTTCTATTGAATTAAAAAAAACAAAACATGCCACACACTTGTCTGAGCATATCCCAACGCACAAAATGACTTTTTGTTGCGAGTGAATGGCATTCTTCACCCTGCACAAAAAAAAAGAATAACCCTGGTGACAGCACAGATTGAACACTGCACTCTCCTCGACACATCCATACCACCACACTATCTATGAAGGTGCCAACTCAGCCTTTATTCTCTCTTTATCACACACGCATGCACACGCACACACATGCACGCACGGCCACATGCACAAGGAGCTTCCTGGGGAAGTAAGTGAATAGTTTTGGGTCACCAGCTTGCTTCCAGAAGCAGGATGCAGAGTCAGCAGGAGCAGCAATGATGAGATGATGAGAGAAGCCCTCACTGTCCTTAACTTCACCGCGTGACCCTCAAATGGCGCACGCTTGCACTCACACTCTGCAGACAAAACTTTAGGGATTGCTGCACTGCTTCATGCCACCAAGCATAGATCTATGTAAGAAAATTGCTCTAATTTGGTCGTTGTTAAATGAATAACTTTGGCAATCAAAAGTGAGCATTATCATCCACAATACGATCACAAAACAAAAGACCGATCACCAATATCACAAGCGATATACAGTACAGGCCAGAGGTTTGGACGGTTCTTCTCATTCAGTGCATTTTTTTACTGTCATGACTATTTACATTGTCGATTCCCTCTTGAAAGCATCAAACTGTGGATGGACACGTAGAAGTATGTGCATGTATTTACTTTAAAAGGGTGAATTGGCTAAAAACATGTTTTATACTTTACTTTCTTCAAAATAGGCTCACTTTGCTCTGATCACTGCCTTGCACTCTGTGCATTATCATGATGAGCTTCAAGAGGTAGTCATCTAAAATCATTTTCACTTCACCGATTAACCTTGTTAGGGTTGATTAGTGGAATTTATTGCTTTATCATTGGGGTTGGAAGCATCAGTTGTGGTGTACAGATGTCATTGGTCATCTGTGAATCGCAGGGCTCATGAAAGCAACCAATTGAGTGGTCATCAGTCATTTGCATGGTCCATAAATAAGACAACGGACTGATCACCAGTCCCATGACCACATATTGAGACAAATAAAAAAATTGCAGAGCGTCTGCAAACAATGGACTGAATGGTAGTGAATCACAGGGGGCAGATGGTTAACCAGTTGAGTGGATGCCAGTTATTCACAGCGTACCTTTGGAATACTAGTTTACTGATTGTGAGTCAATTTCAAGCGTTCAATCTGTATACTGGTCCTAGTTAATCACAGGGCAGAAGATGACAGTGGACTGACGCCAAGTCAATCACGTGGTACATGGAGACTGGTCGCCTCTTAATTTCATGGCCCATCCAGACAAATGATGGACTGATCGCTAATTAAAACCTCCCAAACCTCGGGCAGAACATGCAGACTCCTGATCTGAGTCCAGATTTGAACCTTGAAACAAGAACCTCCCTACTGTGAGGCAGACATGCCTACCACTAGGGCGCCGTGCGGTAATGTGTATTCAGTATTGCAAGTATCTAGTCTAATATAGAAGATAAATAAGAATGTTAAGTGGACATCAGGCCTTGGCTGATTTAATGCTTTCTTGTCGGTATCAAACATGAATATTCATCGGTGCCATTGAAGAGATGTTAGCACAGGAAAAGGGGAAAATTTCTCCAGGGCTCTTCTTTATTTTATCATTCTCAGTCTCTTATCACACACCCCCTCCTCACATCAGCACATCTAATACTTCAAGGAGCGCACTTACTTTAAGATCTATTATAAATGATTAATTCAATATTTATGACTGTTTTAAGCTTCCTATTAAATTACTTTGTATCTGTTTAACGTTGACATCCTCGCCCGTTTTCCGATTTTTCTCATAAAAGAGACAAAATTGCGAGTCGCTTTTCCTTTTTTCCTCCTTTTGATGTGCTTCACTATAAACCAATATTTTTTCTCTCATCATCCTATACACTTTGCATGCACGTATTTATGTGTGTGTGCGTGGGTGTGTTTGCATTGACTATGTGTGTCAGAGAGTTAAGAGATAAGAGTGGAAAAGTCTTCCCTCTTCCTCTTTCAGGACCATTACCTTTCATTCCAATCACAGAAGAGAGCCCAGGGGAAGAAGAGGAGCCTGCAGGGCGAGTAGTAGTCGGAGGGATGAGGGGGGGATGAGAGTGTGCGTCTCTGATTTTGTGTCCTCCAGGATGCTCAAGTGGGGGTGGGTGGTCAGTACCCTAGCGATATCTATCAAAAAAGCCCTTCTTGAAAGGCTTTATTCAGATGGCATCGATAAAAGTGGCGGGTGGTGAATTTGGTCCCTAGGTCTTCAGTGCGACTTGCAAGACTTGACCTTTTTTTAAATCAACAGTTGAAATGCAAAAGCAGAGATTTCCCTTTTTGTTGGTTGGCTGTAAAGAGTATTTATTGTTTCCTAGCTAAAGCTAACCATAAACTCAAGTGAATATTTTAGAAGTGAGCAAGAGGCAAATAAAAATAAATAAAAGTCTGTCAAATAGGTCTCTGATTTCCTTTCAGAAAAGGCAACAATAATAAAAACATAACTTGTTTCAAATCAATCTAAAATTTTCGCAAAATAATTATACTCCAATTAGAGCGTGTATCTGTCTTAGAAATTTCCACCATTAGACCTACATTTTCAATGGGTTTTACATAGTAAATTTTGCTCTGTTGCTTTTTTGGGGTGCAATTCACAAACTGGTTGATATGCCAATATTTTACCATTTCTTTTTTCAAATGTAAAAACAAAATATGGCCACACAGGTAATTTGAAAGTAATAAGTGCACCGAGCACTCTACCGGTATTCGACTGGTGTTTGGTATTCAGATAAAAATAAATAATATATTTTGTTTGTTTAAAAACAATAATAAACACAGAAGATCAGATACCACTGTTCCAATTAATAATGCGCCAGCACATTTAACACATTTTTGATCAGCAATTTGTTCAACTTAAATTTAAACTGAGATTTTACACGGTGTTCTCGCCATATTTTTTTTTAATGACAAGTGACTTCAGACTCACTGAAGACATGTTTGACTCAGCCAAGTATGTTCAATAGTGATCAGTAGCAACAGCAACCATGTCATGGGGTCAGGATCAAAGTGAGCAGCTTTAAGTCTGTTAAATTGCCTCTGGAAAGTACTCACACTGGTCTTGGGGGAACTCGAGCACTGCTAGCCAGAAGCTAGTTCATGCTAGATGCTGCACTGCTGTAGAAACTAGAAAAGGTTGTCATTGTGGTTGTGACATGCTATTCCTAGAATAACAAGGCATTTACGTCCATGCATTATTTGGTATAGTAAGGTTTATTTTGAAGTGTTGGCTGGTCTTCTCATGCTTGATAATAGATGTCGTGCATGGCAAAGAAGAAAAATCTTGTGCTGTTTTAATCTCGCAAGTTCTCATCGCATGAGATCTCGTCTCATCCCTATGTACGGATGTACGTCCCTATGTCATAAATAGTGGAAGGCCAAAAGTAGAAAAAAGGCATTACTAGTTGGACAGTAGGATGTCATTGTTCGAGTGTGCTGGAGCCTCCCTTGTGAGGACAAAAAGTTTATTAGCACAAAGACTTCAAAGACTTGGCTCTCAAGGATCATCGAATATACGCTCAAACTGCTTTTCATACCCACAGTGATGTCATGACAGTTGGTGATGTAGCGCAAGGAAGTATCTTCAACCTCCACCTCTTCCTCCTCTGTCTTCCATTGACGTATAACAGGAAGAGTGTCAAGTACACGAGAGGCCGATTGCAGTGGAAAATCATTCACAACACGATACGTCTTTCAGGAGCGATGTTATCGATCTCTTTACCTTCTCCCGTCTTTGTGATTATGTGCAGCATGGATAGATTATTAATGTCTGATGTGCACTTACAGAAGAACATAGTTGCTACAGTAGAAGTCATTTTCTCACAATTTGTATGTTTTCCTTGACAAGTGCATTGTCGGAATGCTGAAGCTATACAGTCTCAAAATGACTACTTTTTCTTTGGAGAAAAAAAATGCCATTGAAATGAAGTGAGACATATCCCATATTTAATCCATAATTCCATCTGTCAATACTTATTCAACCAATTCCAAACATTAGATCTTCAAACACTGCCATTCGTTCAAGAAAGCTTGGTATCTGTTTTCCAAATTTGACATTTTTACAGTATAATTCAAAAGATGTATTTATCTCTCCTTGCTTAACTAATTGAAACCATTTAAACCATCCATCCACCATCCATCCATCCGTTTAGCAAAGCCAAGGGAAATGATTCAATCTCCCCTTTTTTAATTTTTGGAAGCAATGTGCTTTGATGGCTGTGAAAGTAGTGTGTCGCAGCGTAATCGTGTAATAAATGCTCTTCACCAATACTTTGAGACAAGATCTTAAGGGATGTTAAACAGTTTTTCTTTGATTCCTGTTGCTCAAACTTTGATTAGAATGACTTTCTGGCGGTATGTCTTGAGATTTTTCCAAAGGAAAAAAGTGTGCTCTGGCTCAGAAAAAAATAAAAAGATAGATAAATAGACAGACAGACAGACAGACAGACAGACAGATAGATTGATAGAGCGATTCCACAGCAGTTCATTTCTGCAACTGCAGTTTCAACACAATATTCATCTAAACATTCCCATTTAGTCTTCATGAACCCGACGGCATTAAAGCAGGAATACAATATGTAGTAATTTTATTCACCTTAAAATGAGACAGTTTATACCCTGGATTGGTTACCAGTTAGTCACATGTGAATGAACCAACCACCCAAGTTTTATTGTGCGGGAGTAACTTTTTTGCGGGAGTTATTTTCAAAAAGATTTTGCTCAGTATTTTAAATGTAATGTGAAAACATTCCAATGTTCTCAAAATAGCAATCATTTGATTATGAACAGAACACCTGCATTCTTTCCATTCAATCTTGCTGCTTCGTTTATCTTCATGTCATCGCCTTAAGTGCGGGGAGAAACTACACAATGTGTGTGTGGTTGACATCATGTAAGAGTGACAGCGGTGATGTGTGACCGCGGCTGAAGCAGGTGACAACATTGAGGGCTGATTTACTAAAAGGACAAGAGCATCCGAGTGGAACGTGGCCGCGCATCCTTCACTCTGTCACGCAGATAAAAACCTCTTCCTTCCCGCTCACACTCTGTCAGTGAGCGACAGGTACTCGCACTTTTAGGTCGCCCTTTGTTTGTCTGTAAACACCGTGTCAAACCTCACTCTTTGCCTACATGTGGCAAAGCTGAAGGATTGGAAGTGTGCCCGTCACTTTCCAACATCCTTCCAGCAAACTTGTCTAAAGTGTAAAGGTTCGTGTGTATGTATGTGTGTGTGTGTTTAAGTATGTATATTGTGCTTGTGTGTGCATACATTATCAATACGTCCTTGTGATATTTGGTAATCGATGGTCACATGATTGTCGCTGTAGGAAGGCCGAAATGATTTAAAAGAGGGTGACGGATGGTTGCGTTTCACATTGAGGTTACTGTCAATAATTAATGTGTGTGATTAATCCGTCAACAAGGATGAGAAGGGAATTATGTGTCCTTGTGTGTGGGTATGTGTTTGTGAGTCTCACAGACATTCTTTCTCTATCTGTTCTGTAAAAAGGAATGGCAATACTGTAAATACAGAAAGTGAATTCAAATAAGTTTGCTCTATTAAAGAATGTACAAATAAATAAAAAATAGGCAACCCCATCAAAACATGTGTCTGGCAAAAAAAAAAAAAACTTCAACAACGTCAAAAGTTTGCTGTGAAAGTAAATACAAAATGGACAATACATTTTCCCTCAGTAATGTAACCTAGAATTATATAAATTGACCACATTAACATTCTTAAAATATTGTAAATCATGTAACTTAACACATTAAAGTACCCCATGGACCACAATAAATGACCACCGGATATTCTTCACAAATTCTTCACAGACCACAATACTCCCGCAAAGATGATAGCCTATCAAAACAATAAAAAGATCACAGTGAAATTTCACAAAATGTTGTTAACTACAATTAAAAACACGTCAAATGAAAAAAATGACGTCAAATGAAACCACTGAGTAAATTACTAAAACGGGGAGGGGGGGACTAAAAATGTAACCTTTAATCATGAGAATAGTCCACTCTACAATGCCGCAAAAGTGAAAAATAAGCACTGATAAACCAAGGTCTATAAAAAAGTTAAAAAAAAAGATACATATGTTGACAGACTATTTTTTCTCAGTTTGCTTTAATGGCATCCATTATATTTTTTTGGTATTGTGGTGTTATCAGCAGGACACTTTTTAACTAACCATCGGCATTTTTTTTCCCCACTTTTTGCTCGTAAAAATTACTAACCCTGTCAGCTAACCCAACAGGAATTTCTACTGGATTTAGAGCCAGGCTCTGGCAAACAGTCCTTCACAGTGCTGGATTTAGTTGATTTGTGCATGGTTTCAGGAATTTTATACGTCAAGCTGCTAAGGCACTAAAACTGACACTAAGTTGGGGATTCAAGTTCTCAATGTTGTTGACTGCCTTTGTAAAGGAGCAAAGTCAAGAGTAAATTAGGAGAAAGTTTTTGTCACACAATGATCTGATGGCCCTTTTGCATTTGTATCTCTTTTTGTGTGAGTGTGTGTTGGAAGTCGAAGGAGAAGCCTATATCTTGCCTGCTATCATTTCCTGAATGACCTCTGCTTTCAGCCTATGATGGATTGCGTTGTGCTCATAGACATTAATTTTCCCGAACCAGGGAAACACACGCTCATACACACTCACAAGGTTTACTCACAGGAAGAACATGTTTGTGTAAGGGTAATTCCTATAGAACAACGACTAAAGCCGCGTGGCGTGCTCTGCGGTGTGAAGAGCAAACATGCGACGCTGTACTTACACTTCCCATCAAGTTCATGTTCAGTGGTGCCGTCTTCTCACAAAGGCATCTAATGAGCGGAGTTCTGATGGTCAGCTCTAACTTCTCTGCCCCCTGCAGGCAAATATGGTTGCACACTGGTTGTCTGACAAAATGTTTCCCCAGCGTTTGTAAGCTTGCTTTTTATATAACCAGCAAAACCGAATAACCCTTTGGATGCTGTAATTTTTGATAAACCTCATACTTTTTTAATTAAAACATAATTAAAACATTGTATCCTTAAGCGGACATCACAGTGGGCGGTCGGGACTTTGTGTCTTATCTTCTGGGTATATGTAGCAATGGACCCAGCATATTTCCGGTATGACTTTTCCGGTATGACGATGCACCGTTTGTTCGGGGTACCAATTCTTCATTACTCACAAAAAGGGATATTTGTAATCTTTATTTTCTGTTACGGTCACAGGAAAAAAGAAAAAAAAACTGAATCGAGATTGCAGGTACATTCAGGTATTGACATTAATACTGCCCAACTCATCAAATGTGGATATGGTTGGTTATTGTAAAAATGCATTGTTGCTGCCATCAAAAGACATTTGTTGACCAATCAGCTGACCGAAGCATTCCTTGCTCCGCCCTTCAGTGGCAGTTCTCCGTTGTGTAGTTCCTCAGGAAATTGTGTCAAAAATGGTACGGATCAATTATTGAAGACAACCTTTGCCAATGGAAATGAACTGGTGCAGTCACCTTTTGGCTGCCTGCATATTTGAGTAGAGGTGTGCAGCAAGAGCAGAAGACTCCATAACAACAAACCGATGAGGAAAGTATGGAAGTAAAGGAGTGTGAAAGTGTAGGGAGAGTGTGTCCTCCCAGGAGTGAGCGGCCTGTCTTGTCGAGTAGTTCATCATCGCGTCCCCGGTGAGTGTGTCTGCGGCCGGGCGCCGCTGTAGCTATAATAAGACATAAATAAGGAACAAGGAAGACTCATCCCCCATCTTACTGCCTCTCTTTGCCTTTCTTTAGCTCTTAACACCCACACTCAAAGTGTTGTGCGTTGGTATTTTTCGTTTCAAGAAGGGTCATCCCCTCCATGTCTAATAGCTGATGAACTACCCATTCATCAGAATCAGCCAAATCTATTGCAATATACAGTGATTGGACACATCATTAGGTACTCCTCTAAGATTTCACTCAAGAGTGTCAAGCTAAGTATCGTTCCGGGCCACATCTTAAATATTGTTACTCGCATTATGACTGTCATTATGACTGTAAAAACAATATAAATATACCCTAATCACTTCATCATACTATGATACAGTATATAGCTCATATTTTTCGCCTTGTCTCAAATGACAGACATGGCATCCCACAGGCCTTGGTGACCACTGTTCAAAAGTTTTAACTTAACCTTCTCCTGCAATTTCTTAAAGTAATGATGATGGTCATAAAATGAATTTTAACAGTTTTATACAATGGAAATTTTAACTCTTTTTATTGCCAAGCATTATTGGAAGAGGAAACCTCTTGAGGGCCAGTACTTGTAGCATTTTCACTCATCTTTCAAGGCTGACAGAATATTGTGTGCAATGTCTATGTAAATAGCGGTGATATCATATGAAAGATTGATTTTTATTCCTTACTTTGAATTGCATGTAGGTAATAGCTGTGTGTGAAAACACTGCCATCCTATGGTCACAGTTATCACCACAATGCTCAATTGGCTTAAATTACGCAAGCATTAGTCAGGGGTGTCAGCTACCCTCCATATAAAACAGTATTTGACCAGAATTTTATGATTTATTATTGTTTATTTTATTTTTAATATTACTATTTTAAAAGAGGAGAATTCTCTTCCATGGCACTGAAAGAGTTAACAGTTGTTCTATAGGGCTATCGGCTGTGTATTAATCTGTAAAACACAATTGATGATCCCAACCCCATTGATAAAGCAAGAAATTTCACTAATTAACCCTGATGATGTACACCAATGAAGTAAAATCATGCATGGCAGGTGTATTGGACACTCTAAATTGTCCATATGTGTAATTGTGTGCTTGAATGGTTGTCCATCCTACTGTGCCCTTTGATTGGCTGGCAACCAGTTCAGGTTGTGCCCCTCTAATGCCCATAGACAGCTGGGACCAGCAAGCCTGCAACCCGAGTGTGGATAAGCAACTCAAGAAAATGGATTGATGGATGGTTTTAATGGGGAACCGTTTCATATTTCCCAGAATGCAACCACTTCATGAGTCCGTTACCTCTATTCTGCAGTCATCCAACGTATTTCTCTTTTTGTTGCACACACCGGCTGTGTTCACACTATTATATATATATATATATATATATATATATATATATATATATATATATATATATATATATATATATATATATATATATATATATATATATATATGTAAGTTAAGGTAGTCAGGTGCAATAACAGTAAGAAAGGCACCTCAGGAGATTGAGGTTTTGCTGGGGGGTTCCGCTAGCTTGTTCCTGCATTATTACCTCGATGGTGAACCGAGCCCACTTAATTCTCTCCCTTCTCCTTTGACCTGTACCCACACACACACACACACACACGCACACGCACACATGCTTACATACACAGTGTACTGCATATGTCAACGCAAACTGAGGGAATCCTGCACTTGGGAGGAAAGAAGGATGACGAGATAGTGTAGATTTATGAAAGGAAACATAGCAAACAGAGGTCTCATCTATCAGCAGACAGTGGCAGAAAATAGAGCATTTGCTTGCTCTTCTTGTGAAGCCTGTTACATTGCAGGTGATGCGTATGTATTTACTCAGCGGTGTGTTTGAGCCTGTCAATGTGTGTGTGTGTGTGTGTGGTCCCCACAGGGTTATCTTTACACAGAGCGGCGTACAAAAAGAGACAGATGGGGGCGAGAAGAGGGTGAGAAGAGAGTAGCTGAGGGGGATGTGTGTCTGGGTCAGAGACACAAGAAGAGAGCGAGCGAAGGAGGAATTTAAAAGGGGGAAAAAAATAGAGGACGGAGCATAGTGAGCACGAGAGGAGTTTTTCCTCAGGTGAGTTGTTCTGTAAGTGAGCGCTGATCTGCCCCGATCCTGTCACCGCGAGGAACGCTGCCTCCGCCGCACTGACAGTACAACACACACACATGCATACACACATAAATAACAGAGCGCCTCAGCTACATCATTTACCAACAAAAAAAAGGCTAATAGAATTCCTATACATAGTTTATTCAACATCAAAATCACTCAGTTATAGACGAATCTACAGCTAAGCAGTTAAATCAAACTAATGTCTATGAACATTTCAAGCTTTTAACATTCGTTTTTGTGAGATGAACTCCTGTCATGTCATTATAAAAGCTGGCAGGATTTTATTTCCAGTCCGGTTTTACCCCACAGGCCGTGTACGAAGGGTCGTTAATGTGGCATGCAACCGAATTAAAGGCTCAGTTTTTAATTGTGACCGCACGGATGGCCTGGTACAGCTTTGGATCATTTATAGGGGCGCTGAACTGAGTAATGTGTGTATGCATATGTACATGTGTGTGAGTGGGACACGGCGCTGTGTTTTATATGAGAGCTCTCTTACACAGGCCACTTTTTAAAGAGGCAGTCAGCGGGAGTGAGACGCCATGCTTAAAGGCGCTGTAATTGTACCCACACCTCAACCATCTTCCCCTCTATTTTCCCACATGCTGTCATCGTCATTAGAGACCGAGTATTGGCAAGCGTTTAAGCAAAACAAATGGTCTCAAAAACTGAATCAGAATAATCAAATCATAAATGAGAGTAGCAAAGCTTTTTGCTTGACATTGTACATGATGAAAAAAATATAAATGACAATGAAAGCAAGGTGGTATATGCTGGAATTTAGATGCATTTTTTAGCCATTTTCTATAAGTCGAAATGCTGGAAATCAATCTCGGTTGAGTTTTTGCATCACAGGGGCAGAAAATGAAACAAGTTGCTGGCATTGATAAATGGAGAAAAAATACAGCAGTTTACACAAATAAATAATTTTCAGACCAATTAATGGAAACACAGCAGACTATTGTGCCCTGGCATGCTGGTTGGGAATTACTGGTTTAAATACATACAAAAACTGGTAAAAAATTGGCATGTTTATCCCTCACTTCTGCTTCTCTCCTTTTTTTCAGTGCAAAATAGTCTCATTTAGCTAAACCTTAAAAGACAGCTGTTTGATTAGCACTGATAGGCAAGAATAACAAGAATATTGGCTTTTTTTTGTCAGAAAAAAATGAACAAAATACCGGTGGTTTCTGCCAACAACCAGTTACTGTATAGGTCCTTAAAAACATATTATATACTGTGTGCAGCTCATGGTAGCTGAATTTGTCACGGCATTATTCTCAATAAAAGAAGCAATCAGACTCAGACCACCATCTGAGTCCATACTTGTTCTCACACAGGAATATTACAAAAACGTAGGAGATCATTTAAAACTTGTGACGTCTCTCACTGATTCATTCAAGAGTGGCAAGGTGATTTGATTGCAGAACATTTGACTCGTTTATTAATGTTGGTCTTTTGGCATACACACTATCATAAACTTGGTGAAACATGGGTGCTGCGCAACTTCAGGTACCTATGTTAAAATGAACTCGAACAGTAGCGCGAGGGAAAGGAAAAACACACTGGCCGGTCACAGTGTGGGAAATCTGTAACACACTTAACTTCATGAGCAACGAATTATTAACTTAAAGATATGAACACAGTACAATATAAAGAGTTTAGGGAGACGAGATTTATTCTGTTTTGCTACAGTTACATGTTGCTTAAGTGTTGGCGTGTCTTGTACACGGTAACATAGAAAATACCAGATTTTGACTCCAAAATGAAGGGTATGTTTTATATTTGGAGTATTACGATGTGCGGGTCATGAACAGTCACCAAAGGCCTTCTGCGAATTTGGGTCCAATTCCAAGCTGTCCCACTTCAACCTTGCAAACGAGCAAAGAGAACTTTGAAATAACAGAGGCAGGGGTCAGGGATGAGCCGGATATGTGCACCTTGGGGGATGGAGCGCATCATAGTCGGTAGGGCTGGATGCAGCAGTGGAAGGTTGGTTCAGTAGAGGGCTGGGGCGGGGGAAGAGTGATTATGGTCGGTCTGGACTGCCAAGTCTGATAAATGACTAATCAGGACAACAGGGGGCCTTTGGTCCCTCGCTGGACTACAACTACAGCTACCACAAGCTTATCGCATGTACGTGCTACGTACGCACACACACATGCCCATGAAGCACAAAGGAGAGGCCAGGGAAAGATGAGATCTTTTGCCTCTTATGGTTGCAGCTGATCTTTGCTTGGAGGGATGTTATAGACGCAGCTCAACCCCCAAGCCCACCTTCCTGGTATTGCCTGACTCCTCACTCCAGGTCTTAATGGTGGGCAAGGCAGAGACAGACAACAGGTCACAGCTCATCATGTTTGGCCAAGAAGGAGACATATTATTGCTGAAAAGTACGGGTAAAGTTGGAGAAGTGGACTACCCACTTTTGTATCTTAATGCCGCCCGCCCCCACTCACCTAAACACACACATTACCACTCTGCAGTCCCACGTGGCTTCATTTCTTACCCCATTCCTAATGACATCCTTTTGAGAAACATACCACGGTGCTAAATTTATTATTATTTTAAACAGATATATACTTATCTGAATATTTCACAAATACAGTATAAGTAATATTAATTTAGTATTATATTTGTAATAGTACTATAATAGTAGTAACATTTATATTCTAATCAATTTTATTTTATTTCATGAATAAAAATGCTATATCACAACAATGTATTTAAGTAGTTACAAATATTTCTTTTAGAAAATGATTATAATGACAATTTATTTCCAAAAATGAATGCTTGTGTGTACGTTCCAATAATGAATAATTTATTAGAATAATCAAAGAATAGAATAGAATAATCAAAGTAAAATAAATAAGAATGTAAGTCATCTTTTTTTAGTGAAATCGTGAAAACATTGCTTTTTGTATTTAATACCATTCATAAAAAAATAATGACAGAGTAATAATAATAATAAATGTGATACTATGCCACAGCCAATTGAGATTTGGCATATGTTATTCTTTTATAAGTTATATTCTTTAATTAAATGTCTAGATGAAGAAAGAGTTATGTCACTACAATAAGGTATTATAATTTAGAATACCATTGAAAAACATCATTATCAGAAATAAATGTTAATAAGTCTTGTCCAAAAAATGAACACTTTACAAAAAAAACAGAAGTTGTAAAGTATTTTGCAGAAAATCTGTATTTTGTTCATTAAATCAATGTAATATTTTTGTTCAATTTAATTCATGCAAACTCTCCCGCGTAAATGCTCCTGGTAGAAACGAGCCACTGTTTCCCCATCACACAGTTGATGCTGCAGGTGGATTAGTCTCAAATCCCGGCACTATAATTCAAATTTCCTTGCAAATATGTACTCATGGCATTCCCAGGGCAGAAGTCATAACACGGGAAGCGTAGCTTGAGCCTCCCCGGCTCCAAAACGTCAACTCGAGCTAACTTGAAGCCAGGCAGAAGCCTGGTGAAGTCAACTTCCCTCTGACTTACTGTCGCTACCAATCACCAGCAGCATCCTCGCAATGCCATGTGATGCGCCTCCTGCAGATGCTGGTGTCTCTGCCCATTCGGCCTCTTGGAGGAACCATCTGATTGGATTAGCCGGCCCTCAGAATACGTCCGGACTGGCTCTTGGCCGGCGGGATGCAAATGAGCTCCTTAAAGAGGAAAGCGAAGGCTTGAACCTGAGTGGGCCTGGCAGTGTGGCTGCGGGCATGGAGTGAAGACAGAGGAGATCAATTCTACCTCAGAAAGACAAACTGATAAAAATGTGTTCCCTTGCTCTTTTACCAGGGCTTGAGTTGTGTATCCATATATTTGTTTTTGTCAAGACACAATCATATATGCTGTACAGTACATCCACTTTCCCTTAGACTGGACTAGAATCGAATAGAATAGAATGTTTTTATTGTCATTTCATAGCAGGTATAGAATGAAATTAGGAGCGTTGCTCCAGTTGGTGCGTATTAAACGTACTTAGTATAATTAAAAAAAAAAAGTATAGCATTTCTTAATAAAGGTCGTCAGTCAGGGAACATTAATCGTGTTTTTGTTTCCTGAGAGACATGTTGGGTCTTAACCTGGTTCTCATACAGTCCTCGAGCAAGTCCCTCTGTTAAAGGCTTTTGGAGGCAACTTGGCCCTTCTCTCACCCCCTTTGCTCCCCAGGGAGGTTTTATCTGTCCATTTCCTATTCCTGCACCAGGCTCTCGGGACACCTTAATGGCGCCGTGTTCCCTGTCAGTCAGATATTTAAATGGAAACCGACCATGAAAGTATGGCTGCTCTGGGCTGCCTCGTTGTGGCCCGTCCTTGTTCTCAGCAGACGGATTCAAAACTCACAGGCCCGAAGCCCAGCCACGAGCTCCAGACAAGCGCACGGAGGGAGGGAGGTAGTAGGGGGAATGATGGGTGGAGGGGGGCGGGGGGGTCAGGCTCAATCTGCAAGTTTAATATCCCCCATCTGGTTTTAAAGCTGTTTACCTTGCAGATTTGATCAAGGATACAGATGCAAATGGAGGCAAAGGCTCCTTGCTCTGGAAGCCTTCTGTCCACAGGTTCATTGATTAATGCTAAATGGTCTCCAGCATCATTCCCAATCACTCACTTCACTCTCTTGCTGTTTCCCGAAAACACAAAACATTACAGAGGTAGCTTGATTTACAAGTTTGATTTGTTCAATAACCAAGATCCCAACTCAAATTCCTAAGCAATAGGTGTTCCCCATTGATATGAAATGACATGCCAGCTCGTTCAAGCTCTCAACCTCCACACTATTTATGTTTTTAAAATAGGAAAATACCATTTTATATAATCGTAGAAAACACAATTTTTTTTTAAAGGTAATTGCTATAACTGTTAATGGGTTTTTCATTGAGTGGCCATTGATTGATTGTGATTGGTCAATTTCCATTCAAATGGGCACAATGAAAGACACTGATCAATATACTGTCTGCCAATCACATTACATTTACAATTTGCAAAATGCAACTTTGACAAGTTTTGAGAGCAAAATCACAATTGTGATAATTGTGATTTTGCTCTCAAAACTATATGTATCATTCAGCACTAACCTGGAGTTTGTGCTTAACAGCTTTCGGCCAAAAGTCTAAACATGCAAAACGGCCAACACGTTCGTAACAGCCATTGATTAAATTCTAACGTACCCTTAAATTTCTCTAAAATCCTGAAAATTCTTACCCATTTAGAACCAAAAAATAGAAAAATGTGGACCTAGTAAAGACTGTTTTTCCCTGTTTAGACTATCGACCGAAAGCGGCCATTATGTCCAGTAAAGGGATAATTGACCAGCCAGTGCAGCTTCTGAATCATTACATATATATATATATATATATATATATATATATATATATATATATATATATATATATATATATATATATATATATATAGACACACACACATATATTTGGGATCTTATGTTAATTAGCTAAAGCGTGTAAAACCCAGGTAAAAACATCAAAATTGTATATACATATTAAAACTTGGTAACAAAATAGTATAGTAAATGCTACGTAAATATAATATACATGTATACAATTAAAAAACAAATTAAAAAGTATACAATGGATTTATTTACCATATATGACGAGCTTGTTATGGCCATATTCCCAAGTAAGGCTAGCCTAGGATAGGCTAGCTTAGCTTTCCTTGTATTCTTGATTATCTCCAGCTTCGTTTCCATACAAATCATTTTCTTCTCTCTTTAGCATCACTAGCAATCTTGGGACCCATGGCTAACCCATTCAAGTTTGAATTAAGCAGTAAAATGCACAATAAATATGTTATTTTCAGCACTCCGATGACATCCAGTCCATAGCATGCCGCCATTTTGCCCGTGACACCGACCAATAGCAGACCCGTATCCGAGTGACGCGTTGCAGCGCAGGCAGTTTGACGGGACCAAAAAATAAGAGCAATTACCTAAAAAACGCCAGAAGATGGAAACAAAACAACACAAATACAGCCAACCGCTAGGATCATGACAGTTGTTTTTGTCGTAAAGCGGGAAAAATACCGCAAAGAGGGTATGTATATACAGATGGAAATTTGGTTGGAATGTTAAAAAATATCCGAATTCATCAAGTAATCAAAGAAATAATTGACATATTTATCCATTAATAAAATAAGTGAGTTTAAGTCAGTGACTAGCTCCATAATTGCAAAATCCTTTTGTACGCATATAGGTTCGAGTTGCGGCCTACAGTTGTCATCCTCAACCACATGGTTTACTTCCAGGCCATACAAAATATTTAACAGTATCATACAGTAGATTATTCTACAGTATTTCTATTCCATTACGATTTACAAATTAAGGCGCATATACTCCACTTTACATACAAATTTGTCAGAAAACACATGACATCTGAAGGCTTGTGTAGACCACTGTCCACCTCAACACTTCAAATCATCATTGTGTGACAATAAGCAGATGTAGGTGTTGCTAGCAACCCTTGCCGACAAGCTAATTTAACCCCGTCATAAATCTCTGTGCCCAGTTGGCCATTTTAGCAGTTTGGCACAGGGCACAGTCTAATTAGATCCTCCCTCTGCTCCTCCCACTCTCCTCTGACTTCCCGTGCCTCATTGCTACATATGCTCGTACACCTGGCCTGCTTCGTTACCTGTTTACAAATGACCCGGCTGCTTCTTGCTGCCTTCAGCACCCGCGCCGGCACTGCAAAGTAGTCAATCTCTCTCTCGCCAGCGCCTCCCCTGTGTCATAATTAGGCCTCGGAGCTCATGTTTGCTTAGCATTATAATCTAGTCCACCTGCTTTTTCGTGCTCACAAAGCGTCGCCCCACTTACACCGCAGAGGAGCCCCACGGAATCTGTCACAACTACCCAGCAAGTGAATCCAGCAAAGGCAAACAGCTTCGAGAGGTGGCAACTATTACCATCTTCATTTAAAAGTGAAAGACGCACAAAAAGACCATCAATTGCATCGACTTTCCAGGCAAAATCGAGCCTCATGGAGTGTCCGAGAGCAACCGTCCAACATCCCTCTGAAAATAATTACTACCTCAGTCACTTAGAAAAATGGTTTTGGTAGCACACTACAACATTATGGACTGAAATATTGCACTGCCCACAGGTTGGCATGGGAGAAGTTATCAACATAGCGTAAATTAGTTGAGAAGCTATCAACGCATAACTTGGTCAGAAAGTGAAAAAAAAAACCTTAGAATGACAGAAACAACATCCCTACAGTCTTAAACTTGAACGTTATCAACATGGCTGCTGAACAATGGCTCTGACCATGTTATCATTGAGTTCTTGAGCACACGATGTGGCCAAGAATGAGTTCAGTGTCTCTCGCGTCATCTCATTCAGAGCATTTGGAATGTTGGTCGTGGACATCTTAATACAGTGGGCCCCCGGTTTACAGAGATTAAGCACTAAAATGCATAATAAATACGATATTGAAAGCACTCTCACACGAGATCAAGTGTTTAGGCAGCCGCCTTTGTGATCCCATGCGCCGACCAATAGCAGACTAGCATCTCCGTGACCCCATCACGCTGACCAATAGCAAACCAGCATCTTCATGACCCCATCACGCTGACCAATAGCAAACCAGCATCTTCGTGACCCCATCACGCTGACAAATAGTAGACCTGTATCTTGTCAATATCAATCGTAAAGCGGGATAAATGCCTTAAAGAGGGGGTGAAAGAACTGAGTATCCGACATCGTAACGTGAGAAAAACGTAAGCCAGGGAAGCTGTAACCCGGGGGTCCACTGTACTACAGTATATGCACGTGAATATTCCTTTAGAGTGAAGTATTCCTCGCCTTTGTCGAGTAATTTTATTTTTTCGTTCACAGTCATCATCTTCCTTTTTCCTTTTCTGTTCACTTGATGAATTAGAAGGCGCATGATGTTTACAGGCCATTTGAGGTTTTATTTATGATCAGAAGGCTTGCCAAGCCAATACCATATGGGAGACGAGACCCGCTGCTGGTGACCCACAGACAGACAGAGGTACTGACTGACTGACTGACTGACTTGACTTGATTGATATTTTCTTGGTCCCACGAGGGAAATAAATGGCCATTATTGTTAGAGAAGATTAACTTTTGATGACATGCTGTTGAAAATTCCCAATTCAGAACAATTCCTAATTTTAACTAAATTTTCCCCAAACTTATCAGAAATTTACCATGAATGTAAATCATTGGTAATTTACATTCATGGTAAATTTCTAGGTAGTAGGTAGTGGCAATAGCAAACGGGCTTGTGTGTGTGTGCATACATGTTTGTGTGTGCGCCTCTGCATGCTTGTGTGTACGTGTCAGGGGTTTCAGTGTCAGGACTAATGGTGTCTAGAAGGGTCCGCCAGCTTGAAGATTTATGCCACAAATTAGTCAAATGTGATCAAACGGCCACCCAGTTAATCATGCAGGTCCCACGTTTGTCGCTGCATTATCTGCAAGCATAACTGTAGACAGCCAGTCTGAGACATGACAGACCAACAGCGGGCGCCTGCAGGGGGCTTTTAGGAGCTGGGGGGCTGGGGACAGCCACACATTGATGTCTCAGTGATGAATGTAATTATAGGGGTGCAAATAGGTATTGTAAACAAGCTTTATGTTGCTGTTGATGAAAACCATATATGGAAATAAACCTAGGTCCAGCAATTCAGTCGAGACCTTGTTTTTTTTTTTTTAAAGATTTTCTCATCCCTACAATTTCAAATTAGTGCCAATGTACTGTTAAGTATTAGTGCAAAGTATAAATTCAGTTAATCACACTTCATTTCAAAATATAAATCCAGTGCTCTGTTGACTTGGGATGGATTTATTCCGTAGGTCCAGGGTTCCCAGTGCTTCTCACAGTATCTTGCACATTTTACATAGGAATGCCCGAGATGAATTGTGCAGCACTTATGCCAATCTGGCAACCGTAATCCCGGGTGAGCGCAGTGAGTTGAGCTGCTTCCGCATTCTGTTTTGTGTGACATGCCCTTGATCTTTTTTTCTCCATCCGTCCCATCACTTTATTTATAAGGGTAGTTTTTACTAGGGTTTTACGTATAGTGAAAACAGCATGGGGCCCAAAATGGAGCCCTGTGGTGATTCGTGCTGCAATGTTTTCTACAGAAATATTAGAAAAAAAAAACGTTACCACAATAAAGTCACTTGAAGAACGGTTTAAGTAGACAAAAACTGTGTGTTGTCACTAGATTTAAATAAGAGCATTAAGCCTATACAGCCGCGTAAATCTAGACTTGGTGAACATTAGCATGAACGGGTGGCTTTGCACGCACCTCCGGCCATTAGCAGCAGACATCTAGCCATGAATCCAATTCCTCACATGACTTCCAATTCATTAGTGTTTAAGTGTTGACTGGTTAAAGCGAGCCCTATCGCTCAACGCCTCTCCCGCAGTCCCGGCAGAGCTCGAGATGATGCGAGCGCGGAATGGCCCGGCGCTATTCTGTTATTCCAAGCCATTAGAAGGTGCCAAGCTGGCGAAGGGATCCAGTGATGTGTGCTGCACTTTGTGACTGGAGTGGATCTTCTCTCGCTCCTCTTCTGACAGCCATTTTAAACGCTCGTTTATGCAGCGTTTTTAATATCAATAAGGGAAGCAGGCAGGCGGGCTTCTTATAAACACACACCAGGCCAGGCTGGGAATCAGCAGCCTCCATCTCCCTGCTATGACAGGGCGTGGTAATTATGTCTCTGGGAGAGTGTGTGTGCTGTTTGCCGGGTGAAAAATGATAATGGGGTGATTTTTAAGTGCCATATCTCCCACACGGGTAATGAAAAGTACTTTTAATCCAGTTGGAAGGAGCGGCGGGGTGGAGGAGAGGAGTGACTGTGGTGAGACGGAGCAGAAGGGTCTGCTGTGATGGGAAGGAGGAAGGATGCTGATGGAGATTGGGGCGGGAGGGTGGGGGTGGGGGTGGGGGGGTGCTTGTGAGGGGACCAAACGAGGAGGGATGAGAGGTTTCAAGGCGATGCGGTGGTTAAACGTTTGTGTGTAAAGGAGGTTGTGTTGTTTTGCCAGGGGAATGCTCAAGCCTTCGCATGGAAGCTTGGAGCTCAGCAATTAGAATAATTAAGAGGGACTGACAAGTTTTTAGTAGGTCTCTTGTTTGCCTTCTTTTTCTCTCCCAGTCTCACTTTCTGTCTTGTGTATGAACGAAAATCTTTACGCGCTCAAATCGGGGATGTTCCAATGTTTTTCTTAGCGTACAGGAAAATGGAAGGATGATGAACTGAGGTTGAACCATGTCAAAGTAGCCGATATACCTTGAAATATTTCAGCTTAAAAGTAGTCGTAGTTAAGGTCTTTTTCAACTCCCACACTTTTTGTTTTTAAAGAGAGTTGCGGGTTGTGTCAGATGTTCTTTTTAGTACACGCAGTGGGCTGCAAGAAACATGAATGGGGACCCACAAATAGCACCAGGCCATGCTTTAGACATCCGTCTGCTTACATGCAGTATGTCATTAAAGTGTTTTTACTTATTGCCTGAATGAATCCGTTGTGGTGTTCAAAATGGCTTAATTTCGTGTCTCAACCTGTTCTCCGTATAACTGTTTCCAACTATTTTCTATGCCACTTGCTCTCATTAGGGCCGGATAAATATGTAACACCCATGAGCATTGTGTAATGAGAAGGTGAACCCAGGATTTGAAAGCAGAATTTGAACATTATATTTTCGTGGGAAAAAAATAATTTGGTTATAATAAACATGAGAGTGAGTACTGTAGACTACTGGCACATTTTAAGACATGTAATAATGTACTGTCAATGCTTTAAGGGCTGGATCAGAAAACCCAGCCATAGGCCTCACCCTCCAAAGCTTGTCTGTGACTCATGCACACTCGGAACAGTGACACATGTCCGTCAACATCGTGTCAGTCACGTCAGTTTTCCACTTGAGTGTTTTTGTGAGATGTCATCAGCACCTCATCCTCACATCTTTGTTAATCTGCAAAGCTGTGTTCTTTCTTCTACATTATTGCAGTGACATTAACAATCAGTCAAGGCTGTCAAATGCGCAAGCGCTGCATGACCTCCACTTGACCTTTGACTTTATGTCTGCATCGCTGCACTAGTCCTCCAGTGAGACATGTAAGGTTTCATGGGAATCATCCGTTGAAATATTTTGCATACAAATCAAGGAGTATGAAAAATGCAGTTAAATAGCTTTGTCACACAAGTGTGTTGTGTATGTGTGGGTGCGTCCATATGAGTGAGTGTGTAGAGTTTGGTAATGACTTCACAGCCCATTAGTGCTTTGGCTTGATATGTCACACTTCATTATGTACTTAGATCAGCGGTGCATGAACTTGGAAAGGAAGCGTTGCCTGTCTAGTGTGTTTGCTGCCGAGAGCATGTGGCGATCCCCATATTAAGGCCTTAACACCCTTCTAGGTCCTATCATCGTTATTGTTGTGCCTTGTGTGAAATTAGACATTCCTGTGAGTGAAATTAGACATTTCTGTGAATTTTTTTTTTTTTTAAACTGACTCACGGAAACAACCCAACTCGCCGCTGTACAGATCCATCTGGCCACATGGTAGGGCTGACACTTTTGAATCTTTTTAAAATTGATAATGCAATTGATTATTCCATCGAATAACTCAGTAATGCCCCACACCCCCCCTCCGTTTTAAAAAAATAATCTTGTGAGTTGGATGTCTATCTATCTATCTATCTATCTATCTATCTATCTATCTATCTATCTATCTATCTATCCATCCATCCATCCATCCATCCATCCATCCATCCATCCATCCATCCATCCATCCATCCATCCATCCATCCTTCCTTCCTTCCTTCCTTCCTTCCTTCCTTCCTTCCTTCCTTCCTTCCTTCCTTCCTTCCTTCCTTCCTTCCTTTCTTTCTTTCTTTCTTTCTTTCTTTCTTTCTTTCTTTCTTTCTTTCTTTCTTTCTTTCTTTCATTTTAATAATCTGCTCAGGCACCAACAAAATTTACCTCTGCTAACAGCTTAGCAATCATGATGAGCATTAGCCCGCATGCGATTAGCACTTGTGGTCAACAAACACTAACCACCATTTTGTTCACGGGCATACATAATATTATTTGTACATTACACCTATTGTTTGTACATTACACATGGGACAGTATAATAGAAATAACTTGACAATGCTTCAACAATATTCAATGAATAAACTAGCTTCTATGAGGTTAATGACTTCCTGTTCTTCATCTTTGTCTTCTTCTTGACAAGCAGACTGGGCATGTTTCAAGCTTGATTGTCCTCTACTGGTTAAAATTTGAGCACCTAAAACTGAACAACTTTAGATTTTTTGTAGTTGCTGGGTATATATTCTCGGATAATACAGTTCTAGTGCTTATTGGGGTTCTTATCTGTGCCTAAAGCACAGTGCTTTGAAACAAGCAGAGGTCAGATTGCACAATTTTGCATAAACAAACAATGCAAGGGCATGAGCATGGTATTGAATTAGCAATCAAAATTTTGTACCGTGTGAATTTTATACCGTGCCCACGCACACTGCACTCAACCATGCTGCGGTAAAGTTTCATGTTACAGTTTTAGTAAAGTTAAAAAATATATATATACTGGTGTGTATATATATATATATATATATATATATATATATATATATATATATATATATATATATATATATATGTGAAGACTGTCTACACATGCAAGGAGCTTCCAACCGGAATGTGATCAGCTTAAAGTACTTGGCCCAAAACCCAACAAAGGCTCACTTGCTTCCGCCAATGCTAATATTGCTTGACCGCTAGTTGGAAGCGCTGTGCTTATTGGGCCTATTACACAATTTCAATAGGTGGACTGAAAAGTCTCCCCGTGCTCTAGAATCAAAAATGCTACTGTCATAATGTCTTACACGTGAACTAGGAAGTGGATGACAAATGAAAACAAACAGGTTTTACAACCTTGGTAGAGGTCTGCTCTCTACGGGGAGCCCTTTTGATGTTTGTTTTTTTATGGGATTGAGGGTAGTACAGGTAAACTGTCACCCCCTTCCAACTGATGTCAATGGCTCCAAGCATCCCCCTTGCTCTCTTCTTCGGCTGCTGCTCCTCTTACTTTGAGGGTCAGTGGGCTTTGGGAGCTGTCAGCTCCGCGCTGCTTTCAGCTGGCTGACAGGCCGGGGTCCGAGGTCAGTGGTCAGGAGTTAGAGAGCGGGACGTGACCCAAAAGATAAACAGCGAGGGGAGGAGGGTCAAACACCCATTCGCCCTGAAAGAGCCTGTCTTTCTCCACACATGAAGTGGTGGGGGGGATACAGTGCTTTCATATCACGTGAATGTTGATTCTTCTGTCCTCGTCATGCATCATGTAGGGTGTGTGCTGTTTTTAACTCTGCCTAATATCCAACCGCTTCCTGGTACTTAATATTTGACTTCCTATAAGCTGGTATACAGTGTATCTCACCATCCAAGTTGGGTGTCATTTTTAACTGCATCTTTGGTAGCATAAAATAAAATTGCCCCCCCTCTGTCAATCTGAGCCCGAAAAAAACCTGAGCATGCATGTATGGCTTACCTTTTGACACTATACGTGAGATGTTTGCACGCTGTGCCTCTATTCGCCTGTTTACAGCTCCCTTTAAAGCACCAAGGTCACGACGTGCCGCCACCAAAGCATCGTTGTGTCCATAAAGCGTATACGTCGACGCAAACTGGCACTTTGTCACGGTCACCGAGCAATTCATATATCGACGCACTCATATCATCATATTTTAAGCGACACGTGCATGGTTGCCTGACGTGCCGGACCCCCTCAACCACACCAGCATCACCCCCACTCCCTTCCACCTAAGATAGGTAATGGATGACAGACTAAAAGAGACTGAAGGGAATTAAGATAAACACGCGCTGATAGGACTAACCAGCCCGGGCCTAAGCGCTGTCTGCTTATGCCGAATTAAAACATATCGCACGCTAACACAAAGCACACTCCAAGGATCCCATGATGGATTTATATCCAAACGGCATGCTTAAAGAGTGGAATAAATGTTTGGACAGTGGTAGCTCTTTGAGTAATTGATCAATGAATCACACAAGAGATCTTGTAAATTATGAAGACAAATCAAAGCGCCATAACTCAGGGCCTCTATTAGAAAATGTTCAACACATTTAAACTGATAACAATGACAAGGCGTTGTTTTGTTTCTTTGCTCAGGAGGCGTTCTGCATGTTGATTATGTAGAGTGAAGCGAAGGCATTGTAAAGGCACTTTTTACACACTGCTTTTTTTTTTTTTTTTACGCCTCTGTGTATCTGTGCAGATCAGCAGCATATTTTGGGTCCACAGGCTAGAAAATGTTTTACGAGAAAGCTCAGCATTTGGCTTTTCTAACTATGAAGACCACCGGCGAGCCGATCGGCAGGATTGATATTAGGTCTAAATCACCCGCAAAACGGCTAAAGATAAAGTTGTTTTGCAACTTCAGCTCAACCCTTGGTATCCCTTAATTACACAACAAAATTAGCTGTTCACCTACAATTCAGGATGCGGGCTAAAATCCTTCCAGCTGATCGGCTCTCCAGTGGACTTCATTGGTAGAAAAAGCCATTTTCTAAATGGCTCTTCTATGGGCATTCTATTGTTAATATTAAGTGAGTGTGCAGTTATTTGACTTAACTGAATCGTTTCTTACATGGCAATGTGGTCTTGGCTCATGCACACTGGGAAACTCGTTATTGGATATGTTTTTGTTAAGTACTGTTGTAACTTGACAACAACTTTAGTGTTGTATTGGAGCACAGTGACCAAAAGCACTTTTACATTACAGGCTCCAAAACGACCCGGCCTCCCTTGAATTTTCTTGGCCTTCCCTGGCCTCCTTTCTTTCACCACTACATTGAGCACTAATCAATTGGGGCAAGATAAACTAAATTGCGCTAGCCTCTACTGCACACTCGCAGTGTGTGAGGTTCTGCCACAAAAAAATCACAAAAGGCTGAGCCCTGGTCACTGGTTTTGTGGCATTTCAAAATATGAATCATGGTTGCACAATATGCTGACATTGCAAATTATAGTTTGGTAAAATGCACAGAAAAATTCACACGTGAAAATTCAATTTGTAAGTCAGACAACTGGCTGCTGCCAAGACCTAAAAGTACAGTTTAAATGTGAAAAAATGGATCTCACTCTTATTCACTTGAATAGACCAGGCCAGGTACATGCGACTCGGGTACATTTTTTACCACACATTTTCTTTAAAACACAACATGTGTACTCTACCGGTATAAACTATATTTTTCTGACAGTGGCTGATGGTTTCTCGTCACAGTGACGATCACAGGCTCTTTCTTGGCCTGAGCTCTAGAACCAAGTTTTAAGATGTTCTGCAGACCTGTTCCACATTCTCTGCAAGTCCTCCATCAAGTGTAATAGGAAGTTGACCACACAGGATGGAACCAGGTTATTACAGTGGAAAAGTAGAAAACATGGATTTATAAATCTCTACCATGTTTAAAGCACATTTGGTCCCTTCGGTTCATTTATTTTTGTGAGTTAATACTTTTCCTTGACCAAAGCCAGGGCACCGGCCTGTTTCTAATGTTTTATTAAAAAGATCTGTAAAGCAATGCCTAACAAATCATTAAAAAAAAGAAGAAAAAAATACTCAAAGGTCCACCTCCTTGGCAGAGGTAAATGAATGACCGGTGAGTTTAGGGCAAATGAGGAAAAGTAGTGTGAGCTGTAAGCACTGAACATGGACGAAAGGGGGAGGGAGGACAAACATGGCTGAACCTGGTTAGGAGGAGGTCACCCTCCGCCTGGGGAGACTGGTGCCTCAAGATTAGCCTCCACATTAATGGACTTAATGCACGCATGCACACAGATAGACACACACACCTTCATGCTGCAGGCTAGTCCCAAAGAATTTGTATTTCGTGGGGGGAGTGGAACTAGTGAGAACACAGCCCTTACCCTCATATCCTATTTCTCCATCCCCACTGCTGCATTACAATCCCATTTAACTCGCCCTGCTTCCTACACAATCCTATTTATGGACGCAACCGCTACATGCACACACACCAATCCTATTTGTGTGCCCCCTTCCTCTGTACGCAGGTGCCATCTATCCAAAAGGCCGCCGTGTGTGTGTGTGTGTGTGTGTGTTTCTCAGTCATTTGTGTGTGTATACCACCCTGAAAATGGAGTTGGCTTAACCCTGTTTTGGTTTCAAAACTACCTTATGTCTGCCTTAGAAAATCTACTCAAGTCCACTATCTTCATATTTGTTGTTGATTCCTTCCCAGCACCGTCCATTCACGTTTAAACAAGACAAAGTGCCCGACCTAAACACGCTGCTGTCTCCAGCTCCAAACTCTAGCCCAAAGCCGCCACTCAACCGGCATTATGAAAGCGTGTTCATGCCGTTTGAAGGTGCCGGATGAAAGGCGGACAGGCGTCAGGGACCCGCTTGGTCTGACACTCCCGATTAGTCGCTGCTGTTGGTGGAGGAGGAATGACGGAGGGATGGGTGGAGGAGGTGAAAGGCAAGGATGTCCTCCTCTAACTGGATTTGGGGAGTGGGGGTGGGAGGGAGGGGTGGAGGAAAGGTTTATGTAGAGCAACTTGTTCTGTCAATGCTCATCTTTATTAAAGGTGGAAAGGTGTAGCAAGGTGGCTGTATTTCAGCACTGTCATTTTCAAGGACTTGTTAGTCCAGAAAAACAAAATTGGGTTCCACGGCTAAATAACTGCTTGTCTTTCCATGTCTCCACCATATCACAGATTTTTAAGTTGTGGCAAAAACATGCACTAATGACAATTTCAAAAACAATACATAACTCAATGGTTTCTGACACATTTTTACTTCAATTCAATGGACACTATATTGTTGACTGAATATTGTTTTATTGTCCGTCTACATGTATTGCTTGAGACATCGCAACTATCCATGGTTTTCATTATACAATATGAGATTTTGTTCTCTGTGTTTGTATCAAGCTAGCAAACTCTCTTGCCACGTTGTGCAGTTGTTTTTAACACTTGAAAACCCATAGAAATCAAACTCCAATAGTTGAAGGCTGCATGTTTTTGATTATTCTTTCTCAAAACACATAATTCAAATGATAAGGACCTCGGGATGAGCATTTTTGACATTTGAATATCCTACAGAAAATATAAATCTCATACCAACTATTGGGGTAATCCTAAACATTTTTTTGTTCGGTGAAAAACATTTACAAAGACAGAAGACCAAACACCTATTTTACACTTATGTAAGACCAACTTTTGTAAAGTTTGTTTGCTTACTTGTACCCAACATTTCTCCCTAGAAGCATAAGATTTTAGACATTTTTTCTCCCATAAATATTAGTGTATGCAATGAATTGGCTGGCTGAAGCAGCACATCTGTGTCAACAAACAGGCTATAAGCATCATAGTGATCTTAGACATTTACATCTAACACGCCAGCAATCAAGCGCTGCTAGCTATCGGCTAATTTATGGTAGACGCACCTATAAGGGAGCCTGAGCCATCAGTGTTTACTTTCTCTACAGGTGCTGTATGTCAATATCAATGTCAGTGTAAATAAGTCATTCATTAGTGCCCTTGGCGATGGAGCGTGCTTTCAGAGCAATGTTGTGTTGTTTGTTTTGGGATTCCACAGTAACACTTTGCAGGAAAGAGATTAGTCAAGGTGTTACGCTGTTACACACTGCCATGGAAAACCTCAAAATAAGTGTACTAAGGCATTCATGTTCATATGTTATTTGGTAAATTAAGGTTTATTTTGAAGTTAACCGTCTTATGTTCACTGTCAGATCTAGCCCCCGGGCCTTCAGTTTGACACCTGTGAACTTATCATTTTAATCAGGTGTGTTGCTGAACTATTGAAAACATGCAGCCTACAAGCCCTCGAGGACTAAAGTTAAATATGTATATTTATACAATTTGTGCACAATATGTCATTCTCCTTCAAATGTAATTTCTCATTTAACAGTTTAGGAGGATTCATTTAGCTTTGATTTGTATGTTTGGTATGACAGTGAGCTCCAACAGGTAATGCCAAAGAACGTTTTGGTAGGTTCAGGTCTTACGTTGTCATAATGTACACACAATATTCAGTGGGTCTTGACAGATCAGTCAAAATGCTATAAAAGTGCCAGCGAAATGGCAACTCTGCTATGAAAAACGGATGCCTGTCATTGATTTATTATGAATGAACTCTGGTCAAGTTGGTCGTTCACTGTCTGTGGAAACGAGCCCCTATTACTTCTTACTGTTGCTTTTAAGGCCCACCATTCCAACATGTTGATATACGGTGTCTACCGTTTGACAGACATTTCTATCCAAAGCCAGCGGCGTGGTGAAATAGTGTGACCGAGCTGAATTTATTAATCATTCAATTAACTAAATGTTCTTTTAGATGGATGAACCGTCTGAGGGAATTGTCGAGCGCAAGAGCAAGGTAGATGGCGACTTGAACTTAAATGTGCCACACTTTGGCTGCCTGTCACCTGCTTTTGTAGTGTTTATGTCACACTCAATGTTTGGATTTGTGAAACCAAGTATGCTAAGGTATCTAAGGTCCCTTACCTAGTCGGATGAAACGTTCCCATGTGTCTTTTTTTCAGGGGGGGCAACTGGGAAAGTTGCTGGCGCAATCGATGGTATCGGACTATCAGGCCATTTCAACCATAAATTACCTGCGGCTAACAAAGCGTGCTGCTGTAACTATTTCATGGGCACTCAAAGTCACCTCAACCCATGTTGCTGCACACACACACACACACACGCACACACACTCTTGCACACATGCATGCATGCATGCACAAATGCATATAGAGTAATAAATAACAAATAATACACACAGTCCCTATTTGACCTCAAATATGGATGCACTCTACAAAAATAACACTGTATGAAATAAGTTAGATATGTATTATATTAACTCAGTGTACAATCTTTTCGCGCCTGCTAGGAAAATGTGATATCCAAATTTAAACAATAGCTCAGTCGACTTGCTTTTATTGAAAATAATCCCGTAACAACCTCAATTAACACGAGCTGCTACATGCACTGACTGCTAACAGCCACCTGACGTCCGCCCTCCTGCTCGTCCCGTTATGGTAATTATTGTAAGCAAGAATACGGCCGATATAAAAATGCACATCTGTGCGTCAAACATTCAGCTTATCTGCCTGACAGAGCAATCTTCCTCGAATAGTGTTGAATTAAAAAATAAATGAATCTTTAAGTTACTGTTTATAAGACGCACCCATACTTTTAGCCTTCTTATAATTGGAGAGTCGCGATAATTTTTGTCACTTAAAATATATTATTTGATTTTTTATTTTTTAGGAATGTTCTCAGCAGCGTTCAAATCTAATCAATTTCAAAAGATCAAACAAGTGTCTAGTGTTTGTCCTCGTCCGCTGCATGCACATCTCAGCAATGTGTGCTAATGTTGGCATGTTGCGGTGCAGCAGCTCTACCCTGGAGGTAAATGTTTAGTAGGCCTACACACACATACTCAAGCAGGACAAATGAGAATACAGACCACCATCTGTCCAAGAGACACCACCTCACCCTCTCCTTAACACTCCCGCTACCCTTGTACACTTTTCTGGTGTCATTTTTAATGCTTCATTAATCCTTCACTGTCCATTTACTCTTTTTTTTTTTTTTTTTTTTTAACCCTCCATATTATTGAGGTCAACATAATTTTATTGTTGTCAAACGCCACAATAGATCTTGCATCTTAGAAAAATAACATTACCTTAAGTGTTATTTTACCCACAAAGTTGATAACAGTCTTTAAATTACTGTGGACATCAAAGTAAACATGTCATTGTACTTGTTTGTACACTGTGCACATTATAAGAAACACTTGAATGACTAAAAACACACTCAACAATATTTAAAAAAAAAATCATTTGTATGCATGCTGCAAATTTGCTTAAGTTGAGGCTATTACAAGTCATATTTTAATGGTGCGTACTAAAATGGAATTTAAATTTCTGTGCAGTCCAGAGAACTGTCTTTATTTCCACAACATTTGCTCAGGTGGCCACTGTTCAATGGGGAATTTTGATTTAAAAAATGAAAATAAAACATTGGAATAGCCAGACAAACTGCAGTAAATTCTAACAAGAATATGATGCAACTGTTTTTAGTCACTTTTTAATCATTTACTTCTGATACTAAAATAAAAAAATCTTAGCACTCCATCATAACCAACGTTAAAATGCAGTTATGTAAGAAGCCAAAGTGTTCATCAAAAGGTACGGATTTATTTCTTTAACGAAAGAGAATTGAGGCTGTCACATTTTACTGACATGTTTAAATAAGGATAGAGTTTAAGTAAACGTTTACCTTAAAGTTTGAAAGGAAACAGAACTGAAAGATAAAATGTAACTCTATTCTATTGAAAGGTTCAATACAACTAAACTGTATTGAACAAATGCACTTTGCCTGATTTACAAAATTGACAAAATAGATTCATTTAATTCAGTTATTCCAAGTACCACATTTTCTGACTCACTATTTAATAAGAAAAATACATCCCTTTGCTCTAAAACACTGAATAAGGATAAATCATCTATTCATTATTATCAGTTGGACTATTGATACATTTTGATATGTACTTTGACATACCGCAATATTCCGAGCATGTTTTCTGCCTGTCAAAATTAGCCTTTAGGTGCCAATGAACTGAATGTTAAGTGTTAAATGTTCTTATCTGCATTAGATGCATTAGATGTAGCTTTTGCTATTGCTTTTTTTTGTAAGAGTGGGATCCATAGGGGCTGACACCGAAGGTGACACCCCCCCAATTCCCACCTCTTCCTGCCCCCCTGTGGTCGGTAACCTTGGAGACCGACTTTATTAAAATGAATTTGAGCAGGGAGGCCATCTTGACAGCGGCATAATTATATTGCGGCGCATCACCGTTAATTTATGCAGGAGCGCATTCTTCCGGTCAAGAGTGGCGAGACGGGGGTCACACATTTGTGTTTTAGAATAGACACACACACAAAGTCAATTTATAGCTACATAAGTATTTTCACTATGTATTTCAATTGTATTTGTAATTTAGACACTGAAACACAAAAAGGTTGAGTGGGTTGGTTTTCACCCGGCTTGCAGGTGGGCTGGAGCCTATCATAACAGGCTTTTGGCTGAGACACCACAGCTGTGCTAATGAAAAAATGAGCAAAGATCCTATAGTAGTTATCCATCAAACAATTTCTACTTAACACACACAAAATAGCAATACTTAGACAATGAGCACGCACTGGTGTTTGACTCTCTGCTCCGTAGAAACAACTTTACCGGCGCTTAGCTGGGGACCTTCTTTGCCTTTCCGTCTTGCAAATAAATCAAACACTGCTACGCATTTGAAAGCAGAGTCCACCGGGCCAGATTGGGCCCACGGTCCATCCTTTTCCCACGCTTGGTGTAAAGGTTCCACAACGGCTATAAGTCACTGCTCCAGTCACTCCACTGTGGCCGTGGTGACCAAGGGCACACTAATCTGTCCCATTAGCACATCTCTCACACACTCTCATAATGTTACTGCTAGCTGCTCTGCTGTGACACGCTCTCTCTATGTGTGTGCGCGCGCTTACACACTCGCACTCACGCACGTAATGACAGTTCTTCAGCTAGTTGCTCTCCTGTGAAAATGACACGTTCCTGCCAAATTAATATCATTACTATCAGTGTTTAATGGGGCAGTGCTGCCTCCTTATTTAAAACAGAACATCCCTCTGCTGACCTCCACGAGGAGGAGGAGAGTGTGGACGGAGGCCAACCGGGATTATCCATGATAAACGCTGGCCGCTGTGGAGCTTGCTTTAAGATTAAATATGAATTTAAACCTGAAAAAATGTTTTTTTGGGGGGTGACAGCAATGTCACATGTATGCTTTAAAGCCTTTCATGCACTGTAAGAAGTTTCGCCACCACGGAGGCTGTGATTATTGACTTTAAGATAAAACCGTGACATGTTTAGCAGGCGGGAGTAGTCAGCCAAAGCTAGTTGCCAAACTTGCCAAATGAGCTGCTGAGGCGTCTTGCCTCAACCTGCTGGCTACCTGGCTGCAAGGTGTCACTAGCATCATGGTGAATTCTCTTGGAACCCTCCCTCTTTCAGTTGAAGTGAGGTGAAGATGCGACTTCGTCCATTTCACACGCCGCTGTTTTTTCTTCTTCCTCCTCTGTTGTCAAATCGGACTATGTGTGTACATGACTGTGTCTGTGTGTATTAAATAATGTAAATCAGCCTCATGTCGCAACACCAAACAAGAAGCAGTTAACAAAATAGAACATATTGATAAAGGTCACGAAATAAAACCACAAGACACATATTACAGCAAATTTTTTCAAAGTGTTCTTTTATCCTTGCTTGTCACAGATAAACTGAGTACACGCAGCCTGAATCTTTGTTTCAATGAGTGTAGATGACGAAAGAGACCAAGGTAAGAAATGGCCCGATAAATATTTTTCTATCATCAACAACAGAAAATGGAGCAATTTAAAATTGAAACACACACGCCTGAAGGTCAAAGCTGCATTCAGTGTTGTTTCTAGCTTCAAACTTGGGACACTCCCATATGTAACTCCAAAATGTTAACTCGAATGTCCAAAGCAGAGCGCCATCTAGTGGTGCTCTGCCCACATGTAAACGCTTCAGTATTAAAAACTTTGCGCCTGCCAAGGGATCTGAGTAAGTCAGTCAGGTGAGCGCATCACAGCCAATAAAGCAGACATGCGCGTTCACGTATAATTCACGTGTTTTATGACGGCCCACGTTCCCGTGTGGCTGTGCCCGCAGAAGACTAAGGAGAAAAGCCCTTTTAAAAAGGTAATCCCTGCGCCCGAGTCCCTGTCCCTTTTACTGCTCCCCTTTAATGAATAGCTGTCCAATAAGGCCTTTTATTGTCTTAGCATATGTTGCTTTTATTAGGGCAAAATAATTAGGTTGTGCGGATCACTTCGGAAGTCCCGTTGTCGCCTGATAAAAATTAGATTGTTTCACAGTGGCTGCGCAAGTCCTTCCGACTGGCTGTCATTTTCCCCTTGGACGCCTCGCGTCCTACGCCAGAGTCATATCCTCGCCTCCTGCCTCCTTGGTGCCCCCCTCGGTCCCTTTGCACCTCCTCTTACCTTTTGTGCTTTCCTCACCTTCACCTTTGCTTGTGGGTATTCAAGTCGGAATTCAATGTAAGATGATGACTGCCACTTGGTTGGTTTCTATATGGTGCAGAAAAGCGAGACTCAGCGGGATCCTCTCTTGTCCTTCCTCTTGTTTAACCTCTCGTCAATCACCAGTTCTGTCACAAAGTAAAAATGTTACAAGCTCATCGGAATAGAATTCGTTAGTCGCTATAGTTGTTAACAATAGTCTCAACCAGTGATTCTCAAATGGAGGTATATGTACCCCTGTTTCGGTGGTACTTTGAGTCACTAGTATAAAACAAATTAAATATTTGTAGTATATACTGCTGGTCTTTCCGTCAGTCCGTCATCCAGTTATCAGCTGGTTTCTCTATCAATCTCTATTGGTCCCATCCATCTGTTGCTCAGTTTCACTCTGTCGGTCTGTTGGTTACTTATCTCAGGTTGGTCCTATGCCAGTTTTTCACTCCCATTTGGTCAGTTTTTCACTCCCATTTGGTCAGTTTGTCTGTCTCAGTTGGTTGGTCTGTCAATATGTCAGTTTTTAGGTATTTTGTTCAGCCTTGGTCTATCATTCCATCGGTCCCGGTTGGTCTTTCTGTCCCCATTGGTTGATCCGAAGCTGAATGCCTCTAAGGTTGTTCCATCCATCTTTGTTCTATCTCTTTTAGAACAAGTCTAAAATGGACTACAACTGTAGTCTGTAAATTCTATTGTTGGAATGACTTTGTCTGGAGAAGAAGAAAAAGGAAAGCCAAAGCTTGAGCGGGCATGATGAACAAATGGAAAAAAGGTGAGAAAAAAAGCCGCAGTCTCCATTCTGTCCCTAATCCCCCCCGCGGGAAGAACACGTTGCCAGTAGGTGAGTATTAGCCACATCCAGCAGGGTAATGGAGGCTATGAATTAGAGTTTAGCACCCACGATGACCAGGAGGGGCTTAATCACAGGGGAGATCCGTGATGGTCAATTTGCGGGGATCAGTCCGATTACCTGCTCCTGTAAAGGTTGGACGGACACGTTCACTGCTTCGGTGCAGTCGGTGATTTGTTCTGTTTCTATTAAAAGTTGACCTTTTATTTGCACCGTGCATTCAGCAAAACCGCAACACCTCGACACCAAACCCAGTACTACTTCTACCTTCATGCCAGCACATGGACTCTCTGTACATAAGTTGAATTACATATACTGTACTTTTAACATACGACTGATAAAAGTAGGAGTACAAATGCAATGAGTCAGCACACAACCGCCGCAATTTGGTCTCTTGGTTTGCTTTCTGTTTTTTGCTTCTTAGTAGCAACCAAATAAATAAAGTCAAGTGAAGTACGAATATCTTAAAAAAAAAAATTGTGGTCACCTCTCAAGTCAGTATTCTGTGAGTTGGGGTATGTTTTGAGTGCGACTTATCTGTTCACCTTCTGCTCCGCTGGACAAGCAGAATGAAGAGACAGCTTGTTTATTTGAGGGGGGTGCCACATTAACCAAAGGTCCCGTTACAGCTGGACTGAGCACGCTCAGTTGAATTGTCAGCTTGCAAAGGTTACCGCAGTTGAGGTACACACACACACACACACTCAAAACACACAAGGATTCATTTTTAAAGTCGCCTTTTTCTCCATCACAATTCGTTCCAGGATGCTGGTCACTTCCCATTTGGGAACTATTCTCCACATTCAGATTCCCACTAGCTACATCGTGCTTTCATTGAGCAAATCTTATTTATTTCAACATACTTACTTATTACAAGGAACTTTAATGTGAGAAAGGCGAGCCACAGTCTTCGATGCACTTTTCTACCATTATTTTTCAACCCCCCCCCCCCCCCCCCACACACACACACACACATCATACACATCATAAGCATAACACTGACAGCCACAGCTCACACATGTATATAAGCAAACGTGACTAGTTTTTTTTTTTTTCAATGCATTTAAAAGTGTTTTGCAAGTGTTAATATTATTGTATTAAGTTTAAAAAGTTAGTGGAAGTGGAAATAAAATACATTCAAATGTTCACCTTTTGTACATGGTCCTGAAACGCAGATGTAATAGAAATATAATTCATCGTCTAAGTTGAATTTATGTTAAGTCTTAACTTCAAACGACCAAGATATGCAAAGTATGGGTTCCATTTTTCATTGAACATTTCTGAAAAGTCTCAAAAGTATGACAGGTCAAACACAAGAAACTGCAAAAAACAAACACAATGAGGTGAAGAGTACCCCATTAATAATTTTTTTTGTACTTGTTCTTTAAAAAAAAAAAAATTAAACATATAATAGCATTTTTACTTCAGTACATTTTGTTTAATGTAACACTTGACTATATCACATATTCATTGATGAACAATGATATTAATCATTTATTGAATATATGGAATTTACTTACTGGTGAATTGATTTAGTGTAAATAAAATAGTTTTTACTATTCATTCTGAACCATTTGTCCGTTTTGAAAAATCCCACAGCAAAATCATTTCTTTGATTTAGTCTCTACATAAAAGAATGCACGCACCCTTTAGGGTTTCAATGGTTATTTATTAAATGTAAAATATCTTTAGCACAGGTTAAAAATCAGACACCTCCATCTATGTTTTAACACCACATGACGGGGGAAGAAGGAAACAAAAACATTAGAAAACAAAATCATTTTGTAAATATAGAAGCACAATCCATTTGAATTCCCACTTGAATGAATGGGAGCGAAATTGTCCATGAGGTTGGGCAGAGCACACCTCCACCATTCTGTTTTTGTTTTTTTTTTTAACTGCTAAATGTTCCACCTCGTGACCACGCTCCAATTATTCGCTGTGCCGAGGCTGACTGTGATGGCCCTGGCCAACTTCCGGCGTGTCAGAGGCCCCACTCTTGTCTTTGGCCCGTGTGCTCTGCCTCAAACCTTGCTTTGCGTCGGTAGCGCTGCCAAACGTCAGCCAGATGGTGGGCGGGAACACACAAGCACCCACAGGAGCAAGAAAACAGGAAGACTTGTACACACACATGGTCCTAGAATAGAGAATATTGCCTGACAATATCTATTTTTTAGTTCTATGTTTTCCGTTTTCTACTTTTTTTTGTCATATTTTTTTCATGGACATGCCATATAAGAGTTTAAGGAATTTATAAAAGTACCTGAAAGAATTGCTAGGTATTCAGCATGCATAGCCGGTATTATCATTAATATCATCATTATTTTTCAATATATACATGTCAGATTCTATGTACAAAAACAGACTGCTCTACAGTACTGGCTTTATTTATATCCAGGTCAATGTCGTAGCTACAGATGGAAGACCAAGGGACATGTGGGGGGTATAACATGCAAAGTGGCACAAGAGAACACGCCAAAAAAACATTGTTACAGCACATTTGGCCCCTCGCACACACGCGCGAACTTGCTTTTGAATACGCTTGTTTGCACACTGATACTGTACAAGGGAAATTGTTCTTGCTTGGAAGAAGTCCTCTGGTTTTGGGGGCTTTATTGTGGAGACTTGGAAGACGTGGATCACATCTCAGAGTGTTTCCAGAGTTTATGATGATTTTCTTTTGTATAAAACTATAGCATAAGCAATAAAAACATGGAATGAAAACAGCCAAACTAAAGCTAAAATCCTGTAAATTGTGCAAACTAATATTCATTATTTAATGTAATAATTTATTTTCCACTCAGGCTTTGAATTCTACTTTTACTGCATGTTCAATTTAAATGTATAATAAAGTTGTTGTTTTTTTTAATTGTCCAATTCCGTGCAATAATATTGTAGGTATTATTATCAAGATTTTTCATCAAAAGCTGCAAAATTAAATCATGCCTGACACTAGGCTGTTTCCTTTCTCTTCAAAAACACGCAACACTCTGAAACTGCTGTTTGCGCAGCAGCTCAACTCGGATACTGAAATAAATTCATTTAATTAACTAACGTAGCCACAAATAGCACTTGCAAGTGTACTTTGCATTATCATTAATATCACATTAAGAAGAAAGAGAAGAATGGACCCGTGGCGCCCTATCAGCTTCATGGCACATGAAGCCGCGCGTCCCAGTTTGAACCATACGCCTCTGGAAAACACTTGAGATGGGATCAAGGAGCTGACATTGACTTGATAACAGCAACCATGAAATACACACTTTACTCATCTAAAGTAAATGTACACACAAAGTGTGTCCTCATGAACAATTCACACATTGTGTTTGTTTTTAAGCTGCTTTCTGCTAGTGTCGGTGGACAAACATCTGCGTGGGTTTAACTAAATGTACCTATAACCTTAACTTAATTTGACCTTCTTGAAACACTGTTCAATGTGTCATTGTTAATGCGCAATTTATTATTCTCTAATATTTAAAGGGGCTGTTAACCTTTTAGGAGTCTCTTGTTTTCCATCATTTGTTTTTCCGAATTATTAGGTACGCATTACAGATGTCACATGCCTTGAACCTAGTACATTTCATTCAAGTTTTCGTATTCACTGGCACCAACCACTACTGTTAAAGGATTGTAGCATCAGACGGGGCTCAATTCTGAGTTCCAATCTGTTCTCACCATAGCGGCTTCTAACTATGGGGTACACCCTGAACTGGGACCAGCCATACATAGGGAGCATACAAACATCTATTTGAATTCACCAGAAAGAACTTTTTTGTGAGTAGTGTCTATTTTTCAAATGTTTTAGAGCTTATTTTTGGCAGTCGGCGATTAATGGACGATATTGTAAAACCTCAGAAGTTAACCTGAAATGGTGGAAAAATATGCGTAAGTCATGCGGAATGTGTTCGATGTTGTTTGGATCTGTTAAATTAGTGGGCAGTTGTCTTAAATTTTCTTCAGAATTTTGACATTTTTTGCGATTTGTCCTTATGTGTAAAAATACAAAGATTTATTTTTTTCTATCAGAAGCAGTTTGAAGCACATAACACGAAGCTCCTCCCCTCAAGATGGGGGGGGATACATAACTAAAAAAGTGTGAAAATGAAGCAATTAGTGTTAACCAGTTGCATGGGGAGACATCTACACGGACCGCTGAACAAAAATGAAAAGACTTTTGCTATGTCAGATTAAAGAAGTTGGCCACAGCTGGATTCAAAGCTGACAAAAAGGCATCAGCAAGTTTCCCTAATTCCATCTTCTTGTATGGCCAGTGTTTAGTAACTGGACTCAAAGTCATCTTTGTTGAAGGCGGCAAGCGACTGCCTGGTTTGAAATCGCGCAGGCGAGCAGCATCCGTGTGAACCTTCCAGCTCAGAGAGACACTGCTTGGCATTTGTCCCGTCTTTGATACATGAGACGCCACGCCGGGCCCAGTTATCGGGCGGCTGGCAGGTTACAGCGAGACGTCTTGCTTTTCTCATCATGACGCACTTCAAATGCTGCCGCGCGAGTTTACTTCCAGCTCTAGCTTGCAGCTTCATTGATGACAAATGCTGAAATCCCCCCCCTTGCTACATTTGCATTTAGCGTGTGGAAGCACAGCTGTGAGTTCAAATAGTTGGTGAAAGTGTGTGTTTGTGTGTGTCTATGTGTGTATGGGAAGACTTTTGAGCATTTATTGCATATTCTCAATAGTGTATTTACAGTAGCTTAAGGTATATGTACAGTAAATAGTATACTTTTGTTTTCACTATTATGGTTGTTTCTACCCCAAATGCCGCTTTTGGCCTCGTAGTCCAACCTTAAGGTAAATATTGACAAAAAAAATGCTCAAACATAATTTATATCTTTGATATTAGTGTTATGGCCCATGTTCTAGTCTGCTCTCTGTTTACAAAAGTTAAAACATTTACCGGTACTACATGAGTAGAACTGTGTCTTAGGTCTAACATTTTCTCCACTACCACTGGGCATTTTAGGCCTACCAATAAAACCTCAAACTTTATAGAAATCCATTCGAGCATTTATTTAATGTCACTGATATAAGCTCAATGAACTGGTACGCCCCTTGTGCTCGCTCGTAAGACAATTCAATGCACCATCCAGATGGCTGTGTCTTATCTTGGTGCCATTTTTGGCTTTGAGATCTTTGATAGCCAGCTTAAAGTTTAGTGCAGGGCAGCGGTAGGAAAATAATTCATCACACTAGTATAACAACTAACACACATTTGTAAGACTGTGTCTTATGAGTACAATTTTTCCACTTTTGGCCAAGTCGTAAAATCCACCCTTGATATCGATACTCCATAAAACTCTCTCGATAGGCACTTATTTGTTATCCCTAAAGTCCATCTTAAGGCCATAAGGAAGTACTAGAACATGGTTTTCTCTTTACCAGTAGAACAACTTTGGCATTCTCACGGGATAACCGCATTTGATCCCAATTATTAATAATGTTTTTTTTTTAATTTTAATATATACTGATCTGGCCACTAGTAGCGAGAAAAGTATGCGGGTATACTTTCTACCAGTGCTCTAAATTGTCTTACTCACGAGTACAAAGAGCTTACATGGACCTTAAGCTGGATATCAAGGATATGGAGTAAATGCTCAAACGGATTTCGAGGGAGTGTGTGTGTGTGTGTGTGTGTGTGTGTGTGTGTGTGTGTGCGTGCGTATATGTGGCGACGTTGGCTGCTTTCAGATAACGAGGTGAAAACATTTCACATGTCCAGCCTCAACGTTCACTTTGGTGCTGCTGCTGAAAGCTGTCATAGCGGCTTTTAATTTATTTTTTAATTCTATAAAAGCCTTTGAGCATCCTGGCTAATGTGTGTAATTCTATCTGACGTCTCGCTTTTCAAAATATCATAGATCCAGTGTAAATGTCCTTAGTATTTAATGACAGTGTGACTGTCCGGAGTGCATGAGACAGTTTGGTGCCCATTCATTGTCTTGATGCCCGCAAATCTAGCTTAGAAGACTTACTTGGGAAGAGTCAAACTCTGTGTTTTGTGTGTGTGTGTGTTTGTCGGTGTATGCGTGTGAAAGTGGTACAGATGTGAACTTGCATCTTTTCCCAATAACTTTTTTTTAAAGCCGTATCAATTCAGTGTAGCTATCCACTTCCTACAGCGTTTGTTTTCTAATTAGAACCTTAGTTGAGTTCTGGTTGAGAAAAGTTGAGTATGGTGGGTTTGCCAGTCAATTGGGAACATCTACAGTCATCTACAATCTGTTTTCTTGTTCCATAATTACAATAAGTGTGACTGAGAAGCACATACTTTTGTACGCATTACAGATGTAAGAATGCTTACATTTAATAAGACTAGCATTCATCTGTTTCTACTCCACAAGATTGCGGCGTCCCTCAAGGCTCAATATTGGGGCCTAACCTGCTCACACTATATTTCCTTCCCATATAGGTTTCTATGTACCTACTGTATTTCCAAGAGTGCATAAGCTCATTAGGGTAGAAGGTAAGCTAGTTTCTATCTCAGATGAGCCCTGGCAAAAGAAGTGGGGCATACCCTGGACTGGTCTTTGGCCAATCACAGAGCCAAGCAACCATTCTCCTTCTCATTCACACCTCTTGACAAGTCTTCAGTGAACCCAACGTGCATTTTTGGAACGAATACGGAAACCAGAGTATCTGGCAAAAAACCCACGCAAGCAAGAAGGGACACCAAAGCTGAGCTGAGACTCAAACCCCGAATTATGGAACTGTGAGGCTAACCACCAGCCCATCGTGCTGCTACATGATGAGTTCATGTGAAAAATATACATATTTATAACCTCAGCCTTTCACATAAACAGTGAAACCTTTCTATTTTCACAGGATATAGTCACATTAAATTGATGCTTGCATAAAAATGGTTGTAATTGCCTATACATGCCACTAGTTGGTGGCAAAGTTTCTATTAGACAACGCTATGGCCTGAATGAATGAAGTGCCAAGATGGCACCAAAGCATTATTTTTGCTTGAGACATGACGGCAAAAAGAGCAAATAGGTTCCAAAAACGTTGCATGTATCCTGGGGTTCATTGTACACGTAAAAAGCTTCTTCCACCGTGGTGTTCCTGTTCGCATGGTCCCATAGACACACGTTAGAGACATAGATAAATAAATATATGTATACAAATATATGTACAGGAGAGACAGCATGTCCACTTTGTGGGTTTCCTTTGCTGAGTTCATGTGTGTGTGTTTGCTTTGTCCTTCCGCAGCAACAAGGCGCCGCCACCACCGTGTACTGCGCCGTGGCTCCCGAGCTGGAGGGCCTGGGGGGCATGTACTTCAACAACTGCTTCCGCTGCGAGCCCTCCGCCCAGGCCCAAGACCCGGATGCCGCCGCCTGTCTGTGGGAGCTGAGCGAGCGCCTGGTGGCGCAGGGCGACGCCACTGCCCAGGTCCTGGCCATTTGAGGATCAGGGAGTCACGCTCAGTCCCCCCCCCCCCCCACTTAAACAAAAAAGGGGAAGCGTCATTGACTGCAATGTTCGATAGAGCTGCCACAAGCGCTACTGTGTTTATGGAGTTGCCACAATGAGGCGAGGATGAAAGGTGAAATCACATATACACTACTTGGAAGGCGAAAGATATTTACACTTAGGTTCTGGTCCATTTTTCTTGAGTTTTCTGTAAAAACGCTCTTGGTTAAAGGTTAACGCTCGGTAATAGACGTGCTTTCTGTAGTTTTTGTCTGATTCCAGCAATTGTGTCACATAGTTGAAGAAGTAGTATTAGGGCCACACTGAAAAGAAAAAGAAAATAGGACAGTCATAGGATTTGGAGACAAAAAAATATTTTTTTATTTACAAGAATAAAGACATAACTTTACGAAAAATATCGAGGCAGAATGTTACAAGAAGGACCTAATGAGTAAAGTTGATATTTCGTAATAAAAAGTGACAATATTACAAGGAAAAAGCGGGACTTAGGAAAATCTTACATTAAAAAGAAAAACACTAATCATTTTTAAGTTACAATTTTCCAAAAAAATGAAAGATATTCACAAAAAAATCCATACAGGAAAAAAATGCAAAAAGTCACTTTAATTTTTTTAAGTTGTTTATTCCTTTAATTGATCTATTTTTGAAAATCCACAATTTTACTCTCGAAACACTTTGTACCGTGGCATTTCTCCCAAAAATTCTGTTATTTTTAAAAACGTCCTTTCATTGTGGCCCTAATATTGTTTTGTCCAAATTGTCCATCATCCCAAGACTGTTTTTTTTGTGTATGTGTGTTATGTCTTCTCTGTAAATGTTACCTATGTTGATACTTCAAGGTTGGGTCCAAAGAAACGATGAGAAACTCATGACTATACTAACAGACATAGAGGTATGATTCTATATATGATAGTTCCACTTTTTTAATTATTAGTTTTCATTTTGTTTGTTTGTTTTTTTAAATAATGTCCTATCTGTTGTCTTTACAATATTTACAATTTCCTGATTCGTGGACATGTGCTAAAGGGATGTCGAAATCACTATTTTTTTCCCTCCAGTTTTCTGTACGAATCCATTGTAAACGACACCGTTCAGGCTATTAAAATTTGGAGGATTTTTTTTTTTAATAAGAAATACTTTTAGTTTTAGCTTTTTTGTCATTTTGAATAGAAGGAAATGTGGTGGTGGATTTCAGTCTGGTGTACTTTTTTTTTTGTTTAATAAGTTTTGTCATTTTTACACTGGCAGAGATTGAGAGGGTTTCTAGTCATTCGGGGGGGCTTCAAAGTTACGCCGCCATTGGTTGGGTTTCTTTTGGAGACCTTGTGCTTTATGGCAGTCCGAGTGCTGTCCAACTTGAAACATCAGCATTCCAGTGGAGAAATATCTGTGGAGAGGAAAAGAGAGAAATTATAGAGCCTTGAATAAAAATAAAAGTGAAAACATACATGTGTGCGTGTTTCCCGCAATGTGTGTTTTGCTTTTGAAGCACATTAAAATGAGAGTGTGTTAATCAGCTAGCCTTTAGGGGGAGATATTTGCGTGGGCAACAAACAAGCAACGCTGAGGCTACCACTATTTCTTATGCAGCAATAAAAGCCCAGAGTGTCATTCCATATAATTCATGATTATTTCGTTTTTTGGCCTTTTACGAGTACATGCATGTGGACTGTGCAAAATAAAACAATACAAAAAACAGATGAAGCAGCTGATCGCACAGATGCCCGCACATTCCTTATTTAATATTCCAAAATAAAAAGAACACATGCTTGGACACATGCTGCGCTTGTACACTCAGGCAATAGCGCCAGTGTCGCGCTCTGCTGTAATCAGTAGTGCACTCCATAGCGCAGGTGTCTTATCACTGGGTTTTTCACATCACATTACATCATTTTTCCAGTGAAACACGCTAAGCACAGATGCTTTCACAGTCAGTGCGATTTGAGTCTCAGGATACACGGGAGCAAAAGAGAAAAAATCATCCTGTGAAACAATTGTAGTCTTCTAGTTGCTGTCCATGGTGCTAATCACACGACTAGTGGCTCTTTAGGCCTGGTAGTACCCACTTAAGCTTTCTGAAAAGTCCATAGATCATTTTCTTTCTATACACTTAATGGCCAGCTTAGGGTGAAATGAGTTTTATTGAACCTGATCAGATTAGGTGTAACAAAATGTTCCGTTCTCCGTATACGAGAATCGAAAAAGACCAAAGGGGCTTCCACGTATCAGCGGATGTGGACGCGAGATGGGAGGAGCCTGCCCGGCTTCCACAGTGAGTATCATCGATCAGCACGTATCGGAATCGTCCTGATAGCTGATCAATATGCTACACTTCCTCTCAGCAGGAGGAGGAAAGAGGAGGACCTTGATCTTTTCACCCCAGGCCAGGCCAGGCCAGTTTTGACCAACCTTTGTGTAATGATGAATTGAACCCTTCAAAAACCAGGTGGGACAGACAAAAGTTAGGAAAAAGGTATGCCGAATAAGTCACAAATTTGCTTGGAATAAAGTAAAATGTCAAGTGAGCATTGCCTCATGACTGAAAAACTCAAAAGTGATCAGTATGAAATCTAGGCAACTAATCTCACCATTTGTCATTCATTTCATTATTTTTCCTGTCACTATTTGTCAGCAGCAATGATGAAGTAAAAGACATGACTTGTACTTAAAAAAAAACAAAAAAACATCCAATTTGTACCAATAAAGTAAAATTTGATCATTTTCCACAGCACCCTGATTATCTCAATAGCACACTAACATGCCGCAACATAGCGGTTGGGAAGGGCTTCCCTTCCACACACATGCTCACTCACATACACTCACACACAAATGGTGTGGCGGAAACCGATATGGGCACCACCAGCCGACATGAAGCAAAAACCAACACTGGCTGTTCCCTTAATTTCTTTTTCTTCCCTTCACCGAGTTCATTTCAATTTGGACCGTAATTGTTTACGAGCGACCATTTCATTTTCCATTATTGTTTTTATTTCTCCTCGTGATTAATTTCACCTCTCAAGGAATAATTATGAGAGGATTGATTTGATTATGCCTTTGTTCTGGCCCCCGTCGGCTCCATTGACTGAGGGAAACGCCATCTCGCCATTTGCGGCGGATATATTTAATGATCACAATCAATGTTAAAGCTCTCTCTAGACTCGACTAACTCAATAAATATCTGCCAGGAGGAAATTTACCATCTAACTACAGCCGGCAATAAAGTCTCTGCCTTTCCTCCTCCTCTTACCTCAGCCGCCCACTCTGCTCTCTTTCCATTTCTTCTGTGGTGAGGGCCACATTGTGATTAAAACTGCTGATACATTTTCATTAACAGCTGCTGTAGAGGCCACTCAGTCATTGTGGCGCTTAGTAGCTTTCGTCGGCTACTCCTGAACTGAGTTGCAAATTTTCTTTGTTTTTCACTTCTATGGCTCGTCTTGTCAAGGCATGCGGCCCTCTGCAGACCTCAAGTGACATGTATATATATATATATATATATATATATATATATATATATATATATATATATATATATATATATATATATATATATATATATATATATAGTAATGTTAATTTGTGGCTTTCTTGAAGTACAATTTGCGCACTTATTTCCTTATATTCTAATTTCTTTTTCTTGCTTTTGCACAGCCACTACTGCTTAGTAGCTAAACAGCACAGCGGGGCGTCGTCACCCTGCTGCGCTGTGTGCATTTACACCTTGCGTGCAAATGACACTGAAACAGATCACTGTTTGTCACACTGCCAGCCACCATTTCACACGTGTAGTTAATTAGATTATGTTCTCTTAGGACTGCATACTAGCACTTTGCAATATTTTACATACAGTTACTGTTCAGTTGATGTGTTACTCTGAATTTTTCCACAGTTCTTTTCTTTGTTAGCTGGAGCCTAACCCAGCTGAACACGTGTATACATTGATGAAAGTTTTTGGAGGTGTGTGTTGGTGAAAATGTATGAATTATTTTACTATGAACTACTGACAACATACAGTAACTCAAATTACAAATATGAATATTGTCATTTAGGACATGGAGTTGCAGTAAATAAAGTTGACCATTTTTTGGTGTTTTATTTTCTCCCAGTTTTATCTCAAGTTTTTCACTGTGCACTAGCATTTGTCCATTACATTATCACTGGATTGTGGTGTACCATAGGGCTCATGTTAAGGTCCCAACTTGTTCTTACTATTGCTGCTGCTTCTTCTCCTTGTTTAATGCCATTTAAAGCCTTGCTGCTCAATTTACAGAATGTTTAATACTTTTTACGGATTTAAGGGAACCCTCATCCAATTTAAAAAAGAACTTTTTTTTAAAGGTGTAGTGAGAGGCCGTTAATAACAAAACCAGACGATACCTCACTATTGCATTTGAATTCCCCACTTATTTCCCCCCTCCTGGTCTTCCCGCACCATCTGTAAGTTGCAGGTGTTAGTATTTATTTATTCGATGGATGGAAGTCACTGCTCCAATGAGGAAATCCTCGAATCCCCCTGCGTGTCCTCGGCGCAAGACAGCATGACCTTGTAAACCCTGAGTTATTTTCCCTGACAACAGTGTACGACTGGGAAGAAAAACAAGAAGAGGAAGTGATGGGATGAGGTGGGGCGGGAGGCGGTGATGGGATATGGGTCGCTTGTAGGGAGCCAATGGGGGGGGGGGGGTTTAGTCGAGAAAAAGAACTCCTGCCTGTCATTCCTTTCAAACGCTAAGAAAAATGAGCACTTGGGCTGAAGTACAATTATTAGCCCCTGTCCACAGATTCATCACAGCATAGAGTGGGAGGTAGAGAGGATGGAGGGGGGTAGAGCAAAAAGCTTGTGGTGGAGGAGGGAAACAATGTGGAAGTGAGGAAATTGACCCAAGTCCGTGAGCGAGGTGCGAAGGTGCGCCGAGAAACACAAGGGAGGGTGAAAGGGGGCGAAAGAGGTGGAGTTTTGAGACAAAAAAAATGGAAGGGGGACGGGGTGGGGGGCTAAATAAAAGGTGAGTGAGGAAATGAGAAAGAGCGAGGCCGAGGTAAAAGAGGCTCGAATGAAATAAGAGGATTTGTCAGGCCAGCGCTTGGTGGCAGTAATAAAGTCTGCTAATCTGAGGGGGCCCCAACGCTTGGCTGCTCACATGCCGACTCGCTTCATGTCCCACTTTACCACCAGGCCACGCCAAGGTCACACGCGCACACACTCATGTTTTCAATCAGCTTGTTTGTGCACCTAGTGTGTGCGCTCCTCAAGGCGGCGCAGTGTGGCCAAACACATTCAATTGACCACAGCATCCTCTTTTTGAAGGACCTTAAAAAAAACATGGCCGCCCACAGCCATGTTGATTTTGGAATCTCATTTTTCTCCCGTTCCTAACCGACTTGGGCCGCGCCAATCAATAGCTATCAAAACTGTTACGTGAATACATCTGTCACGCGCAGATAATAGATTGGCGAGGATGTAACACGTCTGGTTAAGAGTGCCGCCGGCTGAAAGGAGATATGCGCGCCGTTGTGTGTGTGTGCGTGTGTGTGAGAAAAAGGGAGAGCGAGTCGGTCTACCACAAAGCACACAGCACATAATGTATGCCTTTCTTTTATTTCACAAACACAGACTAAAGCAAAAGACTGAAACACGCACTCTACTGAATGTGACACGGACCAAAACATCCGGCACCCCTGCGTTATCCAATCACAGCCGCTTAAAGTGTTGAAGAGCTGAGGCTGTGTGAACTCAGTCTAGTTGTGCCTCAATACCTTTGTATTGTTCTTTCTAACTTATGTCTGCTCACTTGTTGGTCACATGACTCTGCCGGCCGCGGGAATTATGATTGACAGCCGCGGACTGATTTAGGTGTCGTTCGCAAACAGCACAATAACCGGCACGCACATAATCGCCTCATTGAGAACCGCTTGTATTACTACTGTGTATGTATGGGATCAGAGAGTCCCTCTCGCCTTCTTCTTTTTCTCTTGCTCAATGCGCTAAATGGGCCCGCTGGCGGCCGCCCAGAGCTGCCTTGTAAATAAACCCGATGCCGTAGGATTGGAATAAATTAAGCTCATATATGCAAACACGGAAAAATCATAGCAATATCTCAATGGATGTCAGTGAAGAGAGAGAGTGGGAACGAGGGAGAGGGAGGAAGGTGGTGGAGAGCTAACAGGTGGAGATTTATATTGCTACCTCATTGCTCATTCAACTATTTTTTTTCCACTTCAATCTCCAAATGCACCACTCCCACCCGTGCAAAGCATTGTAGGAGGAGAAGGCCTCAAAAGCGGATCGAAAAACAAGATTTTTCAACTAGGGTGCTAAAGTAAATGGCTTCGTTTTCATGGTCTCTTGTTTTTTAAATGACTATGAGGCATGAGACTATTTTTTTTAACTTAAAGTAAGAAGTCTTTATTTGACATTTATTTTAAGTATCCATGTACATCACAACCTTTTTCCCCAAAGGCCCTCTACACAACAAGCTGACGTCGGCGCCAAAAACTTGTTTCCGTCAGCTTGGTGTGCCACACAGTTGGAATGTCGGCATTCATCGCAAGGCGTCGGAAAAGGGTTTGGGGTCAATTCAGCATACCAAATCAGGTGGGGGCCATTGAAACAATTTTCTCTCTGAGTGGTTGTTTAGCTAGCAAATTAGCGCACAAGATGAGACGAGAACCGGAACTGTGGCGACAGTCAAAACCTCTATAATGCGTACCTATTAAGAATAGCCGATCTGCTTAGTGAACGGCTGATGGTGCAGGGGGCCATGATGTCCGATCGTCAGGTTGGTGCGCAGATGGCCCAAGGATCCACCTGGATGTTGACTTAAGACGATTTTTTTTCCCACTCTCTTGTGTCAAAAGTCATTAGCCTTAAAACTGAGCTACTATACTCTTTAATAAACATGTACTATAGTAAGGTTTTTTTTTCATTAATATTTTTAAGGTATCCATTTATAGATAGACATGTTATATAAGGACCCATCGGATTATTTCTAGTCGTCCTGACCATGTTTCAGGCTACGGTTTCCTGAGTCAATGGTCTTAACCACTGTGTTATCCAGAACATGTTTTTTTTTATATGACCCTGTATTGTTAGTTAAAAAACAAACAAACAAACAAACAAAAAACACACATATAGTAAGGCAGAGGGTTTTTCTTTTTCCAAAAAGAAAAAAATTGTCAATGGTGAAATCTAGCTTTTGTATTGATTTTTTTTAATTACACGTTTCTATACAATGTATAGTGTTTAAATGTGACCAAAATGTATTGACTGGGATGTAACCACAAATAGGACAAAAACCATATTGTTGTTCATCTGACAGTTGTTACTGTGCAAGGACAGAAATGTGCCAGAGTGTGTGTGTGTGTGTGTGTTTTAAAAGGGGGGGGAAAGGAGTCACCCAACAAAACACACTCTCATACCTACCAGATTAATTACGAGTACCGTGAATCACTGCACAATTAATTAACTCGTTTTTCGTAATGAGATCGTGTGTGTCTGCGTGTGTGTGTGTGTGTGCTAGCCCCTCCACCTCTCGCCCTGTACCTCCTCTAATTGCTCCCCTCTCTATTAAAATGCAGTCTGCTGTGACATCACTCAACCCCCTGTTAGAGTTCTATCATAGCACACACACACAATTGTGCACTTTATTTTTACACCATTGACCAATTTTTATTTATTGTAAGAACCATGGAGCATATTTGCCCCCTTGAATGGATGTCATCAGAGCATTCCATAGGAAGTTCAACTAACATCCACAGAGTGTTACTACTTGTTTGTAATGTGTTTTCAAAGTTTCACAGTACTTTCTTTACACTAATCTTTATATAAACATAAAGTAATAAAGCAACACCGAAGAACTTTCAGTTAGCGTTGATTCTGATGGCATCATATAGATTAAAGCGGTAGTGTTTTGCCTGAGAGAAGACTACATTTCCTGTGAGGACCAACACAAAGCAACCTGAAATCTGATCTCCTGAATGCTCACTGCTATGGAGTATCCGTAACAGCTACAAATAAAGGCAAATATAATAGTACATAAATATAGAAGCTGGTGGAAAAGATTAGATGCAGTATATTTCTTCTTTGCTACTCCAGTCACACGTACAGGACGCACACAACACAACAATAAAGCAGCAAGTAGTCCTGTCTGCCCCTCCCCACTTTCTCTTTTCCCTCCCTCACAGCTCATCTGATTGGTGCATAAATCACACTGACATCAGCTCGACCGCAAGTTGGCCCACTCCTCCACACACGCACACACGCACACACACGATACCTTGACACACGTACACACACAGGCGAGGTGAAAGCGGCGACATGTTCTGTGGTGATCATGAAGACACTGGATAACACATCTCTCTTTTATCATTCCCCGTCTTTCCCTGACATTTAAAAAGCCATTAACACCACTGAAATTCACCCTCGTGTACATTTCATAGGGAACAGAGACCGCCATCCAGCCCCCCAGGCCCCCCACCCACTTTGCTCTCTGTCCTATGGGAATGATCTGGTGATAACACCAGGCCTAAATGACAACGACAGAGAGGTGAATTATACTTTAATAAGCCAGGTCTTTTTGTGGTTCTGTAGCACAGGTGTCAAACTCAAGGCCCAGGGGCCTGTGTGGGTTACCAAATTATTTAATGTGGCCCGCGAAAAAGCAAGCTAAACTCATGTGTTCCGTTTATGTTCGTCTATTTCAAATATGCTCATTTTTGTCAGTCATGCAGCATTTTTGACATATCCTTTCTTTACACATTGGTTACCTATGTATTTAGTTATGACCAGGTAACAGTTCTGATAAACAGATAACAGAAATTAGATCAGAAGATCAGACAGACAGAGATGGATGGATGGATGGATGGATGGATGGATGGATGGATGGATGGATGGATGGAAGGAAGATAGATAGATAGATAGATAGATAGATAGATAGATAGATAGATAGATAGATAGATAGATAGATAGATAGATAGATAGATAGATAGATAGATAGATAGATAGATAGATAGATAGATAGATAGATCCTATTTTGGGCCTGCTCTTCCTAATCAACATGCAAAGCGCCCCTTGTGTCCCCGTGATTGACAAATGGGACAGTAAATGGTGGCAGTCCGGCCCTAATCACACACCGATTGGGCCATTTATGCACGGGCGTACTGTAAACACAAGCAGCGCATTTACTGCTGAGCACACTGTATTAATTTATGGCCCATTATTGTAAAAGCCGGCGTTAGCATGCAAAGGAACATTCATTGTAGATTCTCTGCAGGCCTGATAGAGACTGGAAACGTTGCTAATGTAATGCATTGTAATATAATACACTGTATCCCATGCAGACACCTGATACCAGTGGACTCGCACCACTGCGGCCAATAATGTTCAACCTAGCACCATGTCTGTAGCATGTGTCGGCTGTACTGTGTTAGCAAGCTAATTTTGAAGCGAATCTTCACCATTCGCAGAGGTCAAGGCCCAGAAAAGTGTAAAAAAATGGACTCATGGTAGTTGCTTTTCTTCCCTTCTTCTCCAATGTCCGATACTAAGAGTAGAAAAAAGCACAACGAGGCTAAAAGATACTGATGATTGTCAAAAAAGGTAGAGGTTCAAAATGGCATTATGCGTTAATTCCCAAATGCTTGCAAATGGGATTTAGTTGATTGCAAAGTTGACACTGAGGATTGAAATGACATATTACCACTCATGGTTCAAATGTATTCTCAAAATAAACAAAAAACAAAGACAACTCTCCCTTGAGTATGAAAGTCTGCTGGATTACACATTGCAATATGTAACACACAGACTGATGAACAGCACTGACATCATAGTATAACTCTTTAAGCAATGGATTTTTTTAACATAAGTGATTCAGCAACATACAAAAACAGACATAACAATAGTATTATGTATTGTTACAATACACTATCAGTTGTAAAAAAAAAAAAAAAAAAAAAAGTCAAAACAAGATGAAAATAAAACTGACCCCAAAAAATAACATTTCAGTTTTATTTAAAAAAAAATTAAAATGAAAACAAAATTTTTTTGGAGGTGCCCTAGAATTTTATGGTTGTCCTTCCTAACAACAACCGACACAAAGCAAAACCCAGTGAATTTCCACTCAGTATAACCAATATCTGGTTGTATAAGAGTACTGTGGAAAAAAAAAAGTTGCACACAGGAGGATGATAGACAAAATAGCGCCGGAGTGGAGAAGCAACGATAAACCCCTCCTCTTGGGAGCATCTTCACTCTTTGAGCTCATTATGTTCACCAGCGAAGATAAACACGGTTGCATATCAGCGTGGGCGGAAAGTCTAATAACAGAGATGTGAATTAATGCCAAACTTTCCACTGAGCGCGATTGCGGTGGAAAAATAAAGATATGTGAGTTAAGAACACCTTCTATCAGTTTGGCCCGCGGCATTAGAGGAACGGAGCTCATGCTCCTCGCCTCGTACTGTATCTCCATCACAGCAGATGATTGAGAGAGTAAGACTCGCTTTGTTTGGATCCTTTTTATCCTCCGGTTCTCCACTAATGTATTTACCCACAATCCAAAACTTGAGAATACATCAACAACAAAAAAAATATATTAACTTATCGCTCTTTGAGTGAAACAACATGTTTTTTTTTAAATATATGCATGTCTTTTATACACTTGTGACCCCTACTTTTGACACCTAAAAGTCCGTCCTCCCTCAAAGATTTTCTTTCGCAAAGAAATGCAAACATGTCACCTGTCTTCTAAGCACATCTACATTTCCTCCAGGCTGAGAGATTGAAGAAAAATTCTCAAAAACATCTAATCCATAATCAACCCACCCCCAGTGCTCCAAAAGAATGACAATGGTGTGCATGTAAATGACTTCTTAAGGTCTTGGCTTTCATTTCCCAGCATCCAAAAAGTTGAGAAGTGCATGAAAATAAGGTAATAGTAGGGGCAAAATGTTGTGATGAATGTGTCAAAGTAATGCATTTTTCTCAAAACTAGACATTTCAAATTAGCAATATTGAAACTGCCGTAAGTTTGTCTATTCCTAAATGACCACCATGTATTATATATCATTTTAAAGGACATTCTGCAGAGGATTAGATTAGAATGTATTCTAATCTCAATTTTTCTTCTCGCTGTTAAAGCGGAACTCATATATCTTGTGCGAATACAGTACTAAAAATTGTGTTTTTTAAACTCAAATGAAAGCTTTCTAAACAACAAATTAGTTAATTGTTGATTATAATTATTCAACCAAATATTATTTAGACAAGAACTGAAGAGTTTATTTGCTCCGCTCCTTTCCTGTAAATTGTTCTCATGATTCAAATGACTGCTGTATCAAAAGTCTCAATGCTTTGATTAAAAAAAAAATACAACAACAAAAAAAAACTTAGATGATTAACATTTGGTATCAGAGCTATTGCAAATTCAGTATTGGCCCTCACAACACTGTTTTTAAAGAATATGTTGCTTTTTAGCAAAGTACTGTGTATATTTCAATTAATATTACAATCAATGGCCAGGGATGATTATTTGTGTTTTGTTTTGTTTTTTTACAGGGAATGTTTCAACATTGATAAGATAAAAGATATGTCATTATTATAAAACTTTTTTCACTGTAGTAAACACAATGTTAGAATGAAAGAGGAAATCAGCAATGACCTCATCTGATGGGCATGACCCCACTTGTCCCATTCTACCATTTTCACTTCATATAGAATTGGACACGAAAGTGGTTAAGAGGCATAAAAAGAATAAACGCCACAGATAAATATGGAAATGAAGAAGGAAAGGGACTGATATAACCATAAACGGTAACATAAAGAGGAAGGGTTGAAAAAGCAGGTTAGAACTAGGAGAGACATCCAAAGAGTTATGCGAAAGCGAGCAAGCGACGAAGCGCGAGCGAGAGAGACCAGACAGACGGGATGAGTTATGGCGCGAGTGAGGAGGAAAGAGCTTTCACACATGGAGACAGCAGGCTGATTTAAGGCGAAAAGACGTGAGACAAGCTCTGCTGAGAAAGGTGATGGACCTGAAGAGCGCGGCTGAAAGGACTCTCCTCAAGCATGCGTCCTCGTCTTTCTTATTAGAGAGAGTAAGCTTTAGCTCAAAAAAACAACAGTGAGCACATGTTTGTTAGGATAAGGTTGTAGTACCACATTTGGCCACAACATCCTCGGCAGCAGTGAGGTCAACTGGAAAATATGCAGCATAAGTAAGAGCAAGAAGCGGCAATATCTTCATCATTTCTTCATTTCCTGACCAGTTTTCATTTCTTGACCGATTCAAACAATTCCAACTTGAAGAATGTTCACATTGCAGGCTATTATTTATTTTATTTCTAACTTTTGGGCCTCCACAATTCATCATTTTTCAACCCAAAAACGCTTAATTGCCAATGGGCACTCCAGAAATGTGTTCACATTTGTAATGCTAAATCATCAGCTCATTCAATCCACCTTGGGGATCATTTTCAACATTCCAAAAATTCCACATACCAATAATTCTAGATTCACCAATTTGCACATTTTTCACCAATCATATGTCTTATTCCATAGTTTTTGTCCTTCAACTCTTCCTACATTTCTCTATCAAGTCTCACCTTTCTAACTTCAACACATTCCAACACACCCAGATTATTTTTCCCTCATTCCAAAAGGGCATACTTTTACAAATATTGAATATGTAATACACCCCAAAAAATCTCCACTCATTTCCTATGATATGGTCTACAAGATCAAATTATTTTTACTTGATGACAGATTCAAACCATTTCAGCTTTGAGCTCTTCAGCTCATCCCAACAAATTATAAGATTTCTTCATAAATTTCGACCATTGTTTTGGGTCCCTCTAATTTCATCTTTTTTATTTTTTTTACCAATTCACACTGTTCCAGTTTTAAATGCTACCCCCAAATCTCTAAATTGAAGCAAAAAATCTGATATTTCTTGCATTTATCTGTACTTTCACCATTTCTTGTCTCACATTCCAAATGTAAACTGTTCATCTTATCTTTAGCCCTTTTTTTACTTTTTTTAAAATTTCAAAATCCCCCAAATTAAGTTTTTTCAATTTTCTGAATGTTTTGACTGATTCCAACAATTTCGACTTTAAACCATCTTATTTCTATCACACTTGTTTTCCCTAAATTTCTAAATGAAAGCAAAAAATATGTTCTTCCCCAATGCATATCATTGAATCTTTACACATAATCCTTCAATATCAAACATTCTTCCAAATCATTCTATTATATTTCAAGATTCCAAAGCATTCCACATCATACCACATGCTTCCATCATTTTCTTTCAGCTTTCAACATTCACTTAAAATTTCTCTTATTATCATCAGTATTCCTGCTTAATTATTGCTAACACTACTTTATTATTATTATTATTATTATTACTATTATTATTATTATTATTATTATTATTATTATTATTATTCATTTAGGTGCAGCCAGCGGTCACTATCATCTTTGTGAACTTCTGTCTCATTTGCATGTCCCTGCCCTACCCGCTGAGTGATGCTGCGACCTTTATTAACTAATTAGGATACATAACAAATATGCATATGACAGTGAGGAAGGAGGAGTCGACGTATGTACGCACGCATGCACGCACACACACGCACACACACAGCATGGCTGCTGACAGTTTAAGAATGGCGGGGGGGAATGGTGCAGACAGAGGGCAGACAGAAAAAAAATGACATGAAAGAAATTTGGCAATCATCAAATAGAAAACACCCACAGCAACATGCCTGTATACAATTGTGTGTGTATGAGTGTGTAGTCCGCTACGCATTGGGAACTACAAAACACACATGCTCCTAATTTCCACATTTGGCGGTAGATATTGAAGCTTAGCGCCGTTATAAATGCCGTTTCTCTTAATCACATTCTGCGCTTCTTTTAATCTCTGCGTGGAAGTCAATCTCTCAGCCGCACGCAGCTACTTACATGTAGTCCGTCTCTTGTTTCCCCTCCCCCCCTAACTCCCACTTAAAACCCATAATAAGACACTGGAGGACCATCAAGATGCGGATGCATGTATGTGGGCATCAAGATGAATTAGAGCACCCGGTTCCTGCAGATGCACTTTGTGATTGCAAAAAATGTAGCCCGATACATTCTTCGGTAAACCTGCAGGTGCAACTGTCTGATTCTCGGTCCCCTACGTTTGTCTGGACTTGTGCATTTCTGTGACCTCCCCCAGCATGTAAATTGATCAAAAAGGATAAATGAAAGTGAACATTTGGATTTACAAATAATGATTTTTTTTTGTTTCTAAAATGATGTACAAATTTGATTCATCATTACCTTTCTATGGTATTGACAGATTGTGACAAGCAGACTAATGAATTGTGATGTTATTAGATGGCTGAACATACAGAATTGACTTGTGTAGACACATTTTTGCAGTCTTGAAGGAACTAGCTATGAATGTAAAATGTCTTCGTTGGTCACTTTGTAGAATATTACACGTTGATGTTGTAACATTTGTTATACTGTGCACTTTAATTGAATCCGCTGGAGACATCATAACTTTTACTCGATCATTTCCGTTTTAGTATTATATCTGCGTGTAAACAAGGATGGACTCGAACATTTGTCCAGTCTACTCGCTTCTTTTTATCGAAAACAATGCCATAACAACCTCAACTAACACGAGCTACTGTTAGTTGCAACAGGCAGCTGACTTCTGCCCTCTAGCGCGTCACGTTATGGTAGTTATTGTAATTAATTGTAATTATTATATTTTTGTTTTTGCAAATTCTTTTTCTGAATAAGTAAAGGGAAAAATAAATACAAAATGAAAAAAGTCAAAGGAGCTGAGCAGCTGGCGGAGGGATGAGAGAACAATGGGGACAACAGCAGTCTTATCAATAAGAGTAATTATTTTTGTTATTCCACAAAATGAAATACCATTGAGGCCACAGCAATGATGAGTCTTGAATGCAAATGATAAGACAAAAACTTTGTGCTTACTATTTATTAAAACAAAATGGTTCCACAAAACATGCCATTATATGCATGAAAAAAATGGTCAAAAAACTTATTGCCTTACCTGTCACGTGACTCTTTATCAAATAGATCCAATTAGGGCATATGCAAAAAATTCGTCTCACTTGTATTTTCTGAACAAATGTAATCTGATGTATGCATGAAATAAGTAACCATTTTTTACTATCTTATCAAATTTTAAATTTGCATGCACAGCAACACAGCTAATATATGAAACACACCATCGATCGATCATCTGGTTCTCACTGTAATAATTCCACAGTGATCTTAGCCAAAGTGATTCTGATTGGTTCCAGAAATCACCGTTTTCCTCATTGTCACAGTTTATTGGCATTTTAAGACTCAGTTTTTCAAATGACCTATGGAATTGAACAGACTATTATTGGACCTATTGAAATAAATATCCCTGACGGTGGGTTAAAATAAAACGTGGTAGTTTACTGCGAGGCAAATTTACACAAGATTTAATATCTGCATCTAGGCTACTTTATCTTTTTTTGAATAGAGGCGGTGTCAATCCAAAAGACAGTAGAGTAGCGCGCTAAACAGTAGTTAAATGAGGTTACGTCCTCATCTGGTGCTACAGTATCTAGTCCTGATCACAAGTGCGCATCACGTGTTGTCGACATTATCTCCCCCATCCCTCGTGTCCCTATTTATCTCTGTGTGTGGGTTTTTGTCGCCATACTCTTGGCCTCCCGACGCTGCATGATGGCTGAGTTTTATCCTCCCAACATTCCAGTAAATACTCAAACAAAACGCGGTGCTCTCCGAACAGCCCCGGGGCCGGAGCAATCAATCACGGGGAAAACAACACCCGCAGCCGGCTGTTTCTGCGCCATAAAACAGCCTTCAGAACAACAGCAGCCATTCAAGTGTCTGCCGTGTAGAATTAACACTTACTCTCTCTACTTTCTCGCCGTCCTCCCTTTCACTGAGCAGATCAAAAAAACTGTCACAAATCCCCAGGCGAGATCTGTAAATAGTATTTGTGATGGCATGTCTGCTTTACGATCGTATCATTTACCCAGCGGGCTCCCGGCGCAACCAGTTGAGTGTTCCTCAAGAAACATGGCGGATAAAATACAATAAATCTGTAACAAGGCAACAAACCCAGGCCCGGGCCTCGATTCGGTAATGCAATAGAAAGTCGGTGAGAATGTTTTCTTTACTTACAGGCTATAGGATGGCGGATAATGTTGTATAAATATTTGATGCTTTCCAAGCAGGGTCTTATATGGCTGAGAGAGTGAAGCCTTACGTTTGCTGATCAAGTTGAACTTGAAGTTGTGACACACATGCACCAACACACGCCAGCATAAACGCGTGGCATACATTAGATTGCTGCTTGCACTCTGCTTTGTGTTGCTCACATTTTACTCTACAACCCTGCAGACACGCTCCGAGTTTAATAAATTGGGCTCCAACACTCTAGAATCGCCTAAATAACAAGAAATGGTCATTCTTGTTTTAAGAGTAATCATTACACCATTACGTTTGACTAAAACATACCTTGTATTTTGGCCTCTTTTATTGCCGCTTTTCGTTTCGTGAAGCTTTATGTCTATCATGTCATAAATGTTGCTTTGCATCCGTGGTAAATTGTAATCCTGGAAAGTTGCCTCCATCCCGCAATCTGTGATCCCTTCTCGGTGTTTCTCTCCATTAATTTGCCTTTTGGGGGTTTTCTTTAGGTGGATGGGGTGAGTGCGTGGGGTTTAGACTAGGGGATGCCGACAGTTGCCATCAAGCAGATTTTTTGAGCCGGGGCAAACCTGACCAGATAATTAAAAGAACTAATCAAGAGTGGGGGTGACGTCCGAAAAGCGTTGCCTGGAAGCCAAGAAGTAAACCGAAGAGAAGGAAGCCGTGGTAAAAAATTTAATGATATGTGGTGTCTGGTCATTTAACTCACTTCGCATGCTCTTCAGATTTCACTCCAGTGCCAAAGAGCGAAGTTGCTCACGAAGAACACATCACAAATAATCTAATTTGAGGTAAGACAGCAGTCAGGCTTTTCATTTCCATGTTTTTCTCACAAAAGAGTGATGTCCGGGCTTAGGCTGTTGATCTTTGTAAACTGTGTAACTGAATCTCTTTGAGACTCTTCCGTGATCATGGACTTTATGATCAAACTTGTCTCTGAAAGGGCATCTTGTGCCATTACCTTCAGTATGTTTTCACTTATCTTACATTAGTACAAGAAAAGAGTGAAGATTTGTAGCACTGAAGGGACAGTGAGGTAAAATACAGGGCAGTTACAATTGTCAATATATATACACCACAAACGCACACACTTGGATACAGTCCCCCCCTAAAAAGACATTTCTTTTAAGCAGACTAGAGTGAAATGTCAAGCTGGCGAGTTATCTAACAGAGCGATCAGCCCAATGAGAGCACACAAAGTGAGTGTTTCTTTTTTTCCACAGAGCTTTTCCATGCAGACGGCACCTGATGTATGAGATTAACCTTTGTTATTTTAACCCACTGCAGCGCACCCATATATACACGCCCATGCACTGCTTACATTATAATGATCATTTGTCATTTTTACTCTTACTCTCACCCTTTTAGTTAAATGTATTTTGTGAGAACACCAAGCAAAATAAGATACTGTTTTTCTTTTTTTTTCGGACCTTGAAGAAAAAGAAACCAATTACACTAACAAAACGTTTTGACATATTCAGCTTGAAGGGATAATACTAAGACTACACAAATAGAACAGTGAAGTGCCTGCTCACAAATCAACAGCAAAATCAGTTTCTTTAGACTCAAAAAGTAGATACCACATAGCACTCAAAAGTTCTTTGTTGTTTGGGCGTGGAAAAGCTCCGACTCGGCTTCAGTCACCGGAGGCCTTAACCATTTTTTTGGCTAACGCATGTAATTATGTTTAGATATAAGACGGACGAAAGATGCCAGTTTACTAAACATCTTTTTTGTAAGTCTAATCTTTTTTTTGAGTCCTAATCGGTCAAACTTATTTTCTGGCAGAGACTTTAAGAAACCCTATACAATTGTCCTTCCCGAGGTAACAATGACCTCACACTGAAACCAACAAGTCTTAGCAGCTTTGAACTTTAGTCGACCGAATCATCACCTCACTTCAAGCAGAGGAGAAACAAACTGGCACAACCACTTCAAGCAGAGGAGAAACAAACTGGCACAACCACTTTTGGCGGAGCGAGACCTCAAACAAGCGGTGGGTGAATGAGAGCGACCGCTGGATAGCCGGGCTGCGGTCTCTGGGGGTCAGGCCATGTACGACTCTCAAACGAGCACAACAAGCGCCGGGGAACCCAACAGTCTGAGCTAGTGCATTGTTCAATATCTGCTGAAGAAAACAGCTCAGTCGCTTATACACACTCACACACACACACGCAATCAGTCATTATTGTTCATATCTGGAGAGAGAGAGAGAGAGAGAGAGAGAGAGAGAGAGAGAGAGAGGGAGAGAGAGAGAGGCAGAGAGAGAGAGAGAGAGAGAGAGAGAGGCAGAGAGAGAATGGCGTGTGTTCCTTATTGTCCCCTTAGTGGTGATGTGGGGGTGTGTGTTAGGGCTTGATTGTTACTGGTTTACATAAGGGTATTAAACTCTAGCATAGCCCTATCTATCTGAGCCAGGCAGATATATTTGTGTTGTGGCTCCTTTATGCATTTGTTATTTCCAAAGAGGATTGGGTTTGCACCAGTGGAATAGAGGATAGATAGCCTGCTGATATTACCCCTTTCCTCTTCCTCGTACTTCCTTCTTCCTCCCCCACCCTAAAAACCAAACTTGTGTGCGTGAAATGTGTATGATTATATTTGTGTGTGCACATGTTGTTGATGTTGCTTGCCTATGTATGGCCTGCAGAAACAAAAATGAGCTAACTAATTAAAAAGACGTTCACTTTGCTGCTATTGTCCTCTAATAGTCGTCAGCAAAACAGCAATCTGGTAATATTACAGCTAATAATAGACGTACTTTTTTTCAGTTGGGGCTAGAATTGGGGGAACTTATTAGCTGAGCGTTTTGTTGACAATTTGGGGAGATCAACGTAATGCTGTACAGCAAAACATGTGATGTCAGTAATTAGATGTACATTTACTGCGCTGCAGTTGTTTGCAAAGTGACATGAATGCAAATTCTCTACATAGTAATGAAGTGAATGAAGTGTATTTTTATATATATTTTAAATATTCATCCATCAATCAATCCATCCATCTATTTTAATCACCACTTTTCCTAAAAAGAGTTGCAGGCATGCTGGAGCCTATCCGAGCCGTCTTCGGGCAGAAAGTGAGGAGTGGGGTGCACCCTGAACTGGTTGCTAGCTAATTGCAGGGCACAGAAAGGCAAACACACATTCACACGCACAAACGCACCTATATATACTTACGATGTTTTTGAAATGTCGGTGGAAACTGGAGAACCCGAAGCAAACCTGGAGAAGAAAGGCACGGAGAGAACATGCAAACTCCATGCAGGAAGGCCCGAGCCGGTAGTGTACCCCAGACCTCTGCACTATGAGGCAGACATGCTAAACTGTCATCCACTATGCTGCCTATTTGATATATTTCTAAAATAATAATTTGATCATGGAAACCTCAGCATACAACATTAAGTAAGGAAAGGTACCATTTAGACTTTATACAATTAAGACTTCAGGGGATGATCAAAATTCACTAATTATTGACCACCAATCCGATAACAAGGGGGGACAATATGATGATTTAAATAACGTGTCTTTACTGCATATACTTGTATTTTGAATTTAGTGTATCAACAAAAATACAGTATGTATATTTTTAGCAAATGAAGCATTGTTTCCATGGTTTAACAACCTTTGCCAGGCATAAAACTGACAACTGATGTCGGGGATATTGTGAGAAACTCAGTGGATGTCATATGCTTTTTGTGTAACTTTAAAGATTTTCAGGATAGGGAGGCAGGTGTGTTAGCATGATAGACACGTTTTAATCACGTGTTTTCCATGAAACGGTCTCACTGTGTACGGTGTGCCAGTACTCATGCAAATAATAGTGCTTCTAACTAATCTTGAACCCTATGAAGTGAAAGATCAGTCAGGTAAAACAAAAACAAATTGAGACAGAAATAATGAATGTAACAATTTTGTGTAAAATGAAATGACTACAGTGTAAGTAAATGACTTTACAGCACCGAGTAAATACTGCAAATAATGAACTGATGCTAAAGCAAACATTTCTATGACCCAATTAAAATAGTAAAATTAAAAAAAATCACACTAGTGCAAATAAAAGGCATGATGTTTCCCCTCAAAACATCCCATAATAATACGCGGAACCGATCAATGGCTTCATTGATCACTCAGCAAATTATAACATTACAGCGGATCACCAACCTTGCATAAAATGGCAAATATTTTCCAATCACAATCAAGCCGATCAGACCAGCGTAAGGCCTAATGTAGCTTTTTTTTTTTTTACCTCATTGCCTCAGTAAATCTCTATTAGATTTGTTGTTTTATTGCAAAGGATAAAGAAAATATGTCTAAGTATTGTCATGTGTGTCTATATACAGTATGTTGTTTAAATATCTGGTGTGTAAAATATTATAACACGTCGACTTAACTCTGCTATTCATTACCTTAATTTTGCCTTGTATAGTGTGTTGGGAATCTGGGATTAAACTGACCTAAAGTAAACCTCTGTCAAAAATAAACAATGTTTTGTTTATTTGACTTTTTATTTTGATTAGTTTGACATTATAAAACTGCTTGCGTGAAAGCGGCGTTATTATCAGTAGCAAAGAAAAAACGTTAGCTCGGGTGTGCCTAATGTTTTGGCCGGTGAAAGTCTAACAATATCCCTCAGTGTGCACGTGTGCTTTGGAGTTTTAAATCAAAGTTGAGTCAATACTTTCATGCCTCCCTCCTGACTGAGCGCTTGTGTCACTCGCGGAAAGGAACTTCAACACAAAAAGAGGGAAGAGTTGCGCCGCTAATACAGAGGATGATCTAAGTGGCTGCCTCACGTAGACGCACACACACAGCGGGCGAAAAGCTTCCTGCCCGTGAATGGTAATGAGCCAAATTGTCTTTTCTCCCCGCCAGCCCAGTCATGGCCACTGCCCCAGCTAAATCAATAGCATCATCCATAATCTTTATTGTGGGATGAAACACAGAGCATAAATCAGCACAAAGCTTTTCACACATCCGCTTCAAAATAGCATGCGGCACTCTCCCGGGGGCACGGTGCCGCTTCCTCTGCGGTACATGCTCCTACGGCACCTGCTCACCCTGGACATGTTTGCTTGCTGTTTATTTGTCTGCCACGGGGGTCATTTTCATGGCTTTTTGATTCATGTTTGCAGTAATAAAATTCACATCTGTTGCGCCTTTTGTCAAAAGCTGATCTATACGCCCAGGTTTTGTCAATACGGTGTTCCAACCGCTACTGTTTTGAATGTTTTTTTCAGCCTTTTTTCATGTTTTAGCCAAAGACCGAATGGCCTATAGAGTATGTGAATGTTTGTTTGAGGGTTTGTGAACTGTATTGAACTGATGACCGGTCCAGGGTGTCCCGTGCTTCTCTATCACTTTGCAGGGATTAAAATTTAGCTTGCAGAAAATGGAAGGATGGATGTGTCTTGGGTAGGACTTTCGAATTTGTTGAAAAAGTTTTGAGAAAGCCAGATTTAGAGTTTTTAAGTGAAATCATCCATACAACAAACTTGTGCGCTCTAAGTGTGTGTGGGTGTGTTTTTAAGTGTGAGTAATGAGATTTGCAGAAGAAAGTTTAGCTAAATCCTCTAAACAGTCTTCTTGCCTTCAATAGCCAATCGGTAGGCTATTTCAATACCCAATCACAGAACAAATAGAATGTAGCTAAGAAGGGGAACCAATGAGAAGTGGGCTGATGGACCTTGGGGAGTTAGTCCAAAAGAAAGCTCTTTTTTTTTACCATTTAAAATCGGTTACATACATACATTTTTAACATAAGTATTTTTTGAAACCTCACACATCATGAGGAAAAACGTCAGCATACATGTGCTTTATGTTCTTTTGTGTATTCCCATTAAAACCAACATGTCACAGCTGACTTTTTCTTTTTTGGCAGTTTCTATTGTGGTGAGTGACTTGTGAGCCATTTTATACACTCAAGACAAATCAGCTGCTCCTATATTTGTGCCCAACAACAGAATGAGCTTCTCTTCAGCCAAATACGGTGTCCACCGCACACTTTAGGATGCATTATTATTGTAAGTACTTAAGAGATACATTTACTTATTTCATCATTTAAAAGAAAATAGAAATTACTCCTAACAGACTCCGCATTAGGGGATTATCTCTCAGGATACATTTTCAAAGATGGTCAACAACTGGGTTTTGTCAAAAAGTAATCGCAAGGAAAATTCAAAACGCTAAAATCCCGTGCTGGGCAATACATCGCCAAATCGACTCATTGTTGATAGAACACTTCAGCACATTTTGGCAAGTCCTTTTGCTGTTTTGCCCTCATTTTGGAGGTAATATAAACACGTCTATTTACAATTGTGGGCCCCAAGCGATTTCCAAGCAAATTGGAGAGGATTAATTCCTTAATACATTTGGACCACAGGATAATGTTTAAGACATCCGATAATTAGCGCTTTGCTAAAAATGAGGTGTTCAGTGAAAATGTTCAAACTGGCCCAAAAGTTGATATCCCGGTGCAGTATGTGAAGTGCACTTAAAAGTTTGTGATCACAACGATTGAACAGGTTTATGTTTACCATCGGCCTCAACTGTTTTACAAGCAGACAGGACACGATAATAATTGAGAATAAATCATTTTTTTAGCTGAGAATCTGTCCTTTGCTGATTTGTTTGAGAGAATCTTTAAATGTGTCTGATTGGTTTTTGTGTGCACTACTCTTAAGCATTCCATCCAGTCATTCATTTTCTATAGCTGCTTATCCTCAAAAGGATCGCAGGGCTGAACAACCATTCACGCACCCAAATCACACCTAAGGACAATTTAGAGTGTCCATTACACCTACCATGCATGTTACATGCATGTAAAAATGTAGGGGGAAGGCAGAGTACCTGGAGAGAACCCACATGGGCAGGGGGAGAAAATGCAAACAATACACAGGAAGGCCAGAGTAAACTGGAATTGAACTCGGGACTCTGAACTTTGAGGCAGATGTGCTAACAACTCTTCAACCATGCCGCCACACTTGAGCATTTGCTGTAAATATCAAACATTTACAATTGCTGGCCCTGACTCTTCCAAGCAGATTGGTAATGGGAAAAAAAGACTTTTATTAAAATACTCCACACTGCAGGATAATCACTGAACATAATCTATCTGAGAAGGTAGACTATTGTGTCTGTGCTGACCTCGATTGCAAAAGTAGGGAAAATGCTCCAATCTGTCCCGATTATCGCTATACTGTAAATGCAGCAGGTTTAACAATCCCAATGTGGTTCTGCACCGACATTTAACAAAGTGTCTCACTTGTCTTGCCCTCATCTTTCTTTCCAGAGGAGGAAACGGTGCACAAGATCGACCCCCGCCACCACTTCAGCCACCGCTCCCCATCACTACCCGAGCCCGAAGCTGACATGCACTGAATAGACTGTCACAGGTGTTATATAGTGTCTCCATAAAGGACGCCATCAAACTGTTACTACCTCTTCAGCCTCGGTCCACTGCACCAACATCACAAACAAATCCCAGTGCCGCGTTTGAAGGTGTGTGTGCCCGTGATGTAGTGCGCACACATGACTGCATTTTTTTCCCTCGCTGATATCATCATACACGTCGGGTTACATTGTGTGTGCCCCGCTCGGCTGCGCCTGCCTCGCCTTCTTAGCCCCTCTCGAAACCTTGCGGGAAGTTTTGCACATGGCTCTAATATATTTTAAAACAATCGTATGTAATTAAAAAAAATAATAATAAAAATAAAAATAATAATAATAACAATAGACTGAACTGTGGGCGTTTTATATTACATTATCATTTTCTCTTTGGTAATAAATTTAATTCATGATGCTTTGGAGTTCATTTGAAAAGTGTTAATTTCAGTAATAGCCGGATAACTGTGGCTGGAAAAAAAAGATGTTTGATCAGTCCTCTGGGAGTTTTAGTCCTGCTAACTAGTGTCGCACAGAGTCGATGTTATTTAGCATTGGCCAATAAATATGCATCGTCTTATGACATCTTTTTAGGACGACGTTTGCATTCTTTTTGGGGCCTACTGCAATGAAATGTGAGTTAAGAGATGCTTTTCTTTTGTTTTTTTTGGGGGGGAGGGATCATATTTCTTTAAAAAATCCACAATACAAAAAAACCCACATGCTACATCCAGGTTTATTACTGCTCAACAGAAATTCATGCTACAAATACATTTTAGAAGCTATTAAATTGGCAAAATAAGACACCCTAGCTTTTGTGATGCGTTAAATGTTAGATGCAGTATCATGCAGTCGCTCCGCATATTTTAATTTAAAATCAGTTGAGTGTTTATTGATTTGAATATGTGTGGTTGTTAGAAAAATGATTGTAAGATATATTTTGTTAACCACAATTCTTTGGTGATTTATAATATTCCACACAAGTAATGCACAGTTAACAAAAAATAATACTATAGCTAATGAAAACCAAGACTATTAATTTTTGAAAAACAAACCAGTAGAAATAAAGCTGCCTTGAAGAACAAAAATAAAACCGACTTTCATTTTATAAATAAAACTCAAAACAACGTAAAAACAAACTATAATTACTGTACTTATGTTTTTCCAAACTAAAATAACTGCAATAACGGCATGCGCTTTGACTGCCCCGGTTTTAATAGAAATGAGGGGAGCCTCTACAATTGACTGGGACAAAACTACTATCAATCCCACAGTGACGCAAAGACCCCTGTTAACCAATTTTACCCGTGCAGAATCTAGGAAAATACCAAATGAAAGAAAATCCTACCCATGCACATAGATTGAGCTGAAGTTGGTGAACTCCCTGAACTTGGCAGCCTCAACTTCCTCCTTTATTTTCAGTCTGACCACTTTCATTTTTTTCAAGATTGAACAAAGTGGATCCTGAAAGAGGGCCCCCGTGTATTAGAATGACAATTGATTTTGAATTGGTTATTTCCTGCTTCCTGTGCCCTAATTGAAATAAAGTGTTTCCAACTGCACCATCTATCAGTAGTGCAGATGCACGCTGCAGTGCAGCCGACATCTGCAACGATGCGTTAAGCACCACACAGTGTTTGGAGTTCAGACACTAATTAAGACAAACATGGATTGCAAGCAGTCTGTTACGGCCACTGAAAAATATATTTGTATATGTTTTTCTGTAGGTAGTCATGGAAGAGGCTTCTCCATGAAATTGAAGTTTGGATGCAACTGTAATGAGAAACTGCACATGGTAAGTGTTGCATGCCTTTGGATTTGAGACCAGCATAGCTTTTGAGTAGAAGTTAAAGATGAGGAGTCAATGCTTCGACTTTTCATGTTGATTATTGGGGGGGGGGGGGGGGGGGGGGGTAGTAACTCCTGCGCTTTGGATTCATCATAAAAGGAATTTGCATATTACCTGTGCTGCTTGCTAGATTTTGGTATGAATCTCATTTGAATCTCATTGAGGGATTAGAAACAAACAGGCAAAGCGCTGGAGATGTGGAAGTGAAAGACAAGCTCACACACATTCACACGCACCTGCTGTTATCATGCCTGTTGTAGCGCACGCATTGGGTTTAATTAATTTGTTTTGATACTCAAGACAAATCCTTTACAGAAGCTGCTGTGGTAATTAACAATTACGCTACATTTAATAAGCACACGGAGATAATGAAACAATTAGAGAGAAACAAGCTGTTTACAGACTGAAGCGGCGCTTTGAACTGGCTCGCGCGCTTTTAATTGTCTTTCAGCGGCTTTCCAACTTCAATGAGCGGGCGCATCGGAAGAAAACTCGTCACACTTGCAAGTCAAACACCCTTCAAAGGAGCATTACAAACCTATAAATTATTACTTGAGGGTGGAAAATAAGCATTTGGGCGATGCTGTGATTCTGTAACATTAACATCCACATGCGCATTTTTCTCCCCACATTTTTTTCTCTGGTGGTGTTATCACAGGGGCCAATTAGCAGGCCCTGGCATTCTGCTCAGGCATGTGCCAGGGGACCTATAGGGGGCCTGCAGGGCTGCGAGAGGCCTCGGGGAAGCAGGAGAATTATCACACTTTTCATCTCTCCGTCTCCAGCGCATCCTCCCTCTGCTCTCGTTTTCTCCTTCACACAAAGGACTGTCTTAAAGTGGGGGCGGCAAGCCACACAGGTAAGGCGGCAAAACAGTTCAATAACCGTTCTCCGGATATCAAAGGTCTATACACCCTTGTTCGAACGCTATTTTTTTCTGATCCAAAAACATCAAAATAAATCAACTTCAAAATGTTAACTTTTTTCAATGCCGGTCATTGTGACTTTGACTGGCACTTTTATTTGCTGTACTGTGATCACTCTGAAGTTAGTCAAGATAGGCTTCACACCGTAATGAGGAAAAGATGTCACGTATGCAAGAAAACGTAAGGAAGACAAATATTGGGACTCCACCTAACATACTAAAAGAACGTCATCCACACGCGCGCACAAAAACACACCAACGGGACAGGCGCATGTACATCAGTTTGCGTGGCGTGGGCGGCGGCGAGTGGAGGCAGGAGATAAGATAAGTGCTCTTTATTTTCGACAGAGTCGTTTAGTCGTAGACCAAAGAAGAGGACACAGAAGGAGGAGGAGAGAGTTATTGTTATGGAGCTGTTGGACATTTGGTGAATGAAATATCGAGAGGAAACAAAGAGAGTGGAGAGTGAAAAGAAACAGCAAATGTGACCTTACCATGGATGTAGCTCAAAGAATGGTCTGAGATTACGTTCAGTTTCTAACAGTGCTTTAAAGTGACTATATGTAAGATTTCGACCCTTTTTCATTGAAAATGAATAAATTAAATGATTGCAAAAAAAAAAAAAAAATTGCAAATAAATGTGTTCTAAATGACCAACAGGATGATGTAAATATAATCGTTGGTCTAGGTATCATGAAATTATATTACATGGGGGATGGCACTCCTCTGGAGGTCGCCATGTCATAGCAATGGACAGCCGGAGTAGGGCGTGTATTGTTGCATTTACCGTAATTCCTCTAAAGCTTTCTACGGGTGCATGCAAAAATCAACACATACTCCCTTTGAGTGAGGAAAAAAGTACTCTCCTTAGTTGACTTTTTTCGGGTAAATTACGCAGTGGATAATAGCAAATTAATTAATTAATTAATTAATTAATTAATTAATTAATTAATATAGAATAGATAACAAACAAACAAATAAGGAAGGAGCTTGGTAGACAGACAGACAGACAGACAGACAAATAATAAGTCTGAGTTTGAAATGTCCGAAGGAATGCTCCTCACTAGGCCAGAGCATCTCAAGACATCAACACTCCTATTAGCGACTAGCCACCAATACCAGGGGTTTGTGCTGCAATGCTACAATGACAGCATAGTTAACAGTGTTTTATTTTATAAAGTCTAATTTATATTGTAAATTAAAGTAATTTCTTTTCACAACACTGTGAATTGATTTTTTTTTAAGTTTTCCTCTTACCTACATTATGTTTTTGCACTGGCCCGCACATTACGTACAATGCACACACGCCACTGGAAACTTAGCGCCTTAACTCACACATTTGCTTGTACTGCGGTCTTCTGGCTCCTTATGAGCCATTTACTGTTTACTGAGTGTTTCTGTGGTTACAGAGCTGTTTCATTTCATTCGTATGAAAAGTTAAGTTTAGCGTGAAAGGCGACCGAATCTTGTTGTATTGAGTACTTCCTATTTTCATTAGCAAGAAAGCAATGCTCTGCAAGTCCTTGTTTGCAAGCCTAGAGCCAAGCACAGCCTGTATGTGTGTGTATTTATCTTTTTTTAAAAATTTTAATTCATTACTTAGCCTCACAGCATTGTGATGCAGTGTTAATGCTTTAGGCAGAAACAGTTAGTGCATTCAACAATTTCAATGTAAACATCCAAATTCAAGTTCAGTCGGCTTGGTCAGGGACAGACGTTTAAAAAAATAGATGGTTTCCATGGGGCTGCTGTTAGCAGCTAGCCTACGTCATCGTTAATGTGATTAACGTACTGTTTAACTTGGGTCTTTGAATGTTTCATCTTGATACACGTTTACCAGAACTATTTATTGACTATTATTAATAGCAATTATACGGTGAAAATTGGTGTTGGCTTACCTCGGCATTATTGCTAGTTGCGACAGGGATCTCGCTGATAAGGTTTCAAAATGTTGGTGAAGCCATTGTGGAAAGCAGCGGCATATCTTTTACGTACGACATACTCCATGAGTCTCCTAACCTTCTTGAGGTCAAAGTGGCATTCCTGAGCAAGAGAACGATCATTTTGCCCGCTTTGTTTTATCCCCACTCTCAGTCCTCTGCATGGTTTATTTTTGCTAACTTCACATTATTTTGGCACCTCCCCATATGTTTTGTCAAAATACTGGTGCTATTTGGCGAAGTGGACGGCTCTTTAAGTGTCGCGCACAAAGTTCACCTCACTATTATATTCTTCTTGTCTTAATCGCTGACAAACTGAAAGTAATGGATGTATTTCCATCTTTTGTACGTATTGTCCATATTCAACCTGCCGTCTGCTGCTGGCACACTCAGTACAACATTTTGCCCCAGATTTTTCTCCTCCGTTCCTGCAGTGTTTTAGGCAAATTTTGGGGGGGGGGGCACCCCTTTTCAGGTTAAACATGCATTGTAATGCACTGCGTTACTCTCATTTGTGCCGAGTAACATATTACTATTTTTTTGTGTGTAATGCATTACACTACTGCGTTACAGCAAAAAGTAATGCACTGGAGTAATTACAATCACACATTATTATCGCAACTGTTGGCATACTTGTCTAGCCGAGTGCTATAACACGTGGCAGTCAAATGAGGATGATTGTTTTTGTTGTATTTATTTAAAGCAGCGTGTAAATATTTTCATATTATTTGTAATTTTCTGTTTCAGTTTTTACACCTCCTTGTGTCTTTATTGGAGGAGCTGTCTATCTGCCTAGCTATGTCGAAATGTAGCGAGGGCAGAATCAAATGAATCAAACAGTCATTTCTGCCACTGCCTCCTCGCTCTCTTTCGTATGAAGAAAAGTATTTATTTTCATTTATGAAAACCTTTTACCCCGGAGAGTGAAAAATGCCGCGTCTGCAATACTGTGTGTAAGTGTTTGTTAGGTGTGTGTGTGTGCGTGCGTGTCAAGGGGATGCAGTGCAATGCTGGGGGTTATTATGAAGAGACTGAGATGCGACAGGAGATTCCCCCTAATTTGGGAATTGCTTTTCTCATCTATTTAAATAAACTCTGTGGCACCTCACTAAAAATACGAGGGGACTACGCAGGGAAGCAACGGGAGTCACAGACCACACAAAAAAATTGCATAGGCCAGCAAATTTCTGCGCACAAACAAACATACTCACAAAGGGATATGTAGTAATTAAATTGCAATGATCGCCCTATTTTAGCTTTCACTTTGAAGATGAAAAAATAGCACAAGGGAAAAAGAGTGCTAATAGAACATAAAAAGATCACATAATTATTCAAAGGAGAGTGGTTACTGCAGCAGAGGAATGCAAGACAAACAAATAGAAGGAAGAAAAAAAATGCGGAATTGTGTTGAATGCAAATGAACTTTGATTTGTGAAGCGATCGCCGACCCGTGTTGTGATAAACCGATCACAAGCCGTCACGCCGGCCTCTACACCGACCTGATGACCGTTGACCTTCTCTGCGACTAGAGGAGCGGAACCCGTACTTGACCTTTGGCCTATGCATCTCTAATAAGCCGATTCCCCACCGTTGCAGGAGCAGTGCGTATGTCAATAAGGGTCTGCGTGTGTGTGGGTGTGCATGTGTGCGCGTAGCATTGATGTATGTACTGTCTGCGGTGGGACGCTGCAGATGTTCAGCCCAGGTGGTCGGATGCTAATAACGTCCCACTTTTTACTGGTGCTCCCATTCATTACTTAACTCTGTTTTAAATTAGGCAAAATGGCAGGGCAGTACCTTCTCGGCATTAAGGGAGGTGCCAACAGGCCAGAGCTAAAAAAAAGGGAAAATCAATGAATAAATGATGGAAAAATACATGGTTGTCACGACTGCAGGTAGTCTAAAAAAAACATTGAGGTGACAAAATTCCAGCTGTACTCTATTAAACATGCACACCTATGACCTGAAAGTCATTCCAGTTCATAAAGTATCATCCCCATTCTTCGTAAATATTATTGGAAAAAAATCAAAGTTTGGCAAAGCAGTCTGGACAAAACGTGACCTCTTTGATTGATCGAAACTTTTAAATACGATTAACTGTATTTCCAAAGAATTAAAACGAAATTTCTTCATATTGTGGATGACTTCAGTATTATTCTACAATTTGATGTTTGAGTTTGAGAGTTGTCGGTCCAATGAATGGTTAATTTAATTTAAAAGAAAAAAAATAACCTAGACGGCACCTTTGATAAAGGTAGAGTGATAAGAGGTTCTTTGTAAGAAGGGACCTGTTTACCACGGAAGCACCTAGAGTTTAGACTAACACATAAATGTAAAACACCCAGCTGTGGCTGCATTCACAGTTAACGTTAGCAACCCAGCTCTAATGTAGCAAATCATCGCAAAGTTCTCCACCAAACTCAACTGAGCAAGTCTGCGACAGACAGGATGGACGATGTTTTATTTGAATGTTATTTTGTAATTATTTGGTCAAAAGAAAACAGCACCATTGCAGCCAGCACTTGGAAGGAGTCTAAAAACCAAAGGAATAAAACCACTTTTTATATTAGTCTTTTGATTTTCAACATTCAGACACTGTATCTAAATAAAAATGGTTTTAAGGCTTTTCTCAAAAATCTTTAAAATTTAGAAATGATTAATTCAAACACTAAATGATAAAAATAAGGTCTTTTGTGAGGGTGTTTCCAAACTTTTGACTGGCATTGTATAGACTCAGTTCAACTCATCCCCACATTAAATCCCCACGGTGCTGACTGTTGCAGGTGGAAACTTCTCAGTGGCTTCCTGTGAGCAGGTGAAACAAAACACTTCCATCTCTTTCTCTCTACCTGTCTTCTTCCTCTGTCATTAAAAGGCTGCACTGATTTTTTCCCCCCTTTTGTCATGAATCTTTAATCAGCCTTTTTCAAGTGAGTGGGCAGTCTCATTGGGGCACTGACCTGCAGCAGGGCTGCTGAGACACACTTTCAGACGCAACTCATACCATCACTGCACCGTGAACCTCAGCGTCAAATGCCCAAATAAAACAGGATGGGAAAAACATTTCTGACGTGGCGCTGACAAAAAATAAAGGATAGCGCAATTAAATTCTCCCGCATGCCGTGCCGTGAGTGTGTTTACTCTCCTGTTTATAGTCGGGAGAGATCCATCAGCCAAGTGTCTCACTGTATTTTAATATGTCTGCAGGTGCATACATGCACAGGCAGTCATGTCACAATGGCAGTAAAGCATGGCAACTACCTGCATCCGTCTCTTTGTGCGTCTGCCGCCGCACGCCGGCCCCCGCGCACACAGCGATGCCGCGGCTTCGAGTAAATGAACAAATAAAATATCTGTGAAGGAATACAAGCTGTTCATTAATCTTTCCCTTGCTCTGTATCGCACTCCTCCCTCGTTTCTTCCATCCTCCTCCTCTTCTGTAAATGAGTGATTTATCAGCCTTAATTGCCGCTCGGCAGTAGTTCACGTGGTCACATGACCGCCAAACGACAGCGTGTGATAAATACAGGCAGAAAATTAAATACAAAGACCGCTGCACTCCCTGCGTCACATCTGGAGGGCACGGATCTGTCTGGGAGAATGAGAGAAATCCACTTGATGGAAATAAAAGCACAGATTATGATGTCATTTTAAGTATCGTAATAGCAAGTGAATCAAATTAATTGTTTACAGAGCTCCTATGATCTAGATCTTATTTTAGATACTGTACCACACCTAAATGAAGGTATAAACTAGCACGTGTAATGTGTTTGTCAACTTAAGACGGACAAAAATCTCTACGACGACAAAACATAAACCAGAACTAAAAATCTAAAAAAATAGATAAGATATAAAAGTTCTTATGAAGTGATTGTCAAAGTATGCTATGCCTAACACTAGGAGGAAGTGGGCTCCCTCTAGTCCTAGGCAGAAGTATCAGCACTTTCAGTTCAGTTGTATTTATTTTTTTTTTAATTGTGTTTAAATGTTAAGAACTGGTTTAAAGACTCATAAAAATAATTTCAATTGGTTGGTGATGCAAATACTTGGAGAGCAAATCATATATATATATATATATATATATATATATATATATATATATATATATATATATATATATATATATATATATATATATATATATATATATGATGTGTAGTTTTGTTTTTCTTATAGCCCTTACTGGGGCGCATAAGAGGAGCAAAATATTAGAACTAGTTCTCAGTAATAACCACCCTGAAAATCACATAGGTCACTGTGTCGGCTCTTATTATTAGAGTGTGACCTAATGCATTGGCCGGTGAACGTAGGATACGGCTGAACAAAGAAGTGTGTGTACAAGCGGGTTGGTGCAGAGTATTTCCAGCCCTTGTGCACCCTCTTCTTTATTTAGTTGTCTGTATTAGCTCGCTGCTTTCCTCTTCGCCACTTAAAATTAATGCCATCCGGCGCAAAATAGAGGCCGAAAGCTAAAATTCAGCACTTTCCCAGCAGCGCTGTTATTTATCAAGCTAACAAGGAGGAGATGCATCCCGTTTCAGCCGGGGCCCGGGAAATATGTGCCATTAAAGCTCGTTGCCGGCGCTTTCAAGTAGGGGGGTGTCCGGGAGGACAGACGGGCATCGCAAGACGGTTAGGACGAGACATGAGACGAAACGCACACATTGTGTCCACCCAAAGGCGTCGCCGCGATACATAATCTGCATGTGTGTGTATGAGAAGTGCTGCTGCTGACGGCTATAAAAATCGGATCCTTTAGGGCCTACACAAGACACAGTTTGGTGCTTTGAATAAATCATGTTGCCAGAGTGAGCTTAGCGCTCATTTTCTACTGTGGAAACACATCCCGAGGACTGTTAACATTGTCCCGTGTTAACAACTCCGCAGCATGGCGCCAATGGAATTCAATTAGACGCAGAGGTGGCAGCGTGTTTTGTTTTTTACTGAACAAAAGAAATGCTGAATTAGCTAACGATAACAACTAAACTTTTCATTTTCTGAGACGAGATTGAGAATTTTTGAACCCCTGATGCTTGTGGTTTTTCGACTGATATATTTACCACAAATCATTGTCGGAGCTGAAATCCAAGAAGTCCCAAAGATTTCACTCGGTCAATTTATCTAGTTCCATCTTTTTTTTTTTTTACACCTATTTATCACTTTTTGAGGCAGAGAAAAGAAACTCTTATTTTGACAAAGAGGTTTAAAGTACTGATATCTCTTTTCAGATGTGCAAGCTGCGAGCAACTAACTTCCCCAGCAGCAATCAGCCGTTTTTTAAACTTTGAGAGTGTCAATAAATGACTTTGAATTCTTTTTTAGTTTAAAACTTAACACAAAAGAAGACTATCATAAGACTATCAACCGGTAAATTGGTTAGCGTATTACTAACACATGATGCAAAACACCATACACAGGCTAACAAAACTAGCATCAATGTTGCAATAATTATACAGTTTGTAAAAACTTAAAAGCAGTCGCAATAGTTTCAGACATCTTAAAGCATGTTTCACAGGCATATATTCTTTATCCTCTGCAGAAGTGACAATATTACTGCTGTTGGAAAGCAGTGTTCTTCTGTTTAGTTATCAGAATCTGCACATAGCGTGTCTGTATGCGTTATACTGCTTCTGATGGCCAAGGTGCACATTCCAGAATAAGCACCACAACAGCCACTCAACTATAATGTGCCAACGCTTTGATTCTTTTCATTCTGTTCACTTATGGTATGACTGCATGCTGTTGAGTGCATATGTTCCTTAACTCATTCACTGCCAGACCATTTAAAATGGATTTTTGATTTGTATAGCTGTCAATAATAGTGATGATACTCTGTAACGACCAGGTAAAAAATTACTTTTTACGTACAGTATTTAGCAGTTGAGACACAATACAAAATATTTGTTGTTTTTTTTCTAGTGTACTGATGTTTGCATTTCCATTCTTTTCAATGGAAAAGATGAAAAATACATGTTTTCTGTTATGAGCATGGTCACGTAATGCATTCAAATCCCTCCCAAAAAGAAAATAAATCTGCATAAGTAGAGTAACAGGAGCCGTCAGGACAATGCAAGGGAAACAAAGTGTGCGGTTGCAGCAGGAGGATGCTGCAGGCATGAGGAAGGCTGCAGGCTGAAGGCTGCAAGCCATACGTGAAAAAACACGAGATCACACCGCTTTCTTCACTCTATCACGCTGCGAGCATTCAATCGCGACCTGAGGACAACGGTGGCTCAGAGGCACACGCACAGTGTGGTAACATCTTTACAACTAATTATGTTTGAATAAAACAACACAATCAGGGCAAACAAGTGAAAACCTCAGAGAGATGATTGTATATTAACATAAGTTGAAAAGAGGAGCTGATGTTTGGAGGTGTGGCTCCAGGGCCTAGCTTTGAGATGGAGCAGAAAGCAAAACAAGAAGGAGGGAAAAAAACACTTGAAAATGATTTAAATCTATACACGCCATTGTTCTGAGTTTGTTGTGTGTGTATCTTTAAAACTGCTGATGGTTAAATAAATGCCTTGTTTTATGGGGAACGCTAACAAGTGCTCAAGTCAGAACAAGCTTAATAATGAGTCGCTTCTGGATGTTAGGGTGGCACTGAACAGAAGAGCTCTTTTTACAAGACACTTCTTCTCTTATTAGGTTGAATGGAGCATTGCTGTTTCTCTTGGAAGCTATAGCTGAATTAAGCCCTAAAAAAAACAAAAAAACGACTGGGCCATGTCATACAACAATGGAATTGCCGTTGTTCTAAATTTCCCATAAGTCCCGGTGTCCCGATGTGGAACACTAATGATCACTTTCTGATAACAATTTTCTGATTCTCATGTTTTAATGACATCATGTTCTACTTTCATGCATCATGTTTTGTTCTCATGACAGGAAGTTCTAATAACGGTGTTCTAAAGTCTTGATTATTTGGCGTTCTAATGATGCAATGTTCTCATGTTTTCATGAAGTTAAGTTATGCAATAATGACATGAGTCGTCTAATGATAGACTTTTTATTCATGAATTGACATTCTTGTGTAGAATGTTCTCATGTTTTAACAAAAGTAATGTAAGTGCACAATTGATAGCCGAAAAAAGGCAAAGAGGCTTGGCACCTTGCCGGTAGTGGGACGGGAGAGAGAGAGACAGAGCTCTTGGAGGTGTGCTGCCCTGTCTGTGACCTCAGAGCCCGTGTCAGAGAGAAAGTGCTGAAGCAGGCAGGTGTCCTCCCACACTGTGTCCCACACTGGCTTGCTATCCTGCATTCAGTCCCTCACTGCTACACTGGCCCCTGCCCCGACCATGCTGTCTCATGTAAAACGTGAAGAAGTGTTCGTACACGCTGAATGATGATGTACTCTGTCTGCTGCACACTAATTTTAGCCACTTGTTTCTCAACACAACGGCCCCTTTCAGAACGATGGCCAACGCTGGCTTATTCGGTGTGGTGGTTCCGTGTGAAATACGGAATGCTGAAGTTAATAATTTTGCCTCTTCCGGGGTAGGAGCAAGAGCCGCGGTAATATCCCTGCACTGGCAAGTTCTCTCTGAAAGGCACAGGTGAATATGTATGAAAGAGGTTACAGTATTGATTTAATAGCTTGTATTAAGTCATCATGTCAGTCGTCATGTATTGCTCCATCATTTATTCGTTTGCTGTCATGTAAGTATGACCATTTGTTTGCTTGTTTTTTAAACAAAATAAGTGGAACGGTAAATCTGAAATTTTAAAAGGCGTGTTTTGCTAAAAATCGAAAATGCTTCCGTGGAGAGGGAACTGGTCAGCCACGTAGATAGGTTTTTATCAGGATTCATTAATTTTTTTATTTTTTTCAATCGTTTTATTCATTTTACCGTTAATGGCTTGAAGGCCACAGAAAAAGAGTTTGAAAAATGTGTAACTGCTTTTGTTACAATAAGAATTCCAATTATTCTTTTATTTGGGGCAGATGCTTTGATGTTACAATAGGTGGCAGTGATATTTTCATGGCATTCAAATTAATGACAGGGCAATTAATGTGTGATTTTAAGATTATTAAAGAACTTTTAAACCTTCTACAGTAAACTGTTGGTATGTATTGTATATTAGTATGTATCATCTTAGGCACAATGAATATACGTTATTTTGGTGGCTTTATCTCTTACGACGCTTGTCTCCTGCCTATCAACAAGTGGCTACCGCACCCCTTTAATGATATCGTTCCAGTGCACTGCTGACTACTAGGACAATTGGGTGTCTAGTCCACATGAGCAGTACGGGGCAGTACTCACTTAGTGTGAACGGAGGAAAAGACCACTTTTGGGGTCTTTTGGGTATGGAAATAGCATTGCACATTGGTTAAGAACCATGATGCAGGCCCTTTAATGACAAATGGTGTTTTGATGATTTCAATGCACAGTGCTTCTATATACGATAACCATATGAGCTATAATATCACAGTCAAATATCAAGGCAGGAAATACCCTGGACCGGTTGCCACTCAATCCCAGGCCGCATAAAAAGCAGACACCAACAAGCATTCACACCTACGAAGAACATGGAGTTTTGAGTGTTCTGCCCGTGTCTGCAATTGGACTCATTTTGATAATGGTGGCGCATTTAGCGTTCATCTGTAAAAGAAAAGAGCGAGTATTCTTCCTGCTGCACTTTAAACTTAGCTCATGCTGATCCTGTATTTTCCTCTGTCCAGCCTCTCAGCTGCGCTGTAAAACCTGATGTGTCCACTGTGTGTGTTTGCGTGTGTTTGTGTGTGCGCGCATTGGGGGTTAGAGTCAGCGTTGTATTACAGTGCTTCTGATGAGTCGCCCGGCTGCGAGGCTGATACCTCCGCAGCATCCAGCACATTGACCAGGCCTTTAAATAAAGCCTTCGATCTTACAGCAGAAGAAGGTCACTGCTTGCCTTTGGTAACTCTGCCCTTCCTTCTGTCCGCCTCCCGTCCCCGTACATACAGTATGGGTCCGCGTTCCTATCAGACTGACCTGAGTCGTACTGCAACCACCCTTCAGCTTCACCGCCAAAATGGAACGATAGGATGCATGTCCATTCAGGGTGGGAACATCTGCCTGCCTTACGATTCGATTTGATTCTGAATGGTGGGTTTACGATTCGATACAAGATCGATTAAAAAACGATTTTCCGTTCAAGATGATTTGATTCCTTGTTTGGTTCCTTGTTTAATCTACTGGCGTGCAAAAAATCGTAACAATAAGACAGAATGACAATTGAGACGTTAAACTTTCACTTTTTTTTTTGAACACTTATTAACTCTTTCCTTGCCAGCGACAAGAATTATTTTAATGTAAAATACTTGTTGCCTGCCAGTGACTACGTTATTTATTTTCTTTTATGAATAGAGTGATAACTCTCGTGTCCAGCGCTCCTCTTCATTTTAAGCTCATCAAGCACTGTAGTAATTAAGTATGACCATTTGATGGGAGTGTCGCTCGCTATTGATAGCTATGAAAGATGTGATCAGCGGTCGCCTTTTCCGATAAGACTTGGCACTGAAAGAGTTATGTTTTGAATTTTAAAGAAACTGCCTTTTTTTCCCCAAAAAAGTACCTGTGTACCTTGAAATGAATGCCTGAACTCTGAAAAGACGTAAAAATGTGTATTTGGGATCAAACGAGTTGGGCTTGGTGCAAACAAAAACACAGTTAGGTGAAATTTGTGGAATTTTACGCCCATCCTGAGTATTTGATCCCCCCTCAACTGCTGTGTCAGTCAGATATGAACTATAAATAAAGTCAAAAATACATGCACAGCGTCTGGCTCCTTGGAGGGAGAAGAGTGGGGTGAAGGAGGTTCACAGGGTCAGCACATGAAGCGAAAGGGTTTTGGCCTCATCCCCCATGAGCGTGCCGTGTGTCAGAACCCCTCCTGTCAATCAAGGACTTCTTGTCAGCGCGAAGCGAGAGAGGAAAGGGGTGTGGTCGCCCACGCAACTAAATATCTAGTGCGGAATGCATTTAATCATAAAAGGCTCCTCGGGGAGTCAGCTGTCAAAAATCTGCATGGAAATAAATCAGTACACGCAAGCGCTCTGTCTACAAAAAGACATCGTCTGACACTCCATCATCTTTACACAGATTTATTTCACTAAATTGTCCTGCTTGAATTATTTCCGACCCGAGGCTCACAGAAGGAAAAGACATGCTTTCACGATTGAAAACAGGAATAGAAATTGTGATTTGGGGTTTAAAATGTTCTTCACAAACCTACCTTTTTTGGTACAAGGAATACAACAAAAACCATTCCATATGACTGTAATTTGGTTTTAAGTACTGTATTGGAAAAGATGCAGTTTACCTTCTAAGTGAGGGTGACAGGACGTTGGGCTCCAAATTCTCTATCACAGATGGAGGAATTTTCTTGACGTCCTGCAATGTCGACAAGATGGCAAATTAGTTTGAAAAGCAAAGAAAGATATAAGACTGATTTGTCTGGAAACAGCAGGTCAAGATTGTTTATTTAATATATGGTGAAGCTATATCAATATAAATAATTTAAAAATTGTGGGAAAGCGGTACGATCTGTGCTGTGCTTTATCTCTTATCTTCCGAGTTTGATACGGTTTACTTTTATTCCTTAATTGTTCCTTCAAAAAAATACGAAGCATTTGACCTGTACAAACTGAAACATGACCAAAAAAGACAAAAACATGACAAAGGCACAGTTAACATCAGCAGTCATCGAGACAGTATCGAAAAAACTTAGGCGTAAATCTTCTTCCACAAAATACTAATACTTAGCCACACTTCCCGAGGGAGAAATGAGGTGCAGAGCGACAAAGCAGATTACTGCCACTCTCAATCCAACTGCGACTAACAATGACAACGATTCACTTCCCCATAATCCCACCCGAGCCGAATGGACTCTGACCCGTTCGGCCGCAGCGCAAGTAAGTAAGGTACAATGTCGTGAAGTGAGACGACGTTCAATATGGGACTGGATTGAAACCAGGAAGAATGAAGGTTTTTCAGAAATTTGCTTACTGTACAAAATTCTAGCAAAAGTTCAGTTAGTAGAAAAAGAACAACTTTGGGAACTCATTGGTAATGTTTTCTGCTTTATTATTACCATTAATTCATTTAAAACTAGATGTAAAACCCGATGTATCTCTGGATCGAATGAGTCAAGGGAGCAATTTCGCTAACCTAAAGATGGATAAAGTGATTAGGGAAATCATATTATAAGAGCATCTTTAATCACACATTTAACAACATTCTACATCCTAGCAGCACAAATGTCAATGTCATTTTCAAATTCAAGATAAGAATACTAACAATGCAAACTAAAAAGTGTGTGTGTGTGTTTTTTTTTCTCAATCTCTGGATATTCTCCATTGCCCATTTTATGATCATCCAAAAAGTTTACCTGGACTGTTCTGAAAATGTAAAAAACAAAAGTGACTTAGGCAAACCAACAAGAAACTAAGTATAAACAAAAACAAGGAACAGCATTGAGGAAGGATTCACAGATATTTAAATCTAATCTAAAGAGATTAAAAGATTAAAATGTCGCTTGTATGTATATAGCAAGTAATAGGTGCAGTTGAATTAAGTAGGACAACGACTGCTAAATGGGTAGTATAATATTTATACCACAATATAATCGCTGTTATTAAACACTTAAATAAAGCAAAGGAAATGTGTGAAAAGTAAAAGAATGTTTTGGGAAAAAAATATGTTTGAACCGAGGCAGTCCACCATCTCTGCGGAGAGTGTTGTTTTTTTTTTTTCTTTGAATCACTTTTATGGAGTGAATTTTTGCCAGTTGTTTGATATAACGGTCATTTTCTAATAATTTTCCTAGCTGAGTTGAACTATGAAGTCCCGTGAGACCTTGTTACACTAAAACATTTGCCTTTCTTCCACACATGTGCACCTGCTCACGCATGTGTGTATTTCTTCCAACTCGATTGCAACCCACACAGATTGATAGGTGGGGCGCTGGGGCCCACGTGCTACATGGCAGCAGCGTGTGGGGTCAAGGCCTTTCCCAGGTGCAAATGAAACGGAGAGAGTGGGAGGGAGCGTTTGGAAGCCTGCACAACATCACGAGCGGGTCACCTTGCCTTGCTTTGGAGATCAATGTCTGTTTGACTGGCAGCGAGACACAAAGCGGGTGAATCACCTCCCTCTCGCTTCATTGAGATGCAGACGCAAACGCGCAAGACACGGGCTGGCCTCCAGCTCCGCAAGCGCGCGCGTTTTTGCATAACTCAGCGCCTCCTCCTTCCTTCATGTTCACTGCATGCGGCCCAAAACACACAGCGGACTCAACGCACTGTTGGAAGCGTCAACGGAGACATCGTGCATCATTAATCCCTAATTAGCTGAATATCCTTCTTTCCAGAAACACATTTGTCGTATTTGTCAAAACAATCTTTAAGAGTTGACAATCCGTGAGATTAAAAAAAAAATCTTCCTTCTTTGGGACCGTCCTGTGCTTCTAACGTGACATACAATAAACCACCACGCCGAAGAAAAACAACCAATTGGAGTCAGAAGGCAAGACATAGGGTGTGCACTTGCATGCACCTTACTCATAACGGAGTCTGCAAAAACGTTTAGCCTTCTCCTTTTGAGGTTTTATTGACATCTTATGAATCGCCCCTTCTGCCTCTGATTGGTTGTTTTTCTGAGGTGTGGTGGTTTCCTTTTGATCACATTAGACTTACAAGATAGGGCAAGAGATGGTTGATCCAATCAAATATATTATACGCATTCATAACTAGTATATTCGTAATTTACATTTTTTTTCAACAGGTGACGTATGGGATTCTTCTCCACTTTAAATGTGCAATGTCGAAACTTCAACTTTGCTGATGCACAATAACCAGTAGATGACAACAATGCCCCATTTTAGATATGAGCTCAACATAGTTTGAGAGTCCATGAAGAGAAACTGATGAATATCTTTTTTTCACTGCTGATTTTTCTGAAAGAACAGGAAAAAAAGGAGAAAGGAAGGAAGGAAGGAGAGATTATCTGCTTTCATTAGATGTATTAATGTAATCATTTAACAAAATATCCTGTGGGTAATGAAAATGTCAAATCTCTGTAAAATGGTTAGCAGTGTATATAAGTACAAAAACACTCAAAGGCCATAAGGCCCAAATCAAAAAATGTATCTAAAGAATGGGCCTTTACTGAGATAGTAATGCAAAACTTCGACTTTAGATGCACTGAAAGAGATTATGATTAAGAGATTGTCACAGTTTATTTTTTTATCACTGGGCTGTTCTTCCCACATAGCACAAGTCAAAACATTAGAACAAACTCTCAGTATGATGCAGCAAAGTGAAAAACTACAATTATGATGTCTCACAGCACATCGCAATCAAAACAGGGCATTATCGTCATGGGCGGGAAGACAGATGTTTAAGACATCACATATACTAGGCCAATTTTTTGATACATAATTTGGACTGGATCTTGCAGGTGAACTGGTGGCTAGTGATCATTGGCTTGGTTTCAGACTGTGACAATACCTTAACTCACCACACACACACACACACACACACACACACACAGAATACAGGATTCTTCTGAAGATGACAGGACAATTTGAATTATTAGTGTTTCAAATAAATGGCACATAACTCAAGGCGAGACGGTACGCTACTGCCGGCGCACGCGACAGGCGCCACGCCACGCCGCGACATGAATGCAATCCATTTAAATCACTTTAAATGTAAATGTTTATTGTGCCGACCGATGCAGATGCAGATCAGATGGAGGAGATTGGAATGTACTGAGTATATGATTTTCTTTCTAAGAACATGAATGAAACGTTAGCTTGCAAATTGCGAAGAAGAATATGATTTTCTTCGGTGATGCAAAACTCTTTCGACTGTAGATGATAACAACAACGGACTGGCTTTTCTTACATAATCCCTTCTGGTCCGACAGAACGAGAAGTATAGAACAACCTCTACAATGTCATGCTAAAATGACTTCTTCCCATAGATTTAATGCACTTCGCACCCACTCGTCCTACGCAGCCCAAGGTTAAATAAAAGACACCGACGGGTGGTCAGCGAGCACTCCGGCAAATGGACGGCACGCATCCTTTTGTGCTGGTAATTCTGAGACATTATAGTCCACTACGTCGCCTTGATTCACATGCCAATACTGATACATTTCAAACCGATTTCCCATAGTTGACCTGAAAAGTGTGCAAGCCCAATACGGTGACAAAGGACAAGTACATTATCTTTATTAACTTAATCACAGGGTGGATTGCAAAGTGAGCGACGAGTCAATACGCGGCGAGGAGGAGAATAGAATTACTCTTCATATTGAGGGCATTAATAATGCGGCTTATGTATGTGCGATGCATGTCTTGGCGCGTTTCACTTCCTGTGCCCGCTTGCTGCTTCTTCAGCACAGGAAGTGAAATATTGGCAGGACACACACACAGACACATCCCTCATATAATCAGCAAAGTTGCACTTTAGTGGACAATGGCTGCATGGCAATATAGGAATGTCCACTTCTAGGCTGTGGCACCAATGTAATTAAATAGAACACTATATTGACCTAATCAGATAGAAGGGCCATAAATTAGTGGACACACACACACTTGCTAGAAGGCTTCTCCGGGATATTCCTGCCATCGTTTATCATGAGGAGGGGGCAGGAAGGCGACCAACGATACCAAGCGCAAAATAATCATTCAGGTTGAACAAAAGCATCGCTTCAAATGGACCTCTACAGGTTAGGTCACCATGTGTGTGTATACAATGGTATGCAGCAGCTGTGCATTCAAACATTTTTACCTCAATGCAAAGTTTGCTGAAGAAACATGTTCATTTAAAAAAACAATAAGGCCGATTTCGTTGACCCCCCGTCCCCCACCCCACGCGCGCGCGCGCGCACACACACACACACACACACACAAACACATACGCAGCACACACAAATACTGCATGCTGGTGACCTTGTACAGCAGCTTGGTTGAACGCCATATTAGTTTGCAGGAAGCCATCTGCAGATCTGATCGACTTTAAACGCCTCATAAGGCCTTCATGTGCATATTTGTTACATCTGTGTCAAATTAAGTGGATAGAAATTTTACTCTAAAACATTATAAATAATGTTAACGAAAATGCATGATTATTATAACTGGCATTACAGTATTACTACTGTTGGCATTACAGTATTGATAAAGAAAAAAATACTTTAACTAGTTAAAATGTTTGCGTGTAGTTATTTTGTTTTTTTGTCAAAAACAACATTTCATTTTCACCTGTTATAAATATACATGTAATCTATAATAATTTGGATGTTTCCCCCTTGTTTTTGTGCACACCGCGAATGCAACAAGTTGGCGTTTGTCAAGTTAAAAAGCGCAAGTTTACTTTAAAATCAATCATTGACCAAATCAGTTGCACAAAACGTTCACACGTGGCCTTAACTCGGATGCAACATGTTTTTTTTAAGTATAGGAAAGTTGTTTGAGGTTTTTAATAATCGGGAAGATTTTCAAATTTCTGCTGTGCGCAACAGGTGAAGGCCACTGCTTTGAGAAAAAAAATGCAGTTAAATATATCTGACATTTTCTTCTAAATAAATTTATGATCATTTACGACGGAGTAGAAAATAATACACGTTTAGCATCTTAATGTTTGCTGTTTTATTTCCGTGCGTAAAACGCGCATTGCCGCCAACTTCTAGAAGACATTTTCTTTCAAGACTCATTTTAAGATGATTTCTGTTTTTGTTTCATCGTAAGACAAAAGTAAAGCCAGAAAAGAACACAATGCTTTGTGGTGTCGACACACAGGCGGCGACTCACACACACGTACGAGAAACACACACGCACACTCACGCACGCATGGCGTAATAAAAAGAAAAGAAATAAAACATTGTCAGGAGAAAATATTTTTTCCATTCAATTTCTGAATGGTGTGTTTATTCAAGTCCATCTTAAAAGCGTGTTGTAACTTCACCGAGACCACAAAGAGGACATCACAATGACGGATGCATGATGTTTAATATTGGGAGAACATAATGGGTTTTCCAGTTTGATTATAAGACTCACATAGTTCTGCGTAAAGTCCTCAAAAGTACGAAACACTCACAAATAAGGAGAGCTCATTTTTGCAATAATTCGGCCCACTTGTTGATGCGCTGAATCACTGGGCTACGTTTTTGTGTAATAATAAATTAAACACTGTCTGCGACTCATGCACAGTTTATTCATTTCAGTGTCAGGCCGACCTGAGTGGTCTCCAAATAGGACGCGAAAAAGTGTGTCAGGGTCCAGGTGACGCGTGGAAGTTGTCCAGATTCCATGAAGCTGAGCGATGCAGTAAAACGCACAGAATAAAATAAAAGGAGAGAGAGAAAAGGGAAACATGACCAGCATGCATGGCTTAACAGTCGGTTTCGTTTTCCCTTTACCGAAAAGATCCAAACGTTGCAGTCTTAGTTTGGATGTTCTCACAGGGGAAAGAGGGGAGTATGAGCGGTTCTAAAAACGGCAAAATAAAGTTCTCTGAACACACGTAAAAGAGGAAAATGAATGTCCGTCTGTGTCACTGCGTGGCAAAAGTGATTAAATGATAAGTGATGATGAGTCATTTAAACACAAAGCATGACAAGCTTGATCATCGATGCAAAGCCAAACTCCAAAGTCCACTAAGTCATCCTGAGAGTCAATCAATTCCGATCCACATTCTCACCCAGAATTGTCAACACATTTGTCCTCAATTGCTTTTTTACGTGCGCACTTTTACGCACAAACTCGAGTTAACTGCGCGCTAAGTAGGGAAAACAACTTTTTTCGTTTGACGCCGGGACTCACATGAAAAACTCCGGGGACGAGGGGTTGTGGTCGCTGCCGGAGCCCCCGTTTTCTCTGAAGCCGGTGGTGATGAGCTTCTCGTACTTCTCCTTGTAGGCGTCCCTCTCCCTGGCCAGCCGGGAGATCTCCTGCTTGAGGTGGTCCACCTGCTGGATGAGCTGCGTCTTCTCGCCCTCCAGGACGTGCCGCTGCTGCACCCGCTTGTACCGGCACGACTGGGCATAGCCGCGGTTCTTTAGCGTCCTCCTCTTCTGCTTGAGGCGGATCACCTCCTCCTTGCTGACCCCGCGCAGCTGCCGGTTGAGCTCCCGCACCGACATGGTCACCAGCTGCTCGTCCGAGAAGCGCTCGTCCAGGCGCAGGTGCGGGTGGTGGTGGTGGTGGTGATGGTGGTTGCCCCCTGCCCCAGCGCCGCCACCGCCGCCGCCGCCGCCGCCGCCGCCTCCTCCTCCTCCTCCGCCGCCGCCTCCGCCGGACTGGGACCCGGAGGACGGGTGGTGTGCCCCCGCGTGGTGGTGGTGGTGATGGTGGTGGTGGTGTGGCGCGCCGGTTTGCGCCGCGGCCGCAGCGATGACCGCCGACACCACGGCGGCCGCCGAGCCCATCTCCTCCCCGGCCATGGCGCCCGCCGGTGCCGCCCCCCCGGCGAACTGCTGCCCCCTGGCATAGCCGTCGAAGCCCTGCAGCGGGTGGCTGCTGCTGATCAGCGCCTCTACGGCGTCCTCCGGGCTGAAGCCCAGAGCCTCGGGGTTGAGCTGCTGTTGGTAGCCGGTCATCCAGTAGAAATCCTCCAAGTGCGCCTTCTGCTCGCTCCCTGATCCCGGACTGGGCGCCGAGAAGCTTGGAGAGGGGGGGACCGAGCTGCAGGGCGTGCTCATCGGGGTGGAAGACAGGGATCCCCCGGCGACCAGGCGGCTGCACTGGCTGATGCTGCGATCGGGCTCCAGCGGCTCCTTTTTCACTTCAAACTTCATCAGATCGAAGTCATTAACATATTCCATGGCCAGGGGACTGGTGGGCAGGTCGGAGTTGCTCATTGCCAGCTCTGATGCCATCCTCTTGCTGTTGACAGTCCTCCAAAGGGGGTGAGGAGCACCTGTCAAAGTGGGCTGTTGAGACACGCACTGAGCCAGCTTGATTTCTTTATTTATTTGAAGCGGAGGAATTTTTTTTTCAAAAAAGAGAGAGAAGTACAGAGGGGCTCCTCTCACTAATTACGGGGCGCCGCTTTGCTTCGGGAGAGAAGTTTGGGTGTTTTTTTTTGTATGTGTTCCCCTTCGGTGTGACGCAGTGGAGCAGCAGCGGTGTTGCCTGCCTCTCTCCCGGCGTGCGTGAGTCTGAGCGCCGCTCTTCCTCTTTCTACCATTTAACACTTCATGGCTCCTTTTAGGATTAGCTCGCCAATTTGAGGAGGCTCACGTATGTCCCGGCCAAATAGTTGCCTGCCGCCGCCGCTGGAGGAGGAGGAGGAGCAGGAGATGGAGAGGGCTGGAAGGGTGGAGAAAACAAGAAAACTCCACCCAGGGAATGAGATTTTTTTTGTGTGTCTTTATCCAGAGTTAAAAAGCATTGCTCATTTTAGAAGTGGCGTGACGTCACAAAGATGAAATTGAGCGAGGCTGCCAATGAGCTCCGCATGGGTTCATTAGCATTCCACAAGGAAAATGTTTATAACGTGACAGAATGTCATGTTTAAACACATTTCAAGTCAAGTTTCCAAACGTTGTTATGACGTTTTGGAGGCTAAATGCACAACGCATGCGTGCATTTTGTGTCGCTTTTTAAAAAAAATCAATCACATTAATTACTTTCAATCCAAAAGTTGAACATACACCAAAAAGGTGTAAAATTCAAATAATAAAGCAATGTGATAAAATAAAAAAAAGCATTGAAATAAAAGAACGAAATGATAATAATGATATTAATAACTACTGCAATTATACAAACACAAAAAGCAGAGCCGGAGAAGAACGTGTGCACCTTGGTCCGACTGCGTGACACCTTTACAAACCCAATGTCGCCCCCTCTTGATACAAATAAGTAATTCATGAAGACGCTTAAAGACTATGTCAAATGCCATTATAAGGAATAATTCTTTAGGAGCTTAATGTGACCCCCCCCCCCCCCCCCAAATAATTTAAATAATATTTCTGAACTCTGAAAAGCTCTTCATTGAGTGACTATAGCTACAAATTTAGATGTACCCGTCTCTCCCTTCAAAAACATAATTTTAGTGCAAAGGTCATAAGGCTCACACTTGTGATTCGACTTTAGATTCCCATTCTGATTCCACAATAGCTGTGATTATCTCCTCAAAAAACATGTTGCTGTTTCAAGCCAAAAAAAGGGGGATTGTTGTTACATAGGCACTTCAGAGGTCGAGGCTTCATATTTCAGCTGGAGCCTTTCTGAGTTGCGTGGCTTCCAACAGCAAGTTCCGTTCATTGAACACTAAACTGTCCGCATGTGAATGCTTTGTTGTTCTACATCTGATCTGTGATTGTTTGGCAATAAGTCCATGACAAGGCTGAAGAAAAGAAAAAAAAGAACACTTTTTAAACTGGATTTACTTGTTTTTTTTTTGTCTTTCAGCTTTTAGCCTTTTAAAATAAAGTTTGTGACAAAAAGGTTTTGTTGCACGGCTGTAGAAAGAACTCTTCTCGGACAAAGCAGGCAAATGTATTAGTTGGAAAAACCCCAAACTCAATGATGACTCCTGTGAGGAAAAACCCTATTTAAATTTTGCTTCTCTTTCTGCACCAAATAAGTCTGACGTGACAATCGGTTTGTTGTCACAGGCTTCACGCTGGCATGTCAACTTTAGAGCGCCTCGTTGTTGCATAGTGGAAAAGCCATGAGTCGATTTAGTCCTTGCATGGGAGACTTTAAGCAGAACGCACTTATTTGTACACAGAAGAAAGATTATACAGGAAGCAGCATCCATTTTTCAAATTAAGAGAAGTGGTTGATTTTTGTACTGTTTTGAAGCCTCAGTTCCTGTACAGATTTTTTTTTTTTCCATCCATTCTTATTTGGCAGGGTTCTAAGTACCACCCTTCACAGAAGGCATTTATTTTAACTTTACTGGAACTTGAAATTTAGAGCAAACATTGTGACCATATAGAGTTGTCCTTATGAGTTCACATGCCCTGATTGTATATAAGTAAACGTATGAGTACAACAGCTCCATCTATGCCTGCTAACTGTATTGATAAATGGGGCTACATAGTTGTGCTCAGGAATTTACTCCTCAATACTAGAGATGGGAAGAAGTCCCGCGAGATGAGATGTTTTACAAGTTTGAGTTTACGAGAACAAGGCAAGCTTTTGCAAAATTAGTAGTATGAAATAATGCCCACAATGTTAGTTTTCAAAATGGTTTTTTTGTATTGTGCAGCCTGCAAGAAAATAAACGATTTAACTTGCAAATGTAAACAGAATCAAGCTTGAAAATGTAAACATCAAAATAGACAAACTGTCTTATTTGCCAATATTTTGCCATCCTTCAACTAGAAAACCAAAATATAGCCACACAGGTTTTTTCTCCAGAGGGCTGCAGATTTTGTGTGCATGTATTTATGAATGACCAACTTTTCAAATGTTTTGACAATCAATCTTTTTTTTTTTTTTTACAAAATATAAACTGAGATTTTAGAAACCTCTTTCCCCATTTATAATGCTGTTCAAAAGTGATCATTAGGCTCAGTAACCTTGTCGGGCTGTTGGCGTTATTGTGCGGAGTCATTTACGTTTATTCAACTGCCTTTAAAACATAATCCAACTGGTCTTACCAGACCATATGGAGCACTTGAGCATTGTTATCTAGCAGCCAATTTTTGTGTTAGATTTTAAACACTGGCAACATGTTCAGTGCAAAACCATATTAGCATATTTAATTCTCTTTTTAGCACCCTGAGTTGGTGATTGAACAGTAATTAAAAAAAAACTGTATTGTTTATATATCTTGGGCGTTGTGACTCATGACTCTCACTGGTGGCAATATTTTGTGCTGTAGAAAGACTTAAATCAGCCATTATCACCACAACTTCAAAATAAAAGCATACCAAGGTGTGTATGCTCATATATATTTTTTGGTATGCTCATGGTTAATATTTTGAAGTTAGCTGGCCTTTTCACCCTAGGTGATGTGTTATATACTGTCATGCAGAGCATTAACAAGCAGTGCAGAGCATTGGCACATTGTTACGTGTATCCTATTGCAAAACTAACAGCCAAAATGAAATATATTTGATAGTGTGCAAGGACAAGAAATCAAGTAGTATTCTAAAACTGCAAGATCTTGTCATATGAGATCTCGTACCATCCCTAATCCCAACAGTGTGTAAACTGAAGAGCACAACTGTAGTGTATTTTATCAGAATACAAACAAACCTGTTCTTGTGGCCCATTATTTCACTTTTGTCCTTGCGAAAAAACTTATTTGGATCAAGCTTGTTACGACAACACCCGGGCTTTGACGGCGTGATCATCTCGAGTCGTCTCTCGCAGCACATCCCACGCGAATGGCGGCACACGGGAGCAAACAATAAGAAGGCCTATCCACAGAGGGCCGGAGTGTAAATAAGAACGCTCTCTGCGGAACGAGTCACGCGGGGGGTCGGTGAGGCGGAGGGAGGGGATGCTTCAAAAAACTACAAAGCCGCCTGCAGATAATCCAACTCCCCGGCGTCCCCACACAAATAAATATTCTCTTGGTCCCCGTGACTGTTCATGAGGATTTAACGTTAAACAGAGGAGGATAAACATCGTGTTTTATTCATTAGAGCATACGACAGAGGGCCCTCAGACGCCTCAGAATAAATATTAAACAGATAAGGTGTCCCATCTGATGTCGCAGTGTAAATCCAGACTGGTAATAGAAACAAGGGTGCACATACTGTATTTTATGTGTTTATATTTAGTCATTAGATCCTAATGGCACGATGTAGTGTCCTGCTCTTGTGTTTATTAACACGCCGTAAAGGTGAATGAGCCTTGTACGGCTATGCAGAGCATAGTCCGCCCTTCTTGGCAGCACCGCTAAGCGAGCCATGCAGAACTACAAACATTTTTATAAATGGACTAACACATTTTTTGCTTATTTACACTCGATTGCCTTACTTCTTACGTCGTATGCCGGTTTATTTCTGGACTTGAGAAAATATGCATTTCTGGATATAGGCAAATCCAGCCGGTCGCTGTCAAGCCATACCAATACAAATTATCCAGTAGACCTTTTGTTTGTCCAGTAACTCTTAACTATACCTACAGTATTATCCTGATCATATTTTTTCACCTGATTTTGATGATCTGCCAATACTGAGGCTCAACCTCATAATTCAGAAATCGATTGAGGAAGATAAAAATTCAAGGTTAAGTTAAAAAAAAGTTTAAAAATAGCAAAGATGACATAATTGTTACAGTGACGCAAGATTCATATTAGCCTTCCCTAACAGCTTCCAATACGTTCCCCCACTGGCTGCATTTACTTCTGCTGTTTATGGTGTGTTGATGTTATGTGGTTTGAACATTGTTTTCTTTTTGCAATTCATAGCATTGTTTCTTGATGAGAATACCAGAAGTCACAGTATTTCTTTTGCGGCATCTTGATAACATGCACGAGTCAATTGCCATTTTCCGAACCTAGTTTTTCAAGTCCAGTTTTCCAGGTCTAGTTTCAGATGCGCGCGATAGTTACATTGGATTATCATTTGTAAAGACTCTCTCCTTCTCCAATTTGATGTCTTGCCTGTTTTCCGAGTCCAGTCCTGCTTCTCGCGTGTCTTCTAACGCTGCTTTTTAATCTCTGCCTTAAAAGTTTTAATCCTTCACCGCCTCACATTTCTTCTATGTGTATGTTTTCAGCCCCCACTTTTAAATATGTATATTGCATTTAGAAACACATTTTGACTTACCGTGAATACGCTTTCACTTTTGAATTCACCTGAATAGTTGGAGTGCATTCGAGATTCATCTTGAAATATCACCCAATTCCTCCAACTTTTTGAATAGTGTAATTCTTTGATAGTGTATTCTGTGGATGAACGTTCGAATATTTATGAGCCCCAACACAATAGAAAGCGTGAGATGCGTTTATTCACTGCATTGTTGTCAAGAGTTTGACAACGTGAGATCAATATTTGGCACAAGCGCGTTGATAACACATTAAAAGATGAAGTATCACAGCATTAAAAGTGCGGTAAAATGTCCTAGCTGATTTATTATTCCTGCGGACTCATCAAATCTGACTAAAAGTCTCGAGCCGTTGACGTTTAAGATGGAATGGTAAGCTGAGGGTAAGTACAGGAATGACGCGGCACCCAAAATGTCCCTGACATTGAGGAGTTTCACAACTATTTTGGTGCACAACTTTGACCCTCAAAGTCCATGTGCGTGTGTGCTAATGAGACTTTGCGTGACCTTCCAGGAGAACACTGATAATGATGACCCTGCTCCCAGACCTCGCTGTGATTTAGTGGTGCTGTGACGTTCCTAATTGTTACATCCATTAAAAGCTTCCTCGTAAGTGCCACATTTGCTGCACTCCTTACTTTTATTGCATTCTGTTTGCCTGCAGGCTTCCCCTCAAGGTGCACACTTACCTCGGACGTGTGCCTTGTTTGCAGGAGTTCACCCGCCAGCTCCATATTCGCCACCGGAGCCACACCAGCTGTGTGAAAAGGAGGAAACGCAGCATTTATTAAAGACGGCAAGAAGTCAAGGTAAACACCATGATATCCCAATGCCGCATGAAATATTGAACGTCTTGTCACCCCGTAAAAAAAGTGGTGATTATTTTATACTGACTTTTTTTCTGCATGGTGTGCATTTTTTGGAACACACGAGTCAACAAACACACTTTTAATGGTGACCCAAACTAAACGAAAGGATTTCTGCACGACGTAGATTATTTCTTCTAATCGCTCGTTGCGCTCCGACTGGGAGGTTGGCTCCATATTAATTCTCAATCCCCCGCTTAATGCCGTATATTAAACTCTGGTGGCACTCCAAATGAGGGCTGGGGGGAGCGGGGGGGACACAGACAAGTGGGCTCAGCGGGCTCATCTGAGACACATTTAATTAGCAGCATGCAGAATGAGCAAAGGTCTTAACTAGCTGTGTCTTTTGTAATAGAATGAGAAAGTATGCGGGCGAATTACAAGTATGACGAAAATCGCCATGCTGTTTTACAGGACAGTGTAAGAAAAGACACTGGCCAATTATACCATTCCAATTAAGAGAGGAAATACTGAAGATGCCAAACAGAGAATTAAACTCATCCATTTACTCACTCGACTAAGTCTTCATTGAAAAAAACTACTTCACCATGATACCTGTACGAGTGTATGTATAAACTTGTAAAGTGATTTCAGATTTGTTTTCCTAGATAATCTACTTGGATTATTACAGCATATTCAAAGTACTTGTCATCTGACCTAAAACCGCCATCCTGGCAGAAAGTTACTCTGTGTGCAGAAATCGACCCCTTCTCACTCCAAGGCTGGTTTTTCAGGGTAGAATGTGTCTTACCCTGTCAACTACCTGGGGTTGACAACAGGAACTGTGCCAGATGAAATTTTATAAATCAATGGAGTCCAACAACTAATTTTCTGAGGGATGGATAGAAAGTATACATTTAAAAAACTTTTACAAAGAAACAGTTTCCGTTTCCTGGATGAATAATTTGATTAATTTGATTGACTGGGAACATAGCATGATTTCATTGCATTCCAAAGCAGAGACAATCACCTGATTTTTCATAATTTTCAAGATTGGCTGCAGTGTTAACAATGCTTTTTTTCTGTGGTGTGTCACATCTAAAAGATATATATCTTTGTTTTATAGGGAATTTATTTTTCCACTCACAGAGTTAAAGAACATTAAAATGCAACATCAAAATAGTCTCCCCACAGTTAACAAAGATCACACTAACAGTTTGACCATGGAATCGATTGTCCATCCATTAATCCATCCATCCATCTTCTTCCACTGAATTCCGGATTCGGGTCGCAGGGGGCATCATCTTGAGCAGAGAAGCTCAGACTTCCCTCTTCCTGGCCTCATCGTCCATCTCCTCCGGGAGGATCCCCAGGTATTCCCAGGCCAACCGAGAGATATAGTCCTTCCAGTGTGTCGTGGGTTGTTCTCTGAACCTTCTTCCTGTGGGACATGCTTGGTTCAGGAAGCATTCTAACCTGATGCCCGAACCACCTCAACTGGCTCCTCTCAACGCAGAGGAGCAACAGCTCAACGCTAAGCTCCTCCCGGACGTTGCATTGTTTCCAATGCAAAAATATTTTCATACACTTTCTTCAATCATATACCAGATATGGAGTATGTTATAAGGTATCTGATATGAAAGACTGACTTAAGACTCATGCTGTGGCACACACACACACACAAGCACACACAATCCGGCAGAGTGCCTGCCACAAAGGAGGCTTCAACCTGATAATAGGCCACAACGAGCAGACTTGCAAGTGTCAAACTCTTGTCTTCACATCTGCTTGTTGTCTCTCACAGCAAGGGGACATTTCCATCATCTGAGTCATCTGCGAAGGGCATGGTGCAATGTCGCTGTATCTGGGGGGAGAAAACACACACGCACAAGACTCAGATTTACATATGTTTAAAGTGTTTTGGTTGAAACCGTACCATGGTGAAATGTCTGAAAATTTAATGTAGTGCATTTTTTGTGAGCTTGACAATACAAGTTAGTGAATACAAACACGCACAAGCGAAGATCAATTAAGAGCGAGGGAGCTGAGCTAATCTTTGCCTGGCTTCATTATCGGCCTCATTAACAACCCCCAACATGCATCACACAGCATGCCAACACCAGCAACACAGCCACTATGATACACAAGGTCCACAGGACAGCAAGCCGAACGACTATACAGAATTTGTGAAGGAATATGTTTGGTATCCCATTCCCTGATGTGAACCAGAAGATGGGTATTTTACATGCAGTGGTACAAATTATAGTGTGGTGCCCTGGTATATGGCCTGGAAGAGCCGATTTAAAAAAAAAAAAAAAAAAAAGATTGTGACAGCCCTACACACATACAACACCCAAAAATGTACAGTAACTACTTTTTTTAAATGTCTTTATTTCTGTAGATTCTACTTTGACATTCATTGCAGAGCTACTTTCATTCACTAAAAAACAAAAATTTGTGTGTGTGAACGTTTGTAGAGAGTGATACTGGCCATTGTAGTGAAGGAATTTACTTATTCACAACCAGTTCAGTCAATGACTCTTGGAGGCTAATTTAATGGTCATGAATTGACAAAGTAAACACAAGTCAAGGTATCACTACACTTACAGGATTTTCCACCTGCAAAATTTCATGAGTTTTTGACAAACCTGAGGTCTAAATCGGTTCTAAAACCTGGGCTTAGCTATTTGAAGGAAGAAGGTAGTCCTTTAACTCTGCTCTTTATACGTAAGTCCTCGCGATAAAAACAACTTTGCATCCCTCTCCCTCAATGCGATAATCCCCTGTTGCTGTGGAAAGGATCACAAAAGCCACATTTTCCCCAGTTATTCCCCACTTTGTCAGGGAGCACGCCTCACAGTATGTTGCTTTTCCTCTAGATTAACGTCCACAGATGTGCACGCTTCCGCCACTGGGACGTTGGCATACTGGGGATGGAGGGATGATAAACAGGCTTCACATGACGGCCGAGCATTTGATTAAGGCAATATTGAGCGTGGAAATGAGATGTTTATCAAATGTGGTGCGGAGGGTGAGGCAGGGACGAGGGCGGGGATAAACTCTAATCCGCCTGTTAAACGGAGGGTTCGACATGTCGAGTTTGACTGGAGAACCCTGTGGGATGTCGTCTTCCACGCGTACACTTTGATGAAGCTGCCGCACAATTAAAACCTCCCAATGTTGAACATTTCAACAGTTATATTTCCAAACACGCATACAGAGGGAGACAGGCTCCAAAGGGGGGAACCAAACCCATGTGGAAAAAAGCTGGAGAGGAGAGCGAAATATCTTGCAGCTTTTCCTGAAGAAAAAAAAAAGCACAAACAGACTTAGTAAGAGTTAGTCACGCTTCTTTGCACACTCACAGTACATGTGGATGCTTACACAAGGAGCAGAGACACCCTTCCTGTTGCTTATCCGCTTCCTGAGCCTCAATTTGTATTGAAATCCCTCACAGGCAATTATCCACATGCGAATGGTGTACTTACTCCCAGCTTATATAAGTTTCTTTCTCAGTAAGCCTGCACCATTTTCATCTTAAAAGTCTAATTACAATTTCAGAGTTTATTCCAATGAAGAGAATTGCGGACACTCAAACTTCACAGATGTGAGGTTCCCTTTAGACTTCTTGTTGGCTATATAATTTTAAAGATTGATTGATCTTTCCTTGGCTCAGAGTTGGAGAAGCCTTACTGGGGAGTGAAATTCGGGTACAAGCCGCTGCCGTGTGGTCAGGAAGACATTTTGTTGAGTAAAGTGTTGGCAGGCGGGCAGCCGCCACCCCACTCAACCCCGCCTCTCTGGTTGTCAGGAGTGTCATATATCAAAGGGATATCTCAGGGCGCGGGAGATCGCAGCCCAATTACAGCCTGATAACTAATCAATAGGCCGCTTATTCCTACAGCAGGAAGTAAAAGAATAGACCCCTGGGACACATAGTTCAGATTACTCTACTCTCAACACGAGGCGGCCGCTAATGATGAGGTGGACGGAGAACAAGTTAGAGGAGGCTAAGGAGTGAGGTAAAGCAGTGCAGCAACATGTATTTGGAGAATGAATACAATCAAGCCCTTTGGGACTGGGCACTGCTGCAAAAAGCAAACACACCTCCAAAAAATGCAAAAAATTGTCGCTGCCACTTAAAGTGTGAACTAAGAATAGTTACTGTCAGTCAAACATACAAATACAAAATGAAGCGCTTGCAAGGAGCTGATGCGCATCCTGAAATAACAAAGGAACCCAACTGACGCAGAATTCATCTTAGTAATTTGAAGGAAAACATTTGCGGTTCCTCGCCTTTTAGTCAGTACTAATAACTCAAAAAGAACTACCCAACTGCACTCTCTGACAGACTAAATTATGGCAAACAACTCCAAACTATTTTAAGCATTTCTGGTCAGAGAATCTTTAAAATCACCCATGTAATGCTTGGACATAAAAAGGTGACTCCCGAAAGTTTAACGAAAATCGTTTAAAAATAGGATTGTTAGAGTGCTGATAATGGACAGTGGGTACTGATTTCACCATTGACCGGAGCCCTTCTGAATCATTCATAATGAAGAGGTTTCCGAGGTCGATACAGACCTTTTCAGAGAGTAAAATCTGATTAAATCACAGAAAACAAAGGTGGGTTTCTACACAGAAGTAGCCATGTCAAGACTAACATTCACTCATTTCTTTAGCCGCTTATCCTCACTAAGGTTTCTGGCTTCTTTGGGCAGTAGGCGCAGGACACACCGAACAAGTTGCCAGCCAATCGTAGGGCACACAGGGACGAATAACCATTCATACACCCAATCCCACCTAAGGACAATTTATAGTGTCCGATACACCTAACAAGCATGTGTTTGGAGTGTGTGAGGAAGCTAGAGTGCCTGGAGAGAACCCACATGGGCATGGGGAGGGGATGCAAACTTCACACAGGAAGGCCGGGGTCAGCTGGGACTGAACTCGGGACTCTGAACTGTGAGGCGGATGTGCTAACCACTGAGCTGCCCTCAAGACCAACATATTAAGCAATTATTTGTGAGGTAGCTATCCGTCCAAGGCCGAAGACTTAAAACTTGACTAAAAGCCTTTTTCTAATCCTTTTTCTAAGAGTTTGCTATAGCTATGCCCTGGGCCTCCAAACAAAACCGGCGCTTGATGCTTGAAGGGCCCGCATTGCGCGGAACACGGCAACGATTCATTCTCATTTCCTTTGACAGGTCATTCATTTCGTCGCTCCTCTGTCACTGTCGTCCCTCATGAAGAAATATGGCGGCGGCCTCTTAGAATGTCCCATCCACCCTCTGCCCTTTCCTGACAGGGTGTCCCAACACCTTACACCCCGACAATTCTTCCCCGAGCCCCTCTTGTAGCAACTTGTTTGGCAAAACGGTGTCTAGATTTCAGGTTCGGAATATCTTTCTGGTACGATTAACCTCCTGCTTGAGGGTTACCTAACATTTGTACAGGATTTGATAGCCGAGCTGAAGTTCTTTACTAGCCAGTAAGACGGGACTGGACAGCCCGGCCCTCTCTTCTTTTTCTGGATCACCGTCTAATCAGTAAAATGGTGTTTTTGGCTGCCGGGCAGAAGGCAGCGGTGAAAGACGAAAGCCTAAACCATCACCATTAAGACTGATCAGGTTTCTCTCAATCTGCCTGTTTATCCTCCTTTCACCCAGATCAGAACAAAGCTACTTTGCAGCCTCTTAAACCCAACGTGTTTATCCTAGACAATACAGACAGACTGTGAAACAGTCCTCAATGACTTTGGTGATTAAACGCAAGCAGTAGTCTTGGCTGAAATAAAGCATGGGGGGAGCGAGCGAGTCATCCGAGCAACTTCATCTCCAAATCAGCTGCATTTGGCGCACGAACGTTGGCCAGATCCAAAGTTTTCCACTCAGTTGAACAATGCCTCGCTCCGTCTAAATCGATTGGTAATACGTCTCATCCCATTGATGCCATCTCTAATCCATTCTGGGCTTCTTTGCAAGATGGAGTGGCAAAGCTTGAGGGAGAGGGAGGAACCATAAATGCTGGATGAGCGGCCGTGTATTCTGAAGAATTTGTGTTGTGCCTCTACTCCCTCTTCTGCGATGGGGATGTGTCGTTAAGCTCTTTAGTCCGCGTGGCTAATGAAATAGGGTTGGCTGGATTACACAAGGCTAAACTACAGTGCCTGGTGAGCCTCGGAGAAACCGCTGTCGCTCCGCCAAGGGAAGGGCTGGAAAAATCTAAAGACGGGAGGAGGGTTTGAAGAGTAGATGAGGGCAGCGAAAGGACTCGGCAGAGGGAGATGCTCAGTTTGTTGAATTTCTTCTCTATGAAAATGCTGTCAGGTCTCTTTGTTGCAATCGCCCTGAACTAGTTAGCCTCCACAGTTGATCACACCTACTCTTTTAATTTTGGGGGTGGCTAACCAATGGTAATGAGCAGGAATCGAGGTGAGCAAAGGATGCTGTATACTTGGCTTGAAATAACCATAAAAGTAGCAGAAGGTTTTCAGCTTGTCGTAAAATCACTCGCAGGAACAGGGGGTATTAATTAGATTAGTCCATTCACGCTCCTCTAATAACCATGATTTCTACAGGATGCAATTGGATCAGTTCACATGAGTGAAAAATGAACCCGATAAAATATATATATATATATATATATATATATATATATATATATATATATATATATATATATATATATATATATATATATGTATGTATATATATATATATATATGTATGTATATATATATGTATGTATGTATTACAGACTTAAATACTGTTCAGGAAGTCCTTCAATTTGTGCAGTAACAACATGTGTTTCTAGGTTACAAAGGGTGCATAACCAATTGTTTGCATAGTGGCATAAAAATTCTGTTGAATGACTCAAGTTTTTTTTGTAGTCAACTAATGAATGAATGAATGAATGCTTTATTTCGAACATTGATTATACAAAACAACAAAAAGGAAAGAAGATTCGAATTGATGAGAACTGCGTTCAAACGTGTTTACTGTACATATGCGTTTGAGCATACATGCAAATACAGTTGAATGTACTTGTAGGCTAAATGCTGAACATATTTTTCCCATAATGCCATGGAACAAGAGTGCATGCAAGCATTTGTCCTGCTTTATACTTAAACATTTGAAAATTAAGTGAGCATCGTTTTATTAGCATATGATTCGATCAAATAGGATGGGCAGTCAAAAATCTTTACTTCAGACCAGCTGTTCCTCATTTCCATAGTTTCAAACCTTTTTTGTGCCATGGGTCAGTTTCATGCAAAATATATTTGTATAGAATGGCATGGGAAAAAAAACAATGATCAATTGAAATGAAAATTGACCATTATGCTGAAAGTGCTTCTAATTTGTGGTAGCCTTGACACCAAAAAAATCAAAACAGATTATCAGTAGTACCAGGGCACCAGGTAGCCTCCAAAGACCACATGAGTAGCTTGCACCCCCTTTCTACAACTAGCGTACAAGAGATAGAACATTGGTGATTTTCTAGGAATTTTACAAACAATTATACATGTATTACATTTCCATCACATATTACGCTTGATTTACATATTTACTACAGGTGTTCCTTAATTATTGTGAACAATCATTAACATGATTTGTGTCTTCACGTAAACTGGTAGCGCTTCGAATTACTCAGTACCAGGGAAGTAGTTCTCAGTTTGAAAAAGATTGGTGACCCCGGGAACTGAATCCCTAGTAAAAAAAACTCGATCTGTCAAAATAACAGAGTAATTGCAGTAAATAAATTGCAGTCATAATTAAAGCATTGCAATTTTTAATCACATTAATGTCATTTTTAACCTCTAATGTTATGCTTTTTGCATGCTGTTAAAATCCATGCTTATTCATCAAGCTTTTTCTGTTTGAGTTTTTTGGGGTTGGATAACAAAGGTCAATCAAACCCTGATGTGGACGCTGATTTTCTATTATTGTGTTCAGCGTGACCTGAACGGCTCCTCTTGCGGGTGGGCTGACAAGTTCATGGACAAAAGAAAAATGCCGTGATGGAGGAACAGATGGGGGTTTGTCAGTCTAATGAATGGCAAATTTAATTTTAAAGAAATTCTCTCACGACACCCTCAAATAGCATCGAGTGATATGCATTTTTTTTTTGTGAGAAGAAGCTTACCTGCAACCAAAGCAGCTCAAGTTTAACCTACCATTATAAGTTTGTTTTACATTGGCAGCCTGGTCGCACTTTTCATATAAGCATTTACTGTATTCAAGATTTCACTACTGCTTGGATCATGATAGACCATGGTGAGTTCAAACTTATATACAGTATATGGGTTATGTCAGCACAAAAAAACTAAGCTGTGTCATAAACCAAAGAGCCAAGATATGATTCTTATTCCTAAACTGATTACGGTATGTGATTTCTTATAAAATGGTGCTGTTAAGTCTTTTCTTCTTGAAGACCCCTTCATTTAAAATCTAAACTTTGTGTTAAACCCCAAAAGACTTAAATGAGAGTCGTTAGAAGGTATTCCGCTGTCTGTGTTGATCTTGAAGCATTTAACCAGCCCTTTCACGTTGCTTCTTTCCCTCCTGTCACAACGCAAGCTTACACTCATATCCAAATAGAATGGATCGCTCCTGAGGGGGCGGGGCAGGAATTTAGTACAACTCTCCCCAATTGGCCGCCCGGTCCGATGTCGTATATGATGATAAATCTGGCCCAGGTGTCACCTCCTCGGCGGCAGGTGAGAATTGATGGGCTACAGGAGGACTATCCATCATCCCGGGCAGGTGGCACGCTATCGGAATTCGGGAAATCTGTTCCCAATCAGGGTCCCGCGGTGCTCGCCGGGGTTTGCGGCGCTGTTTGGGAGGTGGTACTGGAAATCAATGTTGAGCTCTCAAGGTCAATGTACTGTTAGAAAACTCCTTAAGCTCTGACAGATGGATCCCTTTACTCTAACTCTCTGTGCAGTGCAATACAACGAGCCAATGACAAACTCCATCCCTTGCAGAAAGGCCCACTTTCAGCGGATGTCATCACGGCTGTCTGGAATAATTTGCCATGTAGACCTACTAAACGCAAACTGGGGAGAACCTGACGTACGGTTAGAGCCTACCGGAGATCTAATAAAGTGTCAGGGATTGTGCACTTTCTGAAAATAATACCTGGGACGTAACCTTACCCCATTTGGTCAGTTGAACTGAATGAAGGCAGACATTCACATTCTTACTTTGCTGATACTTTGTTGCACTACCATAACATGCTGAGCAAAGTAGTAGTAAAATCACTCTCAAGCACGCCACAGCGGTTGTGCTGTCTACTGAACAGCTCGCCGAACCCCAAATAACCGACCAAGGAAAGTGACAGGCATTTACCACCAAAGACTTTGAATTTTAATGTTAACAATCATCTAAAGCAGTGGTTCTTCATCTAGGTTCGATCAAACTCTAATGGTTTGATGAGTCGCTCTTGGTGTTACTGCAGAGGTCCAGACACACCTGACTCATTGTATCAATTCTTGATGACAAGTCCCGCTTGGCCATCACTGTCTGGAGATGATCACGTTAATGACTGACATATTAGTAAGTCATATTATTTGATATTATATTAATATTGTATTCATATTTTTTTTATCCATAGTAACCATGTCGGGCAAGAATTGTAAAAAAAGGTCGGCTCTGGATTTTTTTTATACCATTTGTTACAACATATCTTTGTGAGGAATTCTTGTCAAGGGTGCTGAACACGCACACACAAAAAAATTGGTAATAGGTAATAATAAGGCTAAATCCAGAATTGAAGGTGAATATTTGACTTATTTGCTCTACTGGTTTGCACCTTATAACTCTGTGAGTTTTATAACCCGGTGCATCTTAAAACCCAATGCATCACATGGGAAAGTGTGATAAATAGACATGTTAATTGATATCATACCATGCATCTTATGGTACGAAAATTATGGTAATATTTATAAACAGTTGGATTTTGTCAAGGCTTTACTTTGTCCCCAATTCTATTTGTAAGTGAAATGTGAAATTTTCTGATTGCAGTAAGGCCGAGTCCAAATAAGGATATATACAATATTTGTCGAACTAGTGGCCTCTCATGACAACCGGTTGCAGAATACCGCACACTGCGCGACAAGTCAGTCGGGTTCATGCCGCTTCATCTTCTTTTCCTTTCTTTTAGGCGTCGACCACGACATGTGTTTATCCCACCCTCTGACAAAGGTTATCCATCAGCCGATGATGACCTCGCTACCTGCCTGGAGGTCAGCTTTGAGGAGGACCTAATCCACTGTCTTCCTGTAAGCTCCTCTAACCTTTTAACTTTGACACTTGTACCATCTTTTATCAAATTCCAACTATGGGGAATATTTTCTCGTGTCTATCTGGCGTGTCTGGGTCCGTCTTAGCTCCTTCTTAACCCTCCTCTAGCATCCTCTTCCCCCAAGGTGACCCTGCCTCCCAATCCCCCACTATCAGTCGGACTCGGGGCCCCTATTAATCCTGCTTCATTTGTCCCGCCTCGCCCCTCCACTTTGGGCAGGAATTTATGACAGTACCTTAAATGCTAATGGAGTCTAATCTGCGGAGAGCTTTGCTCTTTTCTAAAGACTCATATCGCCCTTTGTGCCACGAGCATACAATGAGCGCACACCTACAGTACAGGGACGAGACCCCCCGACTCGTATTAGGAACAGGTTTGCTCCATGAATAGGCACGAGATGTCCATTCAAATGTATTTTCAACCGGCAAATGGTGTCCTCTTTGTGGAAAGGTGAAAATAATATTTTTTAAGTCCTCTTAGTTCAAAAAGATGAATCCTCTGTCAAAGTTCAATGGTGCACGCTGCCCTGCAATGAAGAGGAGAGATTAATTCCACTCCGGAGTACTTTGACTGTGACTTTCGACCGGTGCGTCCGTGTGTCTGCCTGTCGTCTTCTGTCCACGGCGTTCAACAATTAACATCGAAAACTCCTCGGGAGTGTTTAGCCTCAGCGAAGGATGTGGAGAAAAAAAAGAAATCTAAGTGGCTCGGCCTTCTGTAAGAAAATGTGTGTTTATAAGAGAGAGGATAAAACTGGACAATTTTCTGCCTCACTAGTTTATTTAATGCAGAGGTAAAATAATGCACATTTTAAATGAATGTAATTACTAGTTATCACTGGCAGTTACCTCCAGTCACTTGGAGCCGGAATGGAGTGAAAGCACCAGTGATTTTTCACTGGCCTCAATATTAGGTACATCTGCACAATGTAATAATCGAGTACTATCTGCAATGCTGTCTCCATTAGACAGAATTGCTCACTTTTGATAGGCTGGAGATCTATACCGACATGTTTATTTTAGTGGTAGTGGTGTAGAAATCGTTTTAATGTGGAGCGCCTCATGACGTAACCAAAATATAAGAAACGACACTCAGTATGAAGCCATGTGATCCTGATACTGCTACAAATAGCACAACCATATCCGCTGAATACACAGCACTGTATCGGTGTGAAAGGGCAAACGCAATTTACACATGTACGCACACACATCTCGATACGTGCGATACATTCATTAGGGAAGCATTAGTCGCCTTTACATGCCTATGCTATAACCTCATCTGCTCTCATTCAAACGGGGTGATAAGGATATGCTGTGTGTCTGCAAAAACTCCACGGCTCACGGCTTCACATTATCGTACATGCAGTATACAAATGAATGTGGGATCTGAATGAAACGAAATGCAACTCGTAAAACCTTGATTTTAGATTTTAGGAAATAATTTGGTTCAGTGACCACAGTCGTAATTGTAATCTTGCCACAGAAATGATTGGAGATACTCGCATCTCGTTCCAACCTCCCATACAAAAATTCATCAAAATTCTTCTTTTTTTTTTTTTTTTTTTTTTAATAATAGGAAAATTAGCAGTCTCAACACCCCCGAATGTAAGTTTTGTTTATTTATTTATTATGTTATTATTTTTTACAGAAGATGCCACAGACAAATAAGCCTTAGTAATCACCTGAGCATAATTACATCCACTATATCAAAGCATAAACATTATATTGCAATGCACTGAGGTGTGCGTGTGTGACTTAATTCCGAGCTGGTCACTGGACGAAGCCACGCAAGAGAAGGCAAAGCTGTGATTGCGTTCAAGCGCCGCACTCCGACTGACAGTCTTAATAGCAACTGCACTGGCTTGAGATCAGCTATTAAGATACAGTAGTTCAACTAAGTTTAATTCCTGGACAGAATTATGCTTTATTTGCATTCGCTGTTGGAGGGGAGGAATTTCATTAAAAGACTAATATTAGCAAAGATTTGGGTTCTCCTGTATATTCCGAAGACAGGCCATTGTAATTTGCATGAATGCATAATGCATGAGAAGCGTGGTGCCGTGAAACAGTTTAGGAAGGGACACACCTTTCTCTCATTTGAATGACAGAGAAAAGAGCGCGCATTTGATACAGGATCATGCGTGGGGCACATCCAATGTGGTCAGTGGGGCTCCACTTGTGGTCGTGACCTCTTGGAGAATGCGCAATTGTTGGTTATTTATCGGATAAATATAAATGGATGCAGGTCAGTGACTAATATAGCAGGTCAGTGAAGCAACCAGATTGCGGGTGGCAGGTAAGCAACTGGAAGCACACTTGTGTGTGATAAAGCTGGTCAGCCCTTGCTTAAAACACATCTTGACAGTGAGCTATTGTTTCCTGTTCCAATGGCCAGCCATAAGGCAGATCTATTCTTATAATCGCCACACATAATGGATGATATGGGTCAACGGGGGAGTTGGCGTATTTTTCATGCTCACTTTTAGCCGGACGGCCTATTCTTTTTATTCTTCAAATGCGTCGCAACACCGCGGCTGTTTCTTTCTCTCTTAACCTTGCTTTGGCTTGTTTACCTCAAAACGTCAGCGTGTACCAAAAGCACGCACTGTGATGGCAGTAACATTATTTTCATTTTGCTCAACTGGTGTTAAAACACAGTGTTTTTTTTTTTAATTTTATGTTGCTACTGAGCAATTTAAAAGCAACGCTATGCCGTCATCGTGGTGCCTTGAAAAGACATTACTGGTGGTATACATGTTTTAAATAAAGGACAACAGAGCTCTGTTGTTTGATGCTTGTATTTAGCGAGCCAGCCAGAATAGCTCTCATGTCTTAGCATTCATTACAGTGCTAACATGTGGTTTGAAGTTGTTCGAAGTTTGATATTTACTGAGCAAAATAGACATTTCAAGGAATAATATTATAACACAGCCTGCTGCTGTTTGCATTTAGCTCGTGTTAGCTAGCCTTGTAGCCTAAATGAAACATTTTTAAACGTACAAAGGCTCAAGTCCAATAATATGGACAAATAGATAACAAGGCATTGCCATGCCTGTCCAAAACATATCGGCCAGTATTCCTTTCCATGTATTAGATGAAATATTTAAGAGGTTTAGTAAACATCATTACTGAAGTGTGTTGGGAAATTTTATTTAGACTAGAGAATTGCTTAGACTCAATCTTGTGACATTTTGCTGCCCAGGAAGTATGCTGAGGTGAGTTCAGGGGTAGAAATATTCTTCTGAGATGCTGATCAACTTGGGTTAATGCAATGCTTCTCAATTGTGGGGCGAGGACCCCTGGGGGTGTGCGAGGTGATGCCAAGGGGGGCATGGATGGCCCCAGGGAAAAGGCTTTGTTAATGCCATGTTCAGTGTAATTGCAATCAAATAAGAATTGTCATCTTTTGTTTTTTATTTTAGTTTCAGGCACTGTGATGCACTTGGTTATTTTTTTTCTGTTTTAGGCCAAGCTGTAACCCGAATAAACACTGTAAAAAAAAAATAACTGTTGTTGAAAGTTGATCTTCGTTTGTTAATGTTAAAAAGGATGCAGTTTTGGGTATACTTATACAATTTTTATAGATAATGATCTTATTTATAGTCAGCACGTTAAGTGTATACAGTATGTGTCTTTCTCCGGGGGGCTTGGTAAAATTGAGAAGCACTGGGTTCATGTGTTGTTGATCCTAACCACACACCACTGATATGTTCATCTCTCCTACCTGGAACATATTATTCGAGATTAGAAAATGCATTCATCACCCTAATCCTAATAATGCCAGGTTCTCACTGCACTTAAAACAGCACCTCTGGTCTCTTTGTAAGAAAATACGGTATTTTTACACAAAGTATACACCCATTATAAGCTGCCCATTTATATCGTTGTATTGAAAATAAACAACAGCAAAGCATATGGTGTTTTTATTTGTTTCTGCATTGCACTTTTACAACGGCAACTAAAAGGGAACGTGCCGCAGTAAGACTTTTCACTGGACCCTGGCGCCTCACAAACTTTAAACGTAACAATCAGCAGCCTGCGACATTGATGATGAATACCTGCCAGCACTCACGTGCACAATAGAATCCTGCAGACGTGCAGCAAAGCTATTAAGCAGCTCCACTGTCCTCATCACTGTACCCCCCCCCCCCCCCCACAGCAAGCGTAGTCCCATGCACTATTGCACGATCCCGCCTCCCTAAATCCACACTATAACACTGTCAGGGACTTTAGTGCACATGTTTTAGAGTGCTGCATGGCCAGTGATCATGAAGTAGCCTCTTCTACCCCCCCAGCTCCATCTCAACCGCCTTAAACTTTAATAGTGCACTGTTAAATATTAATAACTGATATCAATGGGGGGCTGCTTTACTGTTTTTGGCAGCAGTACAACATTAGCCCTTCGGAGGCCGGGAGCTGCGGTATGCGCACCTACAATGGCCACAAGCTCATTCCAGCTAGACCATTTAGAAAAGTCCAGAATAATTGGAGGTTATGTAACAGACAACAATATGACATCCAACAAAAAAATGAAAATACAAAGTCACTCTTTTGCAAATGGCTTGACACTGGAGGGAATTTTGAGGTACACTACATTGGAGATTAAATATAGATAGTTTTCTTCTGAGGCGTAGCAGTCTCGCCAGGTTGCGCACACAAGAGAAGCTTTGAGTGATCACATGGGATAACCTATTATTCTTCATACCATAGTTTCAGAGAGTCTTGAATATTATGCATCTTAGGATCCATGCATTCATTTAATCTAGCCTAGTGGGTGTCCTCACGAGTGAGGTGGGGCCGATTCAAACTGACTTTGAAGGCGAGGCAAGATATACCCTACACAGATGACCTTGCCAATGGCAGGGCACATACAGACAATCGTTCATGCTCACATTCACACAATTGGACAATTTTGAATACAGTGGACCCCAGGAAATCACAGAGGATAAGGACTTGGGCGACCTACAAATAGCAATTGAAATGCATTTGAAACAAATAGAAAATCGATATGAATTAAAAAAAATAATCTAAACACGCAATGCCACGGGTGTCGAGCCACAAAAAAGGATACTGTAATTTACGCTAACAGGTGTTTTAAAACTAAGGAAGGAGCCGCAGTATTGTGAGGCCCCGCCTATTCGTATTTCGCAGTCACCAAAGTTTTTGTGGAACCGATCCTCTATTTTTTTTTTACTTTTTTTTTCTCTATTATTATTTACCAAAACCCAGCACTTATTCATTTTTTTATGATTAAGTGATTGATCTTATTATTAGACTAAGACATGCATGTGTTGAGACTGTGAACAACTTGGGTTGTTAGTGGCGGTTATGGGGATCTAATTAATCTAAAAGTGATTTATTTCTGATAATGACATTATTGAATGAGTTACAATCAAAATTATCTTAGTGTTTTGGGATCATAGGTTGGAAAAAAAATACTATCTAATCTTTTAAATTTAGACGTAAATGTATTTGTCAATTACCTGCATTTTTTTTTCCAGCGCTTGATCCCTACTCCTAAGAGGTGTCGACTACTATAGCCACAAAAAACCCATGCAAGTATGAGAACACCCAAAGGAATGCCACAGCCAGGTTTGGAACCTCGACTTTCACAACAGTGATATAGGGAGCGGTAGAGCAGGTTGTCCAGTAACTGAAGGGTTGGCTTTCAAATCCCACCGTGTTGTTATGTTATGTTGTTATGCCCTTGGGCAAGACACCTCCTCACCTGGCCTCCAGCGGTTGGTTGGAGAGGTCGAAGGCATAAAACGGTAGCGATGCCCCGTACCCTAAGTCAGATATGGCTGTTTACCACCACAGGTGTATGAATGTGTGTGTGTATGAATAATGTATCCATTGAGAAGTGTCTTTGAGTTGTCCTGAAAAGCGCTATATAAAAGTGACGCATTATCATTAAAGACATGCTAAACACAAAGTCATCATGTTGTTTGCCAAACAAATATACATTATGTTTAAAAGTCAAAACATTCACGTGACTTGTGGTAAATATGAGACTCCATATTGCACCTGCGGTGCTCAGGTACAACATCATTGTCAATGCACAGGTCAGCAGACTTGTCTGCTGGTGGCCAGGGGGCTGGTCACTGGTTTGAGCACCCAGCTAAACTGTTTAGCTTGGCACTGCAAAAAAAAATAAAAAACTTTTGTGCCCTGAGGCCACGCTAAAACAGGTCAGTCTTCAATCACGTTTGCTTTAATTGGGAGAGAAATTACAGCTCAGCACTGGCAAACAAACAATTGGGGAGATGGTCACCGGAGGTTTGGATCAAAATGAATGCTCTAAAATTTGCAGCGTACGACTCTATCAGCAAAAACAAACTTGTTGACAGGACATGGACTTAATGGCTAAAGTGTCACAGTACAAGTACAGCAAAGGTACAGCTGCCACAAATGTCATCCATTTTGGAGCTAACCGAAGAATATGAATATTTTCTGTTCAAATCTACAAATGTTGCCAAATGCCAAATCTCAAAAGATTCCAGACCGCGACTAGGCGCGCGTGTCAAATACACAATGTTGACTTTGGTTCAAAGGTTACTATAAAAAAAGAATTCTTAACTCATGTACAGTATTATGTCCAATCATTTGATCTTGACATCAAAGGCAAAGCATTGAAAGAAGACACTAGGAAGCTGAAATTTCACTCACATGGTGACAACATGTCAACATGGTACAGCCACTTAGTTATCACACTACCGGGACTGTGCCATGGCTAAAATACCGTGAGATTTATGTGGAAGAAAATGACCCCAAAAATGGTCAAAATACAGCACATGGGTTAAACCTCCATTAATAGCAAATCAACTTTTACTCTGCATCAATATTTAAAGCTTGAAGTTGAGTAACTTTTGAAGATGCAGGCCATGATGTGCTCCGCAACACAAAGTGAAATTGTCTCAACAGAAAAACCATGCAAGGTTCTCACTAATTAAAACAACTACATTCTTCGTAATGGTAAATTGTCATTCCAATCGTGTGTTAAATCTCTGAACTGTTAAAATATGGACTTACATGAAATCGGTCAGGAGCATAAAAAGGGTTCATTGACATTGACTTTGTTTTAACTTTTATAACATTCTAGTCAAGTAAAAAAAAAAAATTCAGTCCTTAGCCTGGATGGATGTACGTCCAGGCAGAATCTATAGCAACCATTCTAAAATGGTTTCAGATTTCAAAGTCATTAATTGAAGTGATGCAAGTTTACTATTTTTAAAGTAAACAAAAACAAAAATAGTTCCCGGTAAGATATTCCCAAGTTGCATTTGCCTATTTATGTTTTTTTTTTTTTTTTTTAATCAGAAAAGAGAACTCACACGGCAAAGACTAGTTGTCAGCAGTTTGGGCTCGGCCAGGCTCATTCGGCCCCGTCTGTCTTTTTTTTTTTTTTTTTTTTTTTTTCATTTCTGCTCGTCTCGCTCGCCTCGCATTTCGCTGCGCGTTCCCCCGGTGCTTCATACGGGTTAAGGAGCGAAGTGAGCATATACACAGTAATCCCTTATTTGCTTGATGAACATATTTGTTTACTCCAGGGTGCTCACACTTAGCGGTAATTACATCGGCCTATCTCGCACACTAATTACTGGGTTTGTAGTACAATTGAGGGCCTCAAAGTCAAGCGCTCCTTTGTTTGAAAATTTCACATTTAATTTCCACTCTCAGTATGAGGTTGGCTCAGTCTGCAGATGGTTTTTGAGATGCTCAGTGCAGTGCAAAATAGACAGCAAGTGCTGTTTTTACACATCCGTGTTTGCGTTGGGTTCTTAGTCATTTTGTCAGTTACTTAGAAGGTGGCTTCCTGTATTTAAAAAAAAATCAGTCTAAAGGTATTGTACACATGTAGGGGTGGAAAATGATTTAAAGTTGCTTTCTTTTATAGTAGCAGCACTTCATCACCATGGAATTACTCTGGTAGGTCCATGTATTGTGGCGTATGTTGGTAATATATCACATGATGCAAATGCTACAAACACAGTTGTGGAATTGCAATTTTGTTGCACAGTTTCCGAGTGAAGTTGCAAGTAAAGCTCCACTGAGTTTTTGGCCACCACAAATTTTTGGCCAAAAATGGCAAAAAAAATGAAATTGCAAATTTTGTCCAAAAACCTAAACTATACTTTTGAAAAACCATGTCATGGCTTTTCAAGTGTTACCCTAAAGGAGAGTCTAGAAATTGCTGCTATTAATTAAGGACACTGAGAAATTGCTAACCAATTATGCTGTCATTGTTTGATACAGCATAAGTCCCCAACGTTAGCACTAGCCGCTAACTATGCCTGTGTTATGATCAAATACAGTTGGATGTTTTAAACGCAGACAGAAAAAAAGCTTCCTCTCAAGTAATAAAAGGGGACATAGCTAGATAATCCTGGGGTTGAAATTATTTTGCTATTTTAATTAATTACATGAAATTTCGTCCTAATCAAATAACTATGTTTCTGCCTTCCATTCTTGTGTCATGTCCCCTTTAAACAGGCGTCAAAACACTGAACAAGAATAATATTCTGTGCTATAGTATGCCAAAAATGGCATGTCAATGAATCAAAAATAATAAACCTGCCTTTGTCATGCCTTGGTTATTTATAAATATTATGACATCTACCACAAATAAACTGGAGCACATTAAAATGTGTCCCCTTTAAACAGGCGTCAAAACACTGAACAAGAATAATATTCTGTGCTATAGTATGCCGTTTCATTTCATGTCTAGCAATCATTTACAAATCTGTTCAGGACACATCTTGTACATTTACAGTCTCTTCCCAAAGTCGATTCACCACTGTGAGGGTTTTTGGTTTTTTTGGTTTGTTTTTTGTTTCTTTCTTACGTTTCATTTTTCGGCCATTTTGTATTTTCCCTTTTCAGTTCAGGTCAAACATTATAATTTCTGTGCAACACTAATAATTACCGTACCATCTATTTAAATATCGCAAGCCTATATAAAGAATTTCATATTCTGTATTATAGCATTAAGAAGTGGAGTTTTATTGCACAAAATTGTATGATTTGGTCTGAGTTTAATTCTAACTTTTACATTGAACTCATTAAATAACAGCAGAGCAAGCTTTGACTCATATTTGAATAACTTTTTTCCATAGTTATGCAGCATGAGAACAGATGCTAAGAAACACTTTAAAAACAATGTTTAATAAGTTTCAATGTTTAAAGCATATGAGAGGCATTTGAAAAAATACATAAATATGGTCTCTGTATTGTACATGTTCTCCGCTTACAAGTGTGTCTGGAATACAGTATATAATTGAGCTGTTGATCCTATCCGCTACCTGGCCCCCACACAAGAGCCCTGTCCTTAATTTTGTCCACCTGTGCTGTGATGGCGCAGCTTTGAAACTCCAGCAGAGGTCATTGTGGAGGAGAACCCGGCAGGCCACCACCGACGCCATGCTGCTCGGCCAAGATGCCGGCAAGGAGCTAATCTGAGGGAGGTGGGGGACGTAGGGATTAAACTGCTCTGTTATTGTCTGTTTGATGAGGGATTAAAAACGGTTAATGCGGACCTTCATATGGGATTCCTCATTTAAGATAGCTGCACAGTTCCATCACTCTACTTCAGGCAGACTCCCCCGCTCACTTATTCATTCTCTCTCTCATCCGGTGATCAATAATTGTCTTTCGCTCACGTCGGTTATTGTTTCCATACACCTGCAACGCTGATTATAATCGATACGGTGTGAAAATTAAAACATTAATAATGAAATTGCCGGCCACTTCCTAACAAATGGACATGACAAGCAGGATATCATTAATACTTATTCAAGGGGATTGCATTAATTTATGAAAACTAACTCATCTTTACATTACTTGGTGCACTATGATGAACTGTATTGGGAAATAACTGCACTAGAAAAAAGAATAAAATGACTATTTAATGAAAAAATAATCGTATTTAATGTCAAAAAGACTTAATTTTACAAGAATGAAGCCATAACTTTATGAAGAAAATTGCAGAATTGCAACAATATATTTGTAATTTAAAGAAAAAAGGAAAATGAAGTTGTAACTTCATTGGAAAAAAAGTAGAAAATACATTGGACAACAAGTATTTTTATTTACCTTATGGTATACGGTGAATATTTTTTTCCATGTCTGCCTACTCATCCATACAGTGGCACTAGCGTAGCCAGTCAGAGGCGAGAAATATGTTGGCACGTCTACATACTTTACTCTGTGCCTCTTATAGATCCAAGTTATTGTTATCATTAATGGAATGTATTAAATACATCTGGTGGGACATAGTGTTGTTCTATAAAGCCAGAGATGTCAAAAATATTCAGTCATTGCACTGAAGCAGAAATAAAGATGTTTTAAAAATGTTTTTTAAACTTCTACAGTAAAAATGCTTTTACAGCCACGATATTGTCACTCCTGGCTGTTATTTGCGCACTTGTGCAAGAGCAACTACATTACTTGCACAATTTGATTAGCCAGGATTCAGTCGTGTTCCCTCCCACAACGGCGCAAACAACACACATCTATTTGCACTAATCTTGGAAATTTACCAAAAGAAAGAAAAACCAATGTGAACAGATAGCATTTGCACTGGGCATGAAAGTAAGGCACTATATTTGGACTTGGAATTAAACTACGCTGCTATTCAGCCATTTGTCAAAAAATTGACTTTGATAAGTGAAAAAAAATTGCAATCGTTTGCCATTGCAATTGAATCCAGAGTACAACCCCAAACGAAAGCCCCAAAATATTTATAATCGGAAACATGAAGAATATGTTTGATTTTTTTTCAGTTGGCTACAAAAAGAAATGATCTGGCCGACGGGCACGCTTTAGCCTTTATGACAGCATTCGGTTTTAAACAAAACAATCGATTCAGAATATGCAAGAGAAGGAAAATCGGCGAGTCCCACTATTCATTACACCGACTGACGCGTGGCAACGACCCATTTACTAACTTTAAATGTTTACGAGTGCAACGCACGCATATGTCTGTAGGTAAGTCGTTAAAAGGACAAGTTCCATTTTGCAGCGTCATCACCGTCGGCCCGAAGTATTCATTTTTATTGTTCTATGCACTCAGTCAATACCTCAAGAAAAGTGTTTTCCTACCACTTGCAGAGTGTAAAAAGAAAATGATCTCATTGTTACACAGTGAAAGTCAAGTCTGGGCTTTTATGCCCACACAGGAAGCAGATGTAGATATATTTCATAGCTCCCCTCCCCAAATATGCTTACTAGCGACAGGCAAATAAAGCCACATATGTACGTTTAAAAATTTCATAAAACAAAGCCTGTTTAACAATCGGAGCGTGCGGCTAAAAGTCAGTAAATCATACGTTTATAACCGCAACAGCAGCTTGTAAAATCCCCGCCATGGTGCCACCACCCCCACTTCCACCCTGTCCCCTCACCATCCTCCGTTTTAGAGCAGTTGGCATCATTAATGGGAGGGATTGCCTGTAAATTGGCAACAATGAAAAGACAAATGATGAGTGGCAGAGTGCTGCAAAGCGAGCTGGGAGGAATTAGGACTATTTGAATAATTCAGCCCCCCGCGGCCGCTGTGACAGGAGTGTTAGTGTGAAGGAAAGCCCGCTGCTTGAGAAATGACAAGCTGTAATGGAACGTAAGCACGCGTCGCTGCGTGTTAGCCTTAGCCCATGAGCTTACTTCATTTGCTTTGTTAGGGATTCACTCAGGGGAGTTGGAAAGACAACCATAACATGACAAGTTGAGTGTCTATGGAGCAACCAATACATGTTGGATTCTTTTTGGACTTTATAGCAAGAAGCATCTTTAGTTTGCAGACTCACTCTTCATTAAGTTCTGAATTTATTTTGGCAATATTACAACTCTTTCCACTTCATAACTATTCTAGTGGCATTGACTAATCTTATAATATTATAACTTGTTCCCCATCAGGGTTTGTAGTCAACACCAAGGTGACAATAGTCCCGTCAGTGCCAATTAATCAAAAAGTTACTGTTTTGCTTTTTTTCCAGTGGCCAGTTTGGAGTGTGTGCGCTTTCACCTAACACAAATATTCATTCCCAGACTCATCTGCATCATCGTCCTCGGTTGCATCCTGAGTCTTTCGTTGAACTCTTTTGTCCGCTTGTGGTCAGTTAATTGTGTTTGACTTTTGTCTCAATTTTGGCATTGATGTGGACAGCAAGTAAGAATTTAATTGTAAGGAGAAATTTGGTTCTGTAACAGTTTCCACAGCATGGTAGTGTGAGGTATGGAATGGTGGACCCAAACACAGGGAGGCATGAAGATGGTCTGCTCAAAAAAACATTATTTAATAAGATTTCGGGGAAAGCAACAAGAACTAAACAGGTACAAAGTATTAACCAAAACCTAAACTACAAAAAAACAAAAGTCGCGAGGCAACCGCGGAAAGGATGTAGCAGAACTAGAGAACGGAGACGTCAGCGACATGAAACAACTAGGTAAGACAATGACCTGACAAATAGCTGGACAAACACTGGGGCTTAAGTACATGCACAATAATTAGGGAAACACAGAACAGCTGGAAGGGAACGAGAGGCAGCGGCAGTGGGTATACCCAGAACTAGTTGCCAGTCAATTGCAGGGCAATAAACTATATATATGACCTGTTACTTATGTGCAACTGCAGTTAGTTTTTTTGGCATGTCGCACAATGTCATGCGATCGACCAACACTACCTTCAATATTGACTTGGTAACATTAACCAACACCATGGTTAACACTTCAATGCCAAAAATGTCCAGCTTTGTATTGCCACTAAATCCACTACTATTTGCAACTCATTTTTACCTGTCCAATTGCAACTCACTGAAATAAAATCTTGGATGAATTCAAACTCTCTCAGTCAACTGTGACACTGTGATCACATTTCATCAAAGGTCCCAAATCACTGCACTGGCCCATCACATGTCCACCAATTAACAGCTATACTCAATGCATAGTAGGTGGTAAAGTCGATGCTCTGGCTATTCATTTCAAGTCCGTATATTGGTTCTCAGTAACATAATTTTTGTTATGGATACAACACGACATTGCATGACTATGCTACCTGTTGAGCTTGAAAAGGGGCTCCTCCCACCTGCGGTCCTTTCTGAAGGTTTCTTATTTTACCCAGATGGGGCTTTTGAGTTTTTCCTTCCTCTTCTGAGTGGTTTGTTCAGGGGACGCCATTGTGTATTTGTAATGTTTTGTATGATTTTTTTTCCCCTGTGGAGAACTTTGAGACTGAGTCAACTCAGGGCTGTACAAATAACCTTGACTTGACTTTACTTGACATTGCATGATTGGCCTAACAGCCACCACGTCGTTCAGCTGTGAGAAAAATTTAGGAAATTGCTGATGGTCGGCCACTCATGAAATCTAGTTACGGAATTTCGCAGTTGCATTCAGTCGAACTCATCTCAAAACTTTTTGGAGAAAAAAAAAACAACGTAAAAAGTCTACACCACCAACGGTTACCACCAGCATCACCTAACATGTGGGAACTCCATGGAACACTCAAACACTGTGTGTCTGTATGGCTGTGTGTAGATGTGGGTCCAGTGACAGCTCAGTCCCTCACCTGTCCCCCGCAGCGCTACCCAGGGACCACCCTTCTGTCCCTCCCCCTCTCAGTGGGGCTGAGGGAGGACACCCCAGACACCTCGGTTCCTGCCTTTGAACACTCTCTTCCACTTCAATGGCAACTTGTCTTGGAAAAAAAAAGTCCCCAGCTTCATTTCCTCACACAGAAAGAGTCCCTTCTCTTTTCCTGGTCTCCTCTGCTGGCACTTGTAATTATCTTATGCCTGGGAGACAGGTTTTAAGCAGAGGTGTCAGGACAGGTGCTTCCTGACAGCCGCCCATGATTAGGAGAATTTCCGAGTTCTGTCAGTGCTCTTCCGCGGCGCTTCCCCGTGGCGAGCGTCGCACCTTGTTGTCACCGCAACAATAGCGACTCTTAATTTGTTGACGGCTCGGTAGTCTCCGAGGCCTAGGTGGCGGCGTGTGCCCCAAACGACGGGCCCGGTGGGGGGTGTCGGATGGCGCCCCGAGGGGGATTCATTTTTTTGTCCGTAGCTGGAGAGTCCAAACTTGTGGAGCTCTGTCCCACTTAGTTCATACGTGCACTTTTGGATGCACTTTTTTTTCCTCCATCCCCTCATTGCCATCACCTCACCTGTCTGCTTTGTCGTGCTCTCTTAACACTTTTTGTACATGCCTGTCCCGCAAATTGGGCTCCATGCACGTTTCAATTTTTTTGTGCGCGCACAATTCAAGGAGTTTGGACATGTTGGTTTGCGTGTGTCTGCTGCCTGTTTTTAGTTAACGTTCTAGAGCAAGGCAAGGCTGCTCGTGATTTGCAGAGAGTGAACTGAGTAGCTATTTGTTAGCGATTTTGTTTCGCCCTTATAAAAGAACATGCTCGTACACTCCTCGACTCAGCTGGTGGTTCGAAAACTAAGATCCCCAAAGCTGTAACTTTAGTGCTCCGTAAAATGATTTACAATTTACAATTTCTGTCAAGACGACATATGCCCCATCCATAAGTAGTTTGATATTTCATACTCGTGCTGAATAAAAGGCCATCAACATAGTAAACACTAATAACTGTAACAATAATTATCACAACAATAATAATATTGTTAATAATCTCATTTCATTATTGTAAAAGCCACTTCTTTGGGTCCTTGGTATTAACCCCGTTTTAAAAAAAACAAATAACAAAAAATAAAACTTTAAAATTGTTCCTCAAATTAGATGATAACTAGGTAACTAGTCATCCATCCATTAATCCATTTTCAAAATCCGCTTATCCTCACAAGAGTCGCAAGCTTGCTGGTGCCTAACCCAGCTGACATCAGGCTGTGGGCGGGGGACACCCTGAACTGGTTGCCAGCCAATTGCAGGGCACACAGAGATGAACAACCATTGATGCACCCAATCACATCTAAGGACAATTTAGTATGTCCAATACATGCAAACATGCAAACTCCACACAGGAAGGAGCGAGGTGGATTTGAACTCAGGTCCCTGAACTGTGATGCGGACGTGCTAACTATTGCTTGCATCACTGAGGTAACTATTACTGTAAAATATGTTGAAGACCCCTAAAAAAAAAAAAAAAACTCACACAATTGCTCGTATGCACACCCCTGTCAAATTATGTCAACATGATCAACTTCTCATTTCCGTGGAAAATCTCCAAACTTTTCTGTAGATAAACTCATCCAGGTACAAACACACACACGCACACACACACACACACACACACACAAACCCTAGAAAAGGGGCCAGAGTGGCAAAATGAGAGGTTCCAGCTGAGGGGCGCTAATGAGCGAGTTTGGGGCCTCCCCGCCGGCTCCAGCGAGGATGTCCCGTCACCTCTCATCACGCCGGCTGGCAGCAGACGAGAAAGGAGCTCCACATGCAAAGGAGCCTCTACCTCCGCGTCGCCATTGATTTGCGAGGCTGTGAAATTAATATTGATTTGCAAACATGATGGGTTTATCACCACAGCGAAAAAGGACAGGGACACCAAGGAAAGTTGACGGTTTTTAGAAAAAAAGCAAGTTGAGAAGGAAAGTTAAGTAAACCGCTGATACCGGCATAAGAGGGCCTCGTTGCGAGCATTGTTCATGCGCTTTCTTGCAAATACAGAAAAGAGGAATACTAGAGGGGGATAGGAGCTAATTAAATGTGAGATCAAAGCGTCCCTGTAAGTGTTTTTTCCTCGACACATCCGGGAAAAGTCAAAACACTGCTATTATATTTCTGCCACCTCAGATATTTCTTTTGGGGTTAAAAAAAAAAAAAAAGATAAATATAGTGAACTTTCTTTGAGTACATATTGTTAACCTGTTAATCACACACAAACAAATGAAAATCTTTGGTGTCAATCTGTGATAAAAGTAAAAGGTTTGTTCTTGATCAAATTGAAGAATAATTTGAGAACACTTTAACAAGAGTTGACCTTGTGTTGCAGAACTCTTGGTTTCAAGAAGACATTTTTCTTTTTTTGCATTTGTTTTGTTTTGTTATCAAAAGAACTTGTAGGAAGAATTTGTTTTGGAAACGCAGCAATGTGAAAATAGGCAGACAAGTCACTTAAGAAATTATATTTTTAGGCTTTTTTGTGGTTCTTACGTTTATTTGCTTGCTTTAAAAAATTTCCTGCACCAGATGACACTTACTTAGCGAGCTTTTGAGCTGTATGGTAACAAAATCCTAGAAATGTCCATAATATTTGTATACATTATTTCCTGTGTCTCAACACGTTTTGCCACGCCCACTAGACGCACCAAACATAAAATCTTCAACTACACAGTCTAAACACACCTTCAAAATTGTCCTTTATTTGGCATGAAAAAGAGAGGCACAGTGAGTTGCAATTGTGTCTGCAGGACATCAAATTAGCTCCAATGCAAGCGGACAGTAACGGTAAAACTAAAACAGTACTTTCCCTTCTGTCTAGCACTTAAAAATGTAGTCTTCGTCTTTGTAAACGTTTCAATTAATGGCATGTAGCGTGTCCATGTGTGTGCGAGTGTGCGTGTACGAGTGAGTGTGCTGCTAGTAGTAGATCCCGTGTAGCTCGACCAGGATTACACCCCTAATCTACACTGTCACTCCGAATGAAGCCACAAAGACACACGCATGGCACGGAGGGGTGCGGGAGCTGTCAGGTGCTATTGCGGCACAAGCTTTAAGACCCCTTACCCATAATGCACTCTGGCACAGCGTGCATACATGATCCACTCGTCCTCAGAGAGTTTGAACTCATCGGGGAGTCAGAGTTGGAATCATAAAAATCGGGTCAGTGAAGTATGTAGTGCCTTGACAGAGATAACCACAATGTCAGTCAGGCAGCTCACCAAGGCCAAGTTGAATCAAGTCATCCCGGAGAAGATGGCAGACATTACTGCCACGTGAAGGAAACAGGTCCTTTCGCTGTTCCGTCAGCTCAAGCCTCGCAAGATAAGCTGAGGTTTTACGATTAATTGCCTAATATCAGCATATTTCTCTTAAAATGTTGCGCTTCTTCCTAAAAAAAAAAAATGATGACTTCGATCTAGCTAAATAAGGCCTACTGGGTGTTATGTTTTGGAGTGTGGTTCGACTTTTTGTTTCTTTCATGTCTTGGTTTTGTTTTGGTCTTTGTCTTCCTTTCATGTTTCAGGTTGGAGTTTGTTTTCTTCTGCATTTGGGGCCACAATGGCCACACCCATGACAAGACCTGACACTTGGGCTGGGTGCCAAATGAAATTGATTCAATATATGTCATGATAAAAAGTGACAATTTGAAAAACAGCTAAATTGTGAAATTGAGGTTTTGCCCCAATAGCAGAATGATGAATGGGTGGTTTACAACAGTGGTCCCCAACCACCGGTCCGCTGCCCGGTTGCGATCAACTGGTACCGGCCCACGTGGGCCGCACCCGAAATAATTTGTTGGAACTGATTTATTTTAATAGTTAATTCATTTGTGCTATGTTTGGTTTGATCTTTGTATTTTGGCGCCGCCTCTGGCCACTGCTGAAATTACATTTTGTAGTGAGAAGGATGCTGTGGTTTTGAGAGCAGTCAGTCGGTGACACATTGTTTTGTGTCTGTGAAATTTGCCACACGGCTGTCTGTAAATTGTATTTTCTTTGTAAGAATGTTTGTTGACCGAACTTCCAAAATGACTTTTTTGGCCACTTCAATACGCCCTATTGTCTACTAATTTTAGCATTTTGCTTTTGCCTGGTGACTTTTCCAGGATGTGCACCGCCTGTCACCCAATGTAATCTGGGAAAGGATCCTTTTTTTTTTTTTTTTTTTAGCTTATACTAAAATATTTTTAATAAATTCACCCGAACATCCAAACTATGTGATCACCCCTCTACTGGTTTGTAGAGGTCACATTCACATCGGTGCGGTTGTGTGCGCCCACAACAGGAAATGACATTATTACCTGGCCCACTCCAGGATTGTAAGTGATTGAGTTGTGCAGTAATGTGACACTATATTGACTTAGACCCAGACAGGTCACGCCAAGCCTTCCCTGCTCATCAGCATCAGCACGCCTTAAAAACAGCCCCCGTTCACCCCAATCAATGGCCGTCGCATACATACATTTGCATACTAACCTAATGGATCTTTACCTTGATCAGACCTGACCAGCACATGAACATTGCACTTAAAAGGAGGCCAGATTTGCAAGGAGAATGACGCCCTTGTTACACATCACATTGTCCAATAAAAGATGTTCGGCAACCTTATGTTAAGTTTTATAATATTCATGCAAGGACAGTAGGTAACGCCGTCACTTTGGTTTTGTGATTCACATCTGAAACTCAATTTTAAATACTGATACAGTGCTATTTTGTCTCAGTGGTGCAGATGATTGTTTTTTTCTGAACTGTGATGCCCTTGCATGTGAGCAAGGAGAGCCAGGTTCACCCATACACTTTAAGCCATTTATTGATTGACAAAATCACACCAATACAAAATGAGAACGCTCACAAGTCACATGCAGACTAAGCAACCAATCCCAGTCCAACTCCTGATGTCACTAGGCCACGCCTCTTTAAAACAGACTTGTATACCACAGCAGTATTTTTCAGTTTATTTGGGCCAAGGCACGTTTCTTTTTTTTTTAAATCTTGAGGAAAAAACGACATTTTTAAAATGTTTAAATTCTGAAACCTATAAAAATCATATAAAATCAAACTTCTGCATCATTGTCACTGACAAAGCTTGAAATATTGAGATGAAGTCTCAAGATGAACCATTGAAACTATTAGCCTACTGTTGCGGTACATGTGCCAACACTTTATTAGGATTAATTTACTCTATGGCGCTATCAAGAGTTCGCTACAATGTACTACAATCTAATTTTCCCCAACAAAACAAATCATAGGATCACCGCGGAAGGTAAGAAATAGGAATGTGTTTGCGTAAGTAAATAAATAAGGATCAAAGATTGGTCTTTCAGTTGTTTTAACAGCAAAACAAAAAAACACACAAAAAAGTGTTTTCCTAAGTGTCTGCGGTTCCCTTTCTCTTGCTTTATAAATCCTCTCATAGGGCACAAATGATGCTGGTATAGAAAATTAAGTGAGAGCCAGTGCGAATAAAGTAGGAAAATGATGCTTTTGCCGTTGCTGATACTGCAGTGGACCTTCTTCAAAAACACAAGCTGTGCAGGGATTCCATTGCATTTTGCATCGCTTTGTACAGTTCATGTTGAGTTGTTCGCTCTCATTGCGCACAACACAACCTTGCATTTGAATGAATTTTATGTTGAATGAGTACCAAAATTTCAGTTTGTAGGATGTTCATTTTCCTGAATTGTCTGAAGTCTTATATCTCTGTAGTAAAACATTTAATGTACGTGCAGATTCTGTGTTAGTTGCATTTTTCTTCTTTTAGGACAGCACAAGCTGAGGAGCCAGAGAAGCTGATATGAAAATGACTGCATGCTGCGTCAGCCATTCCCATCAGGTGTATTGAACCTGCACCCCCAAAAGTTCAAATAATAGGCAGTCTAACCGGCAAACCAGTGAATCACTTCCTGAATACGTTACATGCTACATGCCTCAGGAAAGTTTGAAGGTCATCGCACACCCAACCAAACCACGCTTTGCTTTGTGGCTGCACTAGTGACTCGATACAGACTTCGAAGTCTCTGTTGTCATATTGCCCATCACTACAAACTTTGAGACAAGGTGTTTGCAGCTCAGGTAGGGATAGTAGCGAGATCAACATCTGTCAGCACCTCTCACTTCCACCCCTTAAGATATTGGCCCAAAATACTGTGCTGACACCTATTGGCAAAGAGTATTTATTACATGACTATTTTACAACACTGCTCTCACGGTCGACAACACAACATTGCCCCCCTACCAAACGGATAATTTCACATTTTAATCTGTATTAAAAAGCATACTGGGCAGAATGTCATGTCTCTGCTAACTGTTCTGTTTGGGTTGTCTGTAAAAGCGGAGAGTTTCTTTGATGGGGGGGTCACCGGTCGCATACCTGGCGTCCATCAACCATCAAGGCACTTCTAAAGTCTGGCTGGAACAGGAGAACGAGGCCGGTTTATTCCATGCCACTATATATATATATATACACTATATATATATATATATATATATACACTATATATATACACTATATATATATATATATATACACTTTCTGAGCGCATTGAAGGAAAAAGAAAACAGTAATAGCTCAAGACATGCAATATCACAAGATACATTGATCAGGAGACATCTGGTAATGAGAAGGTGGCATCTGGGGTCAGTTATCGGTAAACGTGTGCCCTGCTTAAATGTTTGTTTCGATTCCTTGCAAAAATCTCCAGCTGCCTTGTGCACACAAATAAACAGGTTTGCAAAGCTTTGACTGTCCAATTTGCACTTCTTTTGCAATACTGCACCATAGGCGCTTTGTTGTTACTATTTGTATGTTTCTTTGAGTCCCCTCTTCCATCCATCAAGCTATTTTCTGCCCCCGTTTTCTAGTTACCACTGGAAATGGTCTCCACCTTCAGCTCCATATTTCCATTAATGTCGGATTTTCCGCTCTCCCCCTGTAAAATGTTTGAAATGCTTTTGGAGATTGTTTCCACGTTCATCTCGTTGATTTAACTGCACTACTTCAAGCCTATATTTCCCAATACTGTAGACTGTCTGTCTGTCTGAGAGTTAACCAAATCACAAAAGAGAGCAGTCAGCTCTTGCCAGATGTTCTTTATCAAACCACTGTACAGTAGTCTATTTATTTATCATTGGAAATATCAAGTAATTTAAAAAAGCCTATGTCAGAAAGCAAAGTGCATTGGGCTCTTGTGTGAGTGGAGGATTTATCACAGCTATGAACTTGATTTCCACTATATATATATATATATATATATATATATATATATATATATATATATATATATATATATATATATATATATATATATATATATATATATATATATATATATATATTTTAGTGCTACCAAGCAACATTTTTAACAAGTAATTGCTCAATTTTCCATAATAATTCCTGATTAATCAAATTCTCCTACTATTTCTTAGAAAGCAAAATCTTTCTTTAGAAAGTAAAATGCTGAAATTGACGTACAAATAAAAAATATTTTATTAGGCTAGTTTAAAAAGCATTCTTTGGTCCTTCAATGTGGTTTAGTTGTAGGTCAGGTTAGGTCAGGTCAGGTTAGGCAAGGAGGTTGGTTGTTTTATGGGTCAGCAAGTAAAAGATTAGAGTTACTTTTAGGGGCAAGTATAGAGTTTCTTTTGAGAAAGTGTTAGTTCAGGATAAAGTGAATTTGACTTATAGTAAGATTTAGGCAGTTGGAGATCTGAGCTGGTGGTTAGGGCTTGTTGGATGGGGTTTATGCTTAAATTCAGTTGGTTAGTAGGTGAAATAAGACGTCAAAGGCAGGTAAGTATCAATGAAAAAGTATAAGTTGTTGATATGTGTGTAATATCCATTGTTGATTGTGCTGAAGGTCACATATTCTATGTCAGAATGACAAAAGATATAAATTATATTAATGAGTCATCTGTTTACATCATGTTATGTTTCACAGCTTTCATTTCTCTGAGGTCTGCAATAATACTCAAAGTCACAATTAGACACTATGGTGAATAGCTTGAGGTGTTTACAAGGAACAACATCGTTGGCCTGGGTGCAAAACATCCTGATTAAGTGAGGTGAGGTCAGAGCCGTGTAGCACCTCCCGTCACTCAGTGCACAACACATTAGTCACTCGAGTGGCAGCCATCAACAGGCGTCCACTCGTGGCTCTGCCTGTCTCATCCTGTCTTGTCCTTTCCTTCTAACAATCTGTCTGTAGCTCCTACGGCACACGTAAAAAGATTGCATCCTGCTTCCCACACACATACAGAACAAAATGGAACAAATATATCTGACCCTTACAGTAGATTGGAGTGGGCAACTATTTTTCTCCGATGAGAAGCAGGAAATATTGTGTCGGGATGGGCCAAAAGTTTGTCAATTTTTAGGTTACACGTTTCATTTTCTTAAATCCAAGCAACAATAAACAAAACAAAATAAACAACAAACTAATTTATATGAATGTAAAAGATGAAAACACTCAAGAAAAAAGGAACGTAGAAAAGACTGATGAAATAATGAAATATATATATATATATATATATATATATATATATATATATATATATATATATATATATATATATAAGATTTTTTTGTTTAGTTTGTTTTTAAATAAAAATGTAATTTTTTTTGTTTTGTTTTTCCTAGCAACCTTTTATGAGGGCTAGCCAGTTAGGGCTGTGGATTGTATTTGTCCCATGGGCTTTAAGATACCATGGTCTGTAGTAGATAGATGAAGAGACAGAATGACACACACTCTCACTATCCCTAAGGATGATAAGCCTGATAATGTACATTCACAACACAAACAAACGCACACACTCTCAAACAAATACAATGGTATTAATATGCATGTTTGTTTTATTCATTCTATCCATTTTCAAATGGTATTTAACTTTCAGATTAACTGGTCAGGTTTAGGTGACCCGGATGGTTCTTAAAAACTACTTGTACCTCCATGCCAGATGTAATGCGTGAAGTCAGAATGTTTCCAAAATGTTTGTCCAAGCTATAATATGGCCAATGGAACATTTGCTGGATGGTTGTCAAACACACGGTCCTAAAATGACCAAGCAAGTCCGTTCCATTTGACAACATCCTGATTCCTGGCAGCCTTGAAGCACAATGTAATTATACAAACAGTGTTTTATCATTCACCACAGCACTAATAGGCACACATATGCATATCATAAGTTGCCTGTTCTCTCAGCACGCCTCCCCACGGTAGCCGGTTCCTAAGGCCCCCCAGGCTGAGGCCTCGTCCCGGGGAGCGAACACGGAGAAAAGCCCGATGATCAAAGTGGCCCATTTGTTTGAACATGCAGAGACAGAGTCATTAGAAATGCATATTACACGACAGCTATTGCATATTAACACGGCCGGGCGGCCAATTAATCATTAACTCATCAATATCTCATTTGCATGAAATTATTCTCTTTTAAGAGCCCGTGTCTGAGGTGACGGGGTGAGCTCATCGATAATGCTAATGCCCTCGAGAGCCCGACTATGTGTGTGCGTGTTTGTGTGCGTGTGTGCGCGCGTATGTGTGTGTGTGCGTATGTGTGTAAGTCCTATCTGCAAAAACATATTTACTTTTTAGGTGTTGCTTCTTAGCAGGAGTTTTGCCAGTGACGTGATATGAAAGCAATGCGTGTCTCATTTGCAAACACACAAACAACGCTATTGGCAAGGCCAGAGTGGCGTGTCTCAAGGTCGCCTAAGGCTTACGGCTTTTATAGATCGCCACTAAATTGTGTGTGTATGACGTGTATGTGCCCGGACTGGCTCTCAGTGTGTGCCAGCGTGTGTGGATGAAAATGGCAGCAGCCCGCAACGATTGTGTCAGGCCTCCCTATAGAGAAAGGTGAGATGTGCCATGCTTGTTATCCATCAAGACATTGATTGCTCACATGGAATGAAGGTACGAAAAGAAACAAGAAAGGCTTAGCGAGCAATAGACAAAAGGCCCAACAGCTTACAAAATCCTACAGATATGTAAACTGATATGATTAGGTTTGACAGAGCTAAATGTCGGAAAGTGCAGCATTACATTTTTCATTTTCGGTTTTATGAGAAGAATCTGGATTATATCTGGATTAAGCCCACTACAGTTTTTTTTGTTTTGTTTTTTTTTGCTGTATTTTAAGTGCTCTTGATGCAGGTGCAATACATCACAGATTTCTCAAAAGTATATGCAGTATTTAGACGGTCATATATTAATAATAACGGGTGTGTGCATTTGTATAGGAGGGTGCGTGTGCGTGGATGCAGAGTACAGAAAAGAAGTGGTGCGTGGTAAAGCCGTGTGTAAAAAAATAAATCTATAAAAATGAAATTGAATTAAAAATTAAATGACTGCTGCGGTGTGAATTCGGTTTCCCTGTCGTCCTGTTTTTTTTTTCTTTTTTCCCAGCTTTGTGCTCCGGTTTGGTCAACAAGCGATGGCCGCTGGGGAAGAAAGGTAGGCAAGGTTTTATTAAACACATTACATACACTTTGTCTAAGTACGGACAATGTCTTTCAGGGAGCGAATCTTATTTCATGGAATTCCCTTATCGCTATCGCCGCAATAAACGAGGGAACACTGTATAGCAGTCAATAGATACGTTTCTCTTCTGCACTATGACTCTGTTGCATTTCACGTTGTATAGATAAACCAGTTGTTGTTTAAAGTGTCCAGGAATGTTGCAGAAGGACCTTCCTGCTGCGCTGTCTTTGAATTTGAGCATCTCCTTCCGCAGCAGCACTGATTACCAAACATGAAAAGGTTTACCCTAAGTTCAAGCCTCTCGATTGATTATCAACCCCACTGCAGGTCCCACAACCCCCAAAACTTTCCTCTCTTTTCCAACTGTGGTCAACAAAACCCTGCCGTTTGAATGTGCGTGTCCCCGTCAAGTGTTAAGGCTCACACGAGGCCCAATTAGAGCCTTCACAGCTTCAATGGGAGCCTTCTAATGGTGCTTAATGCAAAATGCCAACATTCCTATGCTATAAAGGCAACATTGATTAATGAGGAGCACTTTGCGATAGCGTGTAAAAAGATGATGTATTAATCCTCTGCCCTTACAGATGGCTCAAGCCTCCTGACAACCGCTATTCTGCCGAGACACTGTTAGCGTGCATAATTATGCTAATTAAGACCTAATTAAGCACTAATTCTTTGGAGAGACGCTTTCTTTGGCTCCATTTTAACGCGACTCAGCATTTAGCACTTCTTAAGGAATCTCAACACCCCCCCCACACACACACACATACACACACACACACACACACACACACACACTCACGCAATCCATTTGTAGTCCTCCTTTTGGTTTGTTATACGGTGTAGATACAGTACAGTCAGGGTGGTCAAACAATGATGTAAAGAAAAGAGCGGGGTTGAGGGAGAATGGGCCTGGAGCCAAACAGTAAAAAAAAAAAAAAAAAAAAAAAAAAAATGAGAGAGGCAGAGAGAGAGAGAGAGAGAGAGAGAGAGAGAGAGAGAGAGAGATGACTGCATTAGCTTAGATGTGAAGTTAAAGGAAATATATGATGAACTGAAAAATGGTGGAGTGCAGATTTTTTTTGACATGTTTAGTGTTAACGGTTGCATCACTAGCGATTCTTGAAACTTTGGTATTGGTCATTTAATAAAACCAATTGATTTTGAAATTATATTCAACTGTTTTGAGAAAACATAAGTTAAAAAAAACTTTAACTAAGTTTAATTTGTTGAGTGACCACTTACAACTCAGAACGCTTGTATCTCAAATCATGTCTGCCAATTGAAACAAACAAAAATGCCTTTAGTCCATGTTTAGTCCAGCAAAATTTTCCATTTGTATTTTCTCAGGGTCCAGCCAGTTGCCATCACATTCGGCTTTGGGCTCAGTTAACTTCCAATCATGGATTACCTGGTGTTTTTTTTGTTTGTTTGTTTGTTCTTTTTGGAGTGTGATTTTTGCAAGCTGAGCTGTAAATGGCCATGAGCAACAGTGTCATTTTCAGTTGACAGCAAGTGACAAAATGTTCATCCCCAAAGGTTGGATGAAAATGGGTGGATTTTTGGAATTATTTTTACCCAAACGCAATATTACTCAGAATACTGTGTACTAGTGGGGCTGCCTAGAAAATATTACGGTGAACTTCAGTATAACACTGCAAAACTATTTGTTAACTCATCTGGCGTGGTGAATTGTTAGTATTAGATTAAAGGACTTTAATAAGGCAAAGATAAGTATCTGTTTATTTCCAAAAACATTATTAGAAGGTTCATTCAATTAACACTGAATATCTACTATTCAATCATGTTGATGAAAAAAAATAATATCAGTGTGTAAGATGATCATGTGGCGGAAAGCATTCCCCTATTACAACATGCGCTGTTTATGGTAAAGATGCAGTCTGTGTGCTGAGTGACGGACAGGTCGGCGGGTTGCGTCAGTGACCAGTGACAGTGATCCAGTGTGTGTGTGTGTGTGTGTGTGTGTGTGTGTGTGTGTGTGTGAGTAGGTGTGTGTTCTACACTGACTCACAGCTCATTAAAACACAGCCGTTACAAACTTGACATGACATCTGTCACCAGGGCCATCATCACAGGTCAGGACTCTTGACCCATTCCCAACCCCCCGTGCCCCCTCTCTGTCCCCAACCCCCGTCACCTCACTGGCTGGCATGCATTCAGCAATCAGGGCAAATGCTGCTCATAATGCTGCCACATGTAAAATGTGTATCTTGTTTAGTTTTTATAATGAACAAAATGAATCTCTGAAGATTTGAGGGGCAGACAGTGCAGCTGTGTGTTTTAAAAGTATTTATTGGGAATATATTCTTTAAAGATTTGCTCGAATTGACAATATTTGTATCCAGGTCCAGAGTGAGTGGTCTGGATGCTCTGTTAAGATCTTGCTGGGCCATTACTCCAGCCAGGGAATTTTAAAATCAGCAAATATAATGACGAGGCTATGATATCATATATAGCATTGGTCCCCAACCACTGGTCTACGGGCCATTTGGGACCTGGCTGCACAATAAGATGGACCCTGTTTTGTTTTGTTTTTTTCATTCATTAAAATAAAAACAAAACAAAAAAAAGTGGAGCACGTCTCTCAACCCTCTGACCATGCTCTGATCGTCAAAAACAAAATGTACATGACTACAGTCAACCCCAATCCAGCTTTTCCTTCAAATGTTGGGCGGAAATTTGAAGTAAACAGGAAATTTAACGACAGAGTAAGTGGTAAAAAGAAAAAAAGTAATTGTAACGACGAAGAGAACCAAACATACAACTGAATGTGTAGCTGCTGGCCAGCAATGATGACTTGGCATCATCTTGCCAAGATCTCCACGAGAGAATTCCCTCCTAACGCTTGAGTAGCGGAGAGAGCAACGTGGAGAAAATGAAGCTGTTGTGCAAGGTATATCATCAAAAACAAGCCAAGAATACAAACCCGTTGAATCATCATGTACATTTGTGAGAAACATACAATTGAATTAAATTGGAAGGCATTTTCGTTATTCTTGAGGGATGTGTTTTTAGTAAGTCTTTTTTTATCAATATTTCTCTACATTTGTTGTATTGTTGAATGATGTTTAAAATAGACAAAAAACTGTTTGTTTGTTTGTTTATTATTTAGCCTTTGCTAAATATGCAAATTTTACGTGAAATGTAGTTGTATCTATTCAGCACCAATGCTTTAAAACTGTCACTTTAAATGCAACATGTAAAGTTTGTTGTCTCATCCCATATCGGTCCCTTTAGACTCAATTGTATATTTGATTTTTAATCAAAATATGATTACTGTTGGAAGAAACAGTATGCTTTTTTAAATAAGGCTAAAATGGTGTATCTTCAATAAAACATTGCAAACTAAATGAATCAGTCTAAGCACTGAAACGGGTGTGCTGAAAATGAGTCACACTCTGGCCCTGTTTGCACTTGGAAGTATTTCTGTTGTTGGTCAATTTATCATTTTCACAATAAAAAAGTCAAACGTATTGCATCTTAAATTTGAACCTGAAGCTGAAACCGAAGTTTAAACTCCTCTCGCTTGCCAGTAGCAAAAACATAAACAAACAAAGGAAAAATACTGCAGCGGAGCAAACAGATGCAATTTTTTGCAGAGATTTTTTTTTTTTTTTGCCCCTGACTTAAATCAAGGCCTGTGCTGGTGTGTTTATACGGCGAAGCAGTTTGTTTTGGGGCAGATAATGAAGTGTGCCGCTGTGAAGGAAGTGTGCGGGGCCCTGCCAAAGCTTAATTAGAGATTCATCCGCTCTTATATATCACGGTTAGTGTGTGTCAACAAGCTGCCATGCATCAGCTGCTGCCACGGAAAGCTTTACGGCTCAAACTCTGCGTGTGTGCCCGCGGACGCGCGTGTGTGGAAATTAAAGAGCAATAATTAATAGGAGGTGGGGAAGTTAAGCACCTGTTTCAGTCTTTTTTAATAATGACATCTCCCTCCCTGTGAGTGTGCATGTGTGTGTGTAAGGGTGACATCGAGATAAACAAAACAAGTGCAAATGTGGCCCTCACTCTGACTGAGCCTAATAAAGCAAATAAATAGTGCACACTGAACAAGTTAGGTAGCACTGCATTACCCTTTAGACCTTAACCTAGCTTTAAACCCATATCTGTGTCTTGAAACCTTACTTTTAAACCCTAACCTTAATTAAATTCCGTAGCATTAATTGTGACGTCGGCTGATTGTTTTTCACTTTTTATTCCTATAAAATTTGAAGAAATTTTGGTTGTCATCAGATTGGTTCATTTTGCTAAACATAATAATTCAATGGATGACGGTAAACAACAATCACTTATTCTAACATGCAGCTGCACAACAATCCAACCTAAAATTATTTTTACTTACATTTGCAGTCAATCTTTGAAGATGACATTTGGAGGGATTTTGAAGTGAGGTGATTGAAGTCTCTTGGCAATGGGGTGAACCTCAAAAAAGGAAAGTTGAAATATGGATGGAAAATGATATATTTTTTAAAGATTTTCAAGCATTCTCTTCATAAATAATACATACATTTAAACATGAGTAATGGTGTATATTGACGGTACATAAATGTCATTTTTTTTAAACTATAAAACTTCATGAACCTACTCTCTCAAAACAGAAACTCAATTCCGACTTTCTTTGTTGTTTTATACAAACCAACCCAATTTTTGAGGTCGTCATACAATCCCGGCACATTTAGCGTTGTAGTTTTATTTATTTTTTTTTTTTCCAAAACAACACAGAAGGTTGTCTCAAAATGACTAGAATATTGTGTTGGCCCTTTTTGACTCACTTTCTGTAGGTGTAAAAAACAGGATGGGCCAGGATGACTAACTTTCTAATGGTTATGATTTCACTATTCTTATTACAAAATGAACAATAGCCGCCATGTAGTACCCAAAAGTGCAATTATATACTTATATACTTATAATTATATACTTAACCTGGTTGAGAATTAACTGGGCAAAATAAAAAAAAAAAAAAATGAAATTGCAGTGCTGAATATAGCTTACCTACCGTATTCATCTTTCCTTGATTCATTTCTGTGCTCAAAACAATAAAAGTGGAGGTAACCCATGTAAATTCTCAGAGACTCGATCCTATTTTCTCATAGCGTATCGTTACCGTTTCAAATATGACTTCATTGGAATATTTCTACTGTGCCACAGTCCGATTTGGTTGAACGTAACGCAAGCTCCTTAGAAAGAAGAACCTGCCGGAAAGTTATGAAAGAAAACAGGAATCAAGTGAAGCATTGTGTTGAATATGACCAAAAGCGAGCTTGAACATAAAGCGCTGTTGTGAGCAACATGATCCGAAACCTGCGAACGATTCCAAAGTCAACTTGACCAAAAAAGCGCATTGTCCCCCTCCTTTAAAAAAGTCACATTGCATGTCACTCATGGAGGATCTCCGCTCAGCATTTTCACGGACTTTTTCTGTCAGCCTTGCAAAAACAAAACATCTCCAATGTCTGTCGGAGCAAGAATGACCCCTCCTTCCCTCCTCCTCTGTCCCTGTCACAGTTGCTCATTCACAGCTGGCGTCAGAAAGGATGAGCGCGCTTTAGAGAGGACGCGTGTCTCTCGGAGAGGAAGGCCCGAGCACCCGAGGCCAGCGTGCTTGGATGAGATTGGCGAAGGAGGTCGGCGGGGGTGCGAGAGTGAGTGGGCTCTCATGTTCTATCATCTAAAGTGTGTTTTCCATCTCATCTGCCTTCACTCGCCATTCTCTTCCTTCCACCGTGAGCCCGCCTGGTGTGCACGATTCATGTTGGCAAGCCGGAGCTGACTGACCACTGTTTGACTTAAGGAGCATGTGTGTGTGTGTGTGTGCCCTTGGGTTCTTCGGCATGGTGGGGATCAAATGCTGGGTTTGACTGTCTTTGTGTAGACCAATTTAGTTGACCCCACAAGTTCAGACCTCTTTTTGAGGGCCAAGACCTGGTCGGGCCTGGTTAGTAATTTGATGGAAGACTGCCTGGTAATACCAGGTGCTGTAAGCTTCCAGGTGGAGCCCACCTTCAGGTACCAGGCCTCAAGACATATCGGGCCAACCACCCAATTACCTTAAACCACAAGCGGTTATTGAAACGGAGAAATAAGCAACAGCCACTATCCCTGCCATATGCTTCACCTGAGGTGAAAGGAAAGTCAGTTGGAAAAAAAAAAAGAAAAACAGTGTTGTTTACAATCAGGGAGGCCCCTTTGTGCGTGCTTGTAGTAGCGGGCATGTTACGGGACAACTAAGCAGGGTCCTACGAGGGGGATCGGAGGCCATTTTCGTTGTATTGGCAGACGATTACGGTGTGCATACTTATCGAAGCAGTCGCCATTAAAGAAAAGAGGACATTAATAGAAATACGGTTTGGTTTATTGTTTTTGGAGTTACCACGTTCAGCAGTGGAGCTGTAAGCAAATAAGCTGTAAGCTCATTGATCTGAGCTGCTTTGTGGGTGAGGTGCTTCAGCGCAGCCTACATAGTCTCTCTCTCTCTTCGCAACAGGCATAGTTTTGTGACATCAATGTCAGTACTATCTGACAACACCCAGGACAAGTTTACAACAAATGGCATTACTTTTGACTCTATTTAAATTTCTGAATGTTGTTTCTACTTTTCCACTTCATACTTTTCCACTCACTAGGTGTGGGGCAGGCTAACTCAGTGGCAAGTGCGGTTGTCTCCGAAATGAGACATAGTGGGTTCGATCCTCAACCATTGTGACGATGTCCTTGAGCAAGGCACCAAAACCTTAGTCGCTTGATGCTGTCATCAGTAGGTAAATGAGAAGTCAGGGTAAAGCGCTTTGAGTATCTCAAGTAGAAAAATAATCAGTGAAAGAGCATAGGGTTAGGGTTAGTATTACTTTCCAGACGAAGTACTTCTAAATTGTTTAAATCGAGTTTGTCAGCACTTTTTCAGCAATGGCGATTCTTCCCAAATCAGCCATAAAAATGGCACTTTTAATCCTAATTCACATGACTTTCGTACATAATGATATCAAATCGTATGCCCCTGCCCTCAAGTCTGCCTTCAGTTGCTATTCTCTTCCTTCCACGTTAGGCCAATTTGGTCAGGTCGATACGTGCTGACAGGCTCTAGCTGCGTGCGTACACGCTGCCTGGCAGACTGACTGACTGCTCTTTTTGACTTTGGGAATGTGTTGCTGTGTGTGTGCGTGTGCGCCTGTGTGCCCTATGCGTCCGGCTTTGCGAGGGCTCTGATTTTTGTGGCAGGCCTGTCAGATCTCTCGTCCCTCCACGCCAGATCAATGCCAGCGCCGAGCAAGTGGCGGCGCGTGATGAGAGCCACCCGCCCCCTCTGACGGGTGCCCACCAACGACAGGGAATGTGCTCTTTCCGTGGCGCAAGCTGGTAGCGGCTGAATGACTGACACATAAGCAGGCACACATTTTAGTGACAAACTAAAAACACAAATGCATCATACATTAATACAACATCATACACTCAATGGCCGCAACATTAAGTGCAATAAATAATAAATAATGTACATCGCATGGCAGCATACAGTTTAATATAACACTGTTTTGTTTTGTTTAATATAACACTATTTTGTTCTGCCCTTTATGGCCAGAGTAATTCAAAAGTTAGCCACCAGATGGTGTCACACACATATACTTAACATAAAATTTGAACAAAGAAGAGTGGAAATAAGGAAGTATTTCAAGCTCTGCCTTTGCTTAAACATGTTGAATGTGAAATCGTCAGTCCTGCTTTTTACAAATACAGAAAGTTACGGCTGTAGGCTCATTTTACAGAAATCTGAGAATATTTACCTTCAGAGGCTAAAGCTGTGACCATTTGAAATTTAAAAAACATGAAAATAATTAGTTCATTGTCAAATATATTTATCAATTTATTTCATAATTGATTAATTGTTGATTAATCAGATAATCGTCGGACCTCTAATAAATACACTACATTTTTGCAGAATATGGCAGTATAACTGTTTGTTCATGGTAAACACAGCCCTTTTTTTCTTCCCCCAATAGTGCCATTTTTCTTTTCCGCTGTTACAGGAGAATATACTTGTGCTGTCAGAATGCCACTTAAAAAAAAAAAAAAAAAGAAACTGCATTTTCTGCATGAAAGTAGCTCGCACTGATGGAATGAAAGCCACGCAATAAATTTCTGCACGACACATTTTTCACAGAGCGGGAAAGCCAGATGCAGGCGGGACGGCAACAGGGCAAAGCAGTTAATGCATGGCACCAAAAAGCCATAACACTAAGTTGACGCTGCCCACTTAAATCTTTACATTCTTCATTCACTTTAGCTCACCAAACACGACAGTCCCCGTAGGCAAGTAATGAATAATCATTAGCGAAAGGTCCACAAATTATTGATGTAAAATAAGCAATGATTCTCTTTTTTTTTTTTTTTTCTGGTGGCGCAATTTATAGCCATTAACAAGTAACTTGCAATCCAATAAATGTCAGCACTGCTTTCAGTTAATTAAAGGGAAAGATATTATACAGTAATGCAGGGTGGCGTTTATATCTCGATTTCCACAGACTGCAATTTACTGCGCGGGCCTTTATTTGAAGGGAGCCACAAATAATGGCCATTAAGCCGTCACGGGACGGACAGGGGATCACATTAATGAAATTAGATAAGGTGGAATGGCGATACGCCACTGGAGGGTCTCTGGAGACATGGACACGCATGTGCATGTGTGTGTGTGTGTAGGTGTGTGTGTAGGTGTGTGAGTGTGTTTTTTTGCCACCTGCTTCTGTGTCGCCACTGACCTGCTCGATTTGTGTGTTCACCTCCTCTTGCACTCTGTCCAAAAACCAGGAGGAGTCCACTTAGGTGTGCAACATGAAGGTCTGCCACCTCATCAGTCCAACTGGGGCCGCCAGAACACACACACACACACACACAAACGCACACACGCAGAGTGGCATGTCTCTCCCACTAACAGGGAGGTGTCACTCGGGAAGGCAGCTGCAGTCGCTGGTGTGACGGCTCGCCTCAAATCAGAGATCCTCGTCCCTGTCAACAGCAACCTGGCCCCCAGGCTACCCCATGACACACAGCCCCCCCACCATGCCCATCCAACTCCTTACACCCTCACACTTGGGGAGAAAGAGGTGCATTGTTTGACTCGGTTGATTTGAATAGTGTGTTTGAAACAGAAACAAAAAAACAGTTGATTTTAAAAGTCTACACGCCCCTGCCAAATGCCATGTAAAACGTATTCCAAGATTATCGCTACGCATAACTTATCCGATTTTTCTTTTTTTTAATTGGCAGCTTGTATACTCAGCCACAATTAACGTGAGTGAGTTTTCATGTGAGTGGTTCATTCTGATCACAAACACATTGTTTAAAGAGGGTGCATACACTTGTGCAACCATATGATTTCATCCATCTATCAATCCATTTTCCGTAGTTGCTTATCCTCACTATAGTTGCTGGCTTGCTGGTTCCAATACCAGCTGTAGGCGGAGGACACCCTGGTCTGGTTGCCAGCCAATTGCAGAGCTCAAAAAGATAAGTCACAGTCACATCTAAGAGCAAAGGTAAAGTGATCAATACACTTAGCATGCATGTTTTTTGGAGCATGTGAGGAGGCCGGAGTGTGCAGAAAAGACCCACGTGAGCGCAGGGAGAACATGCAAACCCCACACAGAAAGTCCTGGGGAAGCTGGAACTGAACCCCGGACCTCTGAACTGTGCTAACCAGTCTGCCACCGTGCAACTGTGTCTATGTGTGTGCATGCGCTTGTGTGTCTGTATGATGCCCCTGTACATTTTGAATGGTGAAAGTAAAAAAATATTGATTCATTCTCATTAAAATAGGAAAAAGTCCAACTCACAGGTCAATAATGGAAAACAATTTGAATAATCCTGATCTAATTTTTTAAGATTATTGTTTTAAATCCCATTTTGAACAGGGTTGGATATATTTACAATATACTGTACTTCATATTATATTTTGTAGTACTGCAAAATGACAAAATAACTAAGTTTGTGCTCAATGAGACTGTTATGGGCCAAATTTGTCCCATGAATATCAAAGTGGATAATAGATATACCAGTGAATGTATTAAATCATTAAAATTTGTTGTTGGAAGTCTTAAAAATGTGAACCATTCCATGCAAAATGTGTGATTTTTATTTTATTTATTTTTTTTTTTTAATGGGGTAGGAGGGAGAGTGTTTAAGAGTTCTGGGAATTTATTGCTCTCCCACCACAATTGCAGAGCTCAACCTAAAACATGCATCTGTTTGTCTAAGAAGGTTCATGGAGGAATCTTGAAGCAGAAAAAAGTCCAACTGCATATATATGTGTCCTTTAATGAAATGATGACATTATCATTCATGGGGGCATTCAGAATTTATGTGGTTGCAATCTATTTTTAAAAGATCTGCATCTATTTCACACTATTAAATGGACAGTCATTTTATCATGATGACATTCTAGGCCTGGATTTAAATTGAAAAATAGCAGTGTGTAAATATTGTGAATGACATCAATGACATAATGAATTACGATCTATGTGCATATGACTTGTTTGTGCAGGCAGCAGAGAAAAGGCTAAGGTGCCGATATCCAAACCATGCGACAATGACTTCCTGTCTGCATGTCAGACGGCGAGTGAAGGCCCGTCGATACCGGGCCGTGCTGGCATCCTGTGCACTCGTCTTCTCAAAAGAGCAGGGACGGATGAGAACGATATCTTCATTCATTCATGGGGGTGTTTCAGTCGTATGAAGTTGAAAGTTAAAAACCAAGATTGGAAACATTTACATCATTGACTACAGTCGGTTCCTGTCTCTTTATGTGTATATTTAGTTTATGGAAGCTTAAATGATTCAACCCTGATCGCAGGTGGAAACGACTGCTGTAAAAATCAGCAATTCATTCATATAAAGTAAGACAAAAAATGTAGGTACACTATATAGCAAGATTAAGTCAAGTCTTTTTAACAGGCTGTGTTAAAAGTGCTTTATAGTTCATAAAAAGGGGTATTCTTATTTGAAGTGATGTCAAAGCACAACAAAACTCAAAAATATAGTCATGTAACCTTTTAACGGCTGGAGTACAACGAAATTAGAAGGGTACCCAGACCGACATGCGTAGTTATTTCATGTTTACAAATAAAATTTACATTTTGAGTAGCGACTCAATAGTTTAGCCTCTCTGTGTCCCTTTTATTCAGTCTCTGAACCTGCTATTTTTATGACCTACATTACATGACTATAAAATAAATATAAAAAACGAGAGTCTGCAATTTACCAGAACCGGGCAAAGCAGAAGGCTCACTATTAGATAAAGTCAAGTCTTATCAAAGTGTATAAAACATTCGTATTTGAATATGGGGATTCTTATTACAAGAAAGATTCCACTACACTGTAGTTGTATTTGTAATCTTCTTTGTTTGAACTATTTTTAACTGATTATGTTCTATTTTTGTGCTTGACACCGTTATCAGTTGATTGACTGAGTGGGTTAACCAATGCGGAAGCTTTTTCATAGGCAGACACTGCCCTCCTGTGGTTGGAGGGAACATGGTACTCGGGTGCTTTGATTCAGACTGGTGGCACTTGTCTCAAAGGTGTGCATCTTCCAATTTAAGGTATCAACTTAATATCCTACAGATACTAAAATTGAGTCGAATGAGCACAAAGTAGCTGAATCTCACCATGCATTCTGTCCACTTAACACGCATCACTGATCAACGGTCCCCGGTGGCCAATCGAATTCATTTACCAACTTGTCATTCCACGCATTGATCAAGTTGTCCTTCACCCTCTACTCCGGCTGTTAATTATATGCAAAAATAGATGATGTCGTCATTATTGCATCTAATTTATGTAATGAGAAGCCTTGTAGTAGAGCATCAGGCCAGTTCAGAGGTAAACGCTGTTGACCTGAGCAGGTCAAAAAGGCCTATGAATGAGGACTTCTTCATCAGATGTGACAAATGGATGTGTCATGGGATTTTTTTCAATTTGTTTGCTACATTAATGTTAAAGGTGCAAAAAAGACAACATTTTTGACAAACCCTCACAGATTTCTACAAGCAATCCTACAATTTTGTCTTGTCCCTTACATCTTTTTCCACTTCTTCTATCTTCACCATAGACTGTAAAGGAACGCAATAATTTTGAGGAATTATTGTGCCCAGCAGAATGTCATATTGCCAATACGTGAGTAATATACGAGATTAATCCGCAGTTGGGATCGTAAACCGAATTCGCCGTATGTTGGACAACCCAAACCTATGTTAACTCACTAATGCATATAAAACCTCAGAGTAATAAAATCAAAATTTTAAAATGATATCAAAATAGTATAGTAAGTGCTACGTATATATAATATACATGTATACAATTAAAACACATTATATATAAAAAATATAGAAAGGATTTATTTACCTCTATGTGACGAGCTTGTTATGGCCATATTCCCTAGTGAGGGTAGCCTAGCCTAGGTTAGGCTAGTTTAGTCTTCTTCGTATTTCTTGATTATCTCCAGCTTCGTTTCCATATCAATCATCTTCTTATTTCTCTCTTATACATCGCTAGCAATTTTGGGACCCATGGCTCACCTTTTCAAGTTTGAATTAAGCAGTAAAATGCACAATAAATTGTTATTTGAACCACTCAGATGCGATGCAGTCCATTGCATGCCACCATTTTGACAGTGATGCTGACCAATAGCAGACCAGTATCTTAGGGAGTGGTGACGCAGACCAATAGCAGACCAGCATTTGAGCGACGCGTTGCAGCGCAGGCAGTTTGACGGGACCAGAAAATAGACTAGAGGTTCACTGTATATACTATATCATCATTTGATTATTTAAAATAGGTCAACTTGAGTATTTTGGATTAGTGTCATCCCCTAAAACTAGTATTGTTATTGTGTGTGCATTCATTGACACAGCACCTGAATTGCACCCATTGTTTTAAACGTACAGTGACCAATACATTTAAATAAAATTTGCTCATTGTGATGCTGCCAGTGTCACATCATGGTTGAACGCAAATGATGTCACATTTGCTCATTAATTTGTATCAGGTCCACGCTTAGAGGGTGACCTGCTATAAGCATAACTTTGGAAGAGGACGGCATATCAGAAAAAAAAATTTGACACGGTTCAATCAAAACACATTATGTGAAATAGTTTCATGTCTGCAGTGTAGAGGCTTCAAAGTGCATGAAAGGAAAATGGAGTAAAAAATAGAGATTTATTGCACAACAATTTTGACTCACAACGGTTCAGCATGCGAATCTTGTGTTGCTAAGCCTACTTTGGGACAATTAGTTTATGAAAATGTATTTTCTTTTATCTGGGTCAACGTCTTGTTTAAGCTGAGGTCTGGTTAAAAAGGAAAAAGAAAGAAAGAACTTATTTGCTTTTGGTGATTGGCAAACAACTTTTGTTGCATTTCCATCCCTGCAAGGCCGACACGTTGTCTTTAAAAAAAAAACTATACTTGAAATTTGAAATATAAAACAAGACAATTACGCAATGTAGAGGTTAGCATGTTTTCTGCTGAGAAAGTCGATGATAAATGTACCTGTACAGATCGTTGGATTTTCACCAGTTGGTCCAATTCCCTCAACGAAATGTAGAGAACACAAATAGGTATGGCGTTATATTTGTGCCACAATTACGCACGCGCGGAAAAAAAAATTGAGCGGAGAAAATCAAACTGAGCGAGCGAAAACAGATTTTGAGAGCAAGAAAAAAACTATTGAGCGCGTAATGATAAGAGTTTGAGCGCGCGCCGATGGAGTTTGAACACAGAAAAAGAAATTGCTCGCTCAAAATTCCTCTTTGCTCGCTCGGGATAGCCCTCTCTCGCTCAACATCTCGCTCTCGCTCGCGATACTCCTCTCTCCCTCGCTCAACATCGCGTTTGCTCAACATCGAGCTCTCGCTCGCTCGAGTCGTCCTCTGCGCTCGCTCAGTTCTGTTCACGCGTTACGTTTGTGCCACAAAACCAGCCAATCAGAGCTTGTAAAAGCACTTTGATTGACACAGCTTAGTATCCAATGAGATTGCTTGTACGCTATCCGTTGACGCACTCTCGTTTGCCCTGTGTTCACCCGAAAAGGGCAAACGAGTGTGCGTCAACACGGACTTGGGCTGGAGAATTACTTTTAATATTATTATTATTACTGTATTGTATCATTTGACAGAAATACCTTGTTAGTTTTTGTACTTTAATAATATAAGCCCACCCCTCCCGCCTACGTCGATGTGACGCACTCTCGTTTGCTCGTTCCGGGTGAACACAACAAGCAATCTCATTGGATACAAAGCTGTCAATCAATGTGCTTTTACAAGCTCTGATTGGCTGGTTTTGTGGCACAAACGTAACGCGTGAACAGAACTGAGCGAGCGCAGAGGACGACTCGAGCGAGCGAGAGCTCGATGTTGGGCAAACGCGATGTTGAGCGAGAGAGGGAGGAGTATCGCGAGCGAGAGCGAGATGTTGAGCGGGAGAATGCTATTGCGAGCGAGCAAAAAGGAATTTTGAGCGAGCAATTTCTTTTTCTGTGTTCAAACTCCATCGGCGCGCGCTCAAACTCTTATCATTACGCGCTCAATAGTTTTTTTCTTGCTCTCAAAATCTGTTTTCGCTCGCTCAGTTTGATTTTCTCCGCTCAATTTTTTTTTCCGCGCGTGCGTAATTGTGGCACAAATATAACGCCATAAATAGGTGTCTGGCGACAGTTTTCACTGTAAATCGCTGCCGCTTACATGCTTGAACCCAGCATTGACGTTGCTCTGAACTCGCCTTGAATTTTGGGAAAAGTATGAAGAAAACTCCTTTCATATGATCACAAATCACAAGGCACTCTGTCAGACACCAAAGCAGTTTAGTTGTAACCATAATATGGCCGTTAAGGATATTTTTGATGACCACATCAGTTCACAATTTTTGTCTTGTGTGTTCCTTTTTTCTTGCCGGCTCTTTTTTTTTCTCATGTGCTTCTCTATCGGAAAGTGTTTTGTGTTTTGTTTGTGATTCCCTTTTTGTTTGCTTAGTTTTTTGTGTGATTTGCACTTCAGGACAATTGTATATGTTTATGCGATTTAACTGTGGTCTGACAAGAGCGCTGCTTTACAGGTCATTTAGTCAAACCGTACTATTCACATGCGCCACTAGAGGTCAGCAAAGCTCTATATAAACTACTATGGCAGTAGTTTATACAGCTGTTTCAGGAGACGATTTGAAAAAAATACGTCTGACACAAATTGTGATAAATAAAGATAATAATTATTCATAAATAAAAATCAAATTCAAACTGGCATTCTAGCAACAAAAAAGTACTGAGTGCACGCAGTAAATGAACTGCAAAAAAAAAAGAAGTAATAAAAAAGAAATAAATACTCATTTAGACAAGTGTTCATCCTGGCCTTTTTCTCAAATTATTTTTTTCCACTTAACTTAAAGGGACAGTGTGTAAGATTTTGTGACAGCTTGTGGCAAACAAACAAATACATTAATTTAAAAAACCCACAATAAAGCTCTATCACAGCAATGTATTTTTTTTTGTATATATATATAATCTTAGCTCTAGTAGAGTGTAAATTAGATAGGGTTCACCGCCATCTTTGTGCTACGGACACCCAAAGGAAAAGAACTTCATGAATGTAGTGTGATGGTAGTAGGCTTGCATATAGTGGTGTAGTCTCTCTGAGGCACCTTACTAATACTAAGTGTGTAACTGTGTATGCTTCAAATTTGTTGCATTTGTTGCATTTTTTTTATTCACCGTTAGCATTATATTCTACATAATTGAAAAAAATAACTAAAGAAAAATAATTAGTCCAGTTTACTTTTCTGTGGATTCCGTTTTTTTTAAGACCTTGATTGGCTTTTATGCTATTTGAAGGTAGGTTTGAATTATTGTACTGTATATATTGTTGGTATTGAGGTAAATGGATGATACTATCGATTAAGAACAGATTTCAATGCAAGAGTTTTGTTAAATGTACTCCATAATAAAATTATATTGATCACAATGATTTTATATCACCTTTATTGACAGGATGATTCATATATGAGTCACTATCCTGCATGGTTTCAATGTTTCCATCCTCAATACACCTGATTCAAATAATCAGCTCGTAAGCAAGCTCTTCAACGGGCAGGATAAGGATCCTGATTATTTGAATCAGGGACAGTTTTTTTTTTCCATACAAACATCCAGAGGATCAATATTGGCAGAACATTTTTGACCCTAAATGTTGGCCTTGGCTGAAAATTAGCCTTGGCTTGAGAGGCCAGTCATCTGTTATTCATCACCGCACCCCCTCTACAGCAGGGAGTGTTGAAGACTCAAGTCTTAAAAGGAATTGACATGGCATTTATGGAGATTGGCATGCCATGAATTAGTTTGCTGGTTAGCATAAGAATAGGATGTCGTAGAGCACATGTTCACTTACTACCACAATTCAATTTGTTCTTGATTGATGGCTTGATAGTGTTTTATAATACATTGTTCTGAGATAGACTTTAGAAACTCATTTGGGATGCACTGCCAAGGACTGAGGACCACTTCAATTCATGTCCCCCTGAAATAATCCTTCCTAAAAAAAAACTCATCATTTTTATATACAGTATGAAAAAGGATACAATACATTGCACAAAAATATTCTACTCTAGTAATGACACAAAAAAATCCTTACAGTCCTCTTTGAGTTGTGTTGGTATTTATGCCTACTCATTGGCACTGGCATTTTCTTCTCCGCGACCACTCGGAGGACACAGCGTGCAAGCAGCCGGTATCAAGCAAACATGGACTCAGTCAGGCCCGTCTGCTTGAAGGTGCGAGCCACTTGCCTGGAGTGCTGCATCTTTGCCGAGAGGGCCTCCAGGACGTCGTGCTGGTCTACGGCGGTAGCCGTGCGGTAGATAAAAGTGCCCATAGACTCCAGGCCCCTCAGGCCTAGGTTCACCCCGCAGCCTAGGGGACACAAAAGGGACTTCATCATATTTGCGACCAATTGGATCAACATAATTAGGTGGGCATTCTGACATAACTGATGAATGAATAAATCCTGGCAACATTGTTATGAGATGTGCTTTGTTTACCCTCTGCAGAAATTTAAGAGCTCAAATGTATTTGACCTAAAGGCCAGAAATTGCTAACTTTTAAGAGTACTACTGTATATGACTCAAAGTGTTGTCAGACCAATTTTTGTTTGTCTGTTTTTTTGGGGGGGCAAGGGGTGAAGGCCTCTAAATGATTTGACTGCATTTTTAATGAAGGACATCTTTGATATGAAATGACTAGAAAAATATTCTAATATACAAGTTACTCATATTTGTTTTTTCTTAAACATGATCATGAATCTATGGGTTTCCCCTTTTGGGTGCCCCTTGCCATGTGTTGTAATCCAATCCGTTCCCCTAAAATGGATAGTGAATGTCCTTATTTACAGGAAATCCAGTTCATTAATTTTTTTTGTGCCCTTGCTTGCACATACATGTGGCATTGTAAAATCTCCATTGGTTATTATTTTTTCATTCACAGGCTCACAACACTTCTTGTTAGCAAACAGGGTGATCAAGAGCAGGAAAAAGAAATAAAAATAAAAAAAGAAAATGAAAACGAAAAAGAAACATGAAGAATGTAAGTTTTTAAGGAAGTAAGTTGTAATTATTGCTGGAATTGGTCATAACAATTTGTTACCCTAACCCTAACCCTAACCCCGAACCCTAACCCTAACCCTAACCCCTTTTTAGGGTTAGGACGGCCAGATGAAGGGAAGCTTATAAAAAAGACAGACTAAGAATGACGGAAAGTGGGTTTAATGTCCATCGTTGTAATCTTCGGGGAAGACATTCCTTTGGATGTCCCTTAGTCTGTAGCTTCATTTTTGCTTAAAAAAAAAAGACGGACGACAATGACAGAAAGGGGGCGAGGTTCTGATGAATGACATCGTCACAAGAAAAAAATAAGTTGCTGATATTATCAACTGCCTAATTTACCTCGACTAAGTGGAGTATCAGTGCTGATTTTTTGACAAATGATGGATCAGCAAAAACAAAAATTGAATTTCCCCATCCGCTAATGACTACTAGATGACGTAAAGAAAGAAAAATATAACTACGGACTAAGGGAACAACAGTAACAGGTTTGTTCAGCTTGAAAAATGGTTAATCGACAATGACGTTAGGGATGGCAGGACGTACCGGCAAAAAAAAACAAAAAACAAAAACAAATAAAAAATTGGGGTTGTTTATACTACAAATGTATTTACAATCTTTTTAAATGCGTTGATCAATACATTTGACTTGACTTGATTTGACAATTGTGTTTGTGCAATGGTTTTAACACAGACTGAAATAACATCTAATCCGTTGACAAAGTTTTACACAGTATTATCAGTCTTTGAGAGTTGCTTATAAAAGGTTTTTGGATCCGTTCATATCCTTTACGCTACTTTGAACTGGCATTGCTGGTCTGTGACTGTCAGAGAGGCATTGCCAAAAGGGATTTCAGAAAATGGTCCATAAATATGCCCTGCGATTGGCTGGCGATCAGTCTGGGGTGCACCCCAAGGATCGTTCCAGCTCACGCGCAACTCTATTGATGACAGTCAGTACATAAAATGGATGGACGGTCCTTAAATAGATAAGAGGAGAACATTTTGAACTGGAACTTAATTAAAGAGAACTGTAAGTCAAGTAACCCCTCGTTATGAGAGACGAATGCAGAATGCATTTTTAACCACAGCCAACCTTGACAAAGATGGACTATCGAGAGCATAATTCATATTCTTAATCATATTCTTTCAATTCAATATGAATCCGAATACTTTATTTAAACTGGTTTAACACATTAATCTGTTCATATCCTTTACATTACCCTAACCCGTAGATAAAACCAAATGACATTCCCGTCTTCTAATAAGACCCGATGGTGTGTCGTACCTGTGTCAAAGTTGAGGACGCGGGCCGCCTCTCCTTCCACAGTGACAGCGACGTTGTCCCCTTCAATGTAGGCAGCACTGATGCGTCTGTGCGAGAGCTGGATCTCGAAGAGCCGGCGGCTGCACTGCATGTGGTAGAGTGTCACGTCGTTTAGCCGTGGCTCAATGTCCGTCTTGTATGCATTGAAGGACTGATGGAAGATGTTCTTCATGATCTGATCAAGCAAAGAAAGACGCTCCTTACAATGACGTTTTGGAAAACAACGCCCTCAAGGAAGAAATGGTGACGAAATACTAATAAATGAATGAAAATAATATTCTGCCCATTTCTCTTATATAATGACTAATTGTGTGACGTTTACAAACAAAAGGAACCTTTTAAACGGCTTTTGACTGTGAAGAATGGGAGGAGAGTTGTCATTTTTAAAAAGTTACCGTTGTTTGTGTAAAACATCAATTCTTGTTTTTGTTTTTTTAACCTTTATATTCAAACGCGCAAGTTGAAAACCAACCGAAAAAAATATGTTATTACTTATATATTCTCAGTGAGACGATTTGTCTTAAGTGTTATGGTAGTGTCTTGCCATAAGACTATTTTTTTTCTGTGACCATGCTTTTGGCTGTAATGTGTTTTGAAAACATAATGAAAGGGATGGTAAAGAAACAAAAGCGTTTCCACCACATTTTCCCGTCAATTTAATGGACATTGTGATGTCTTAAGCTGATCCACACAAAATATTTAGGACTGTACATACATGAAGACTAAGCTAAGCTAAGCTCACAACTAAGCTAAGAAAACTGCAGTAATATTTGTTCTTCACAGAGAACATATAATGTATGCCAGTATCTGTCTTTGTGTGATCCATTGTTTAAAAAAATCCATTGTTCAATGAATGCAGAACTCAAGTTTAATGTTTGACAAACTTCCATGTGGATTACCTATGAACATCTTTTTTAAAGAATTATTCATTGACAAACTGTTGCTTGTTGGCTAGTGAAAAAAGTTGAGTTAAGTCATTTGTATCTCAAAGGACTACTGTATTGATATAGTATTTACCAAGCTGAAGTTGAAAATTACAAAATTGGACAAAAATACATGTTAATTGTATGAACATAGGTCACGCATTTAAAAAAAAAAAAAACAGACAGAAATGGCCATCATGTATCTGGGATGTTTAAGTCTGTTTTAGTTATATTGACTTGTTTTGATGAGTTGAATTCAGTGGTGGGTCATCAAAGCACTGAAGAAGAATTTCCAATTCAAGGTTAATAGCAGCACCAACCAAGTTCACTCACTCTTTCTCTCTCTCTCTCTCTCTCTCTCTCTCTCTCTCTCTCTCTCTCTCTCTCTCTCTCTCTCTCTCTCTCTCTCTCTCTCTCTCTCTGCTCCTGTTCAGTGACGCTTGTCTTCTTTCTACGCAAACTGGCGCAGGCATCTGTTACCAAGTAACGCGACACGCCAAGTGAATGGACGCCCACGTAGCAACAAGGATGGCCTTGCCACGTACCTGTATGTGTGTATGTTATAGCTACAAAAAGAAATACACACACACATATTATTCATCTTGTCAGATGCACTCCAGTGCATCCACAGACTTGAACAAGCACTCACACACAGCAGTGCACACACATATGCACACACTCTCTCTAATGGACTCTGACATTAGCATGGTCCATGTGCTGAGTGCAAGGTGGTGAATACCTAGAGCACCTTATGTAAACATGGCTCTGATGTTTGGTCAGTGCATTAATAAGTAGCATATTGTGTCCAGGGCCCAGGCAAAAACCCACATCTGTGTACTGCAAAGATTTTGAACCTTAATTTTGAACAACAAAAACATGTTTTGTCTTATATCACCCAATAGTTACTTTAATATACAGAATATATTGGCTTTAAAATGAGGGTAATTTCATTACACAGGAAGAAACACTTATTACTGTGTGGTAACACTTAGTTGCCTTCTAGTTACCAGTGACAAAGAATTGACAAGAATACAGAGTAAAAGTAGTTATGAATAATAAAATATGTGCCCTGCAACTGGCTGGCAACCAGTTTAGGGTGTCCCCCGCCTACTGCAAAAACTCAGATGGGATAGGCAACAGCAGCCCGTGACCCTTGTGAGGCTAAGTGGCTTTAGAAAACAGATGGATGGATGGATGAATACAGAGAATCACCTGACTCCTAACACTATAGTACTCACGAGTACAGTCTAACAAGTCTTAAGAAAAACGATAATTTAGAACACCTAAGAAGGATGCTGTCTTCATATTCAGCACTGTAACCATTCTAAGACTGTCTTACCGATGAAGACAAAGGGTGGACAAGTAACTGACCGAGGAGTTGGCCGTGTGCCTGAGGAAGCGGACCATCCTGGCGTCGGAGGCGGGACAAGCCAGGGCCATGTAGCGGTTCCTGAAGGTGCCATAGATCTTCAAGTGGAACCCTGGCTTGGCCGCAGGGTTGCGGTGCTCCCTCGGGGCTTCCACTCCGTACGCGGACAGGTCGAAGTAGAGACTGTGGGCACGGATTTCTGGAGTGGGCACCTGACGAGAAGACGGCGACACAACAAAGACCAACCGGGTAATTGTTATTGTAAGCAATGTAATGTGATGTAACAGTGAGGCTTATTTATATAATGAGCTTCTGTGTCCATGACTTGACAAGCAAGACAAAGTGATGATCCAGAGCTACTTTCAAGCAATGGCAGGAATTCAATGTAGGGGAAAAACCATGAGCAAAAGGTAATCAAAGCTGCATTGCATTTGCATTGGAATTGATGGGGGGAGATTGGTTGAAATCAAATGTTTTAAACAGTTGGATGAGAGTTGACAGTTATTAACGTCTACGGCAGGGAATTAGGTCATTGGGATTCTGAGGGATTCTTTGGGAGAAAAAAAAATCCCCACTTAGGCCTCCCTGGAACCAAAATGTTTGAGAACCCATTATTTTGATCATGTATGTGCTGATTAAGTCCTTTACCTATCCAGCTCTATGACGTGATAAAGTAGAGAACATAAGATACAAGGTTCCCTCCCCATCACAGTTTATGATGGATCCCTTTTAGTCCACCACATTACATCCCCATCCTCCCTCCAGCCAGAATTGATCCATTTCCCTTGCAGTGACATAAAGCAGCCAAGTGGGATCAAACATCATTTAGTGGCTGGCAAGATGATGGGGACGGGGACAGGGACCGGGACAAGGAGGACGGTGAGTGAGGCCGCCCGGGTGGTATCCTGGGAGGCAAATTCAATCAAAACAGGAAACAAGCCTGGAGGGGGGTAGGGGGAAGGGGCAAAACAAGAAAAGGACACACGACCTCTGTGCATGGAGGATGTGATGTGAATAGTTTGAATGGTATCAAACAGCACGAGGGATTGGTTATTAGCATAATACCCCTGTTAAAATGTTAGGTTTTTGTGATATATATAAAAAAAAATAGACTAAGGCAAGTTACCTTTAACTTTTTCCACCAATATGAGAGCTATAACCTGTACAAGTCTTTTTTTATACTTTTAAGACTAAATAAGAAGTAAAAAAATGTGGTTTCATAAGTGTACATAGCATCTTCTAAATAGAAAATCGCAAAAATGCTTCACCTTGTTTTGTTGGACCAAACCAACATTTCCCAAAATGTGTTTGAGTTCAGTATGATATGACATATGTGAGTTCAGTATGACTAGTTAGTGTAAAGCGCTTTGAGTACCTAAGGTAGAAAAACGCTATATAAGTGAAAGTCCATTTACCATTTATGATCCAACCAAGCCAACCAAAGCCTAACGATAACCCATAATTCCAAAAGGTGTGGTTGATGCAAATACTTAGTGAAATGGTAATATGGTGTGCACACTTGGGAAACACATCCAAGTTGTTTAACCCTTGTGCATACATTTTGCAAACTATACACATTGCACTTTTTCCCTAATTATGTAAATGTTTTTAAAAGTATAATAATAATTATTTATTTATTAATGTTTTTTTCTTCAACCACTCAAATATTCAGTGGCATCACTTTTATCTATAAATATGGAGGTTGAATTTATTAACACTCACAAAATATTAAAAAATGGTATAGTCTGTCTTTGTAGTCTGTGACATGAAATGACACTTTAAGACATAGCTGTTAACTGGTCTCCACCGCCATTTACTGTCCTGAGGTGAAACACAAGTCAACAAAGAATTTTCTGTTTGCTGACATAGTTTGACCGCCGCTTAATGGAATGTTGCAAAAATTGCAGGAAAATCAATGTAATTAATCCTATTAAAATGCATCTCCAAAACTGTAATTTAGTGGTTTTATATGGTCCAAAATTTGGACAATTATTTTTTTTGTGCAAAAAATCTCGCACGTCCAGCTGCAATCACGTTGACATGTCAGAATAGTTGCATTTTAAAATGGTACATGTTTTAATTATCTGCTGGAAATGTCAGCTCCATCGTGGTTTTTTCCCATTGATTTTTTTATGATATTGTAAAAAGAAATGCAAGGAATTTCACAAATTTGTAACATAATGCCACAAGAGTTAATAGTTTGTTTATGTATCTTCTGCTCTCAAAAAGAGCTTATAATACACTTATCACTTTTCATTTAAGATGTACAGGCTCTCGGTCACATTAATGGCGGTAACATTTTTGAAGATATTTTCTTTATCTTATCTTACCTGTATGTAAATACAATATTAGCTTAGGTGGGAAACAAATGATTAACATTGCCAATAAAACGCCATTATTTGCCCCCATAAGAACTACAGCTCTTGTAAAAAAGGCAACTGTTTGAATACATCACCTCTTTTGTTATTGCCTACTTGATGAGATTGAAGCTTTATGGCCTCTTCAATAACCTGCAATATCCTGTTTCTGCTAACTTCCTGCATCTATCGCTCCGTACACTTCAGTGTGTTTGTTTATTGCACCTGTCTCTGGTCCAGCCTCTCGATGCTGGCGTTGGCTCCGTAGGCGTGGCAAGACTCCACTGTGTAGTCAGAGCTGAGGCCCAGCACGGAGCAGGAGTCGCCGCACGAGCCGTCGGCCACAACGATCACGCGTGGCCACTCACCAGCCGGGATGCGCCGCAAGTAATCCTCCGTGAACTAATGAAGAAAACACAATTGAACCACCTCGATTATGTTGCAATAATAAAATCTATTAATCATATGCAAAAATGCTAACAGCATATCTGGGGCAGTTCTCCTTTTGTGTGTTAATGTGCACACATTAGCACAAGTTGCAACGTCTGTGGTCAAATGTTGTCTGTCCACAAAATGAAAAGGAAGACAGGTAACAACGCTGAGATGATCTGTGTCTTTTGAAATGAACCTGTCATGATTTTCACAAGAGCAGTGTCCATCTCCCACCTGCATGCTCAAAAACATTGCCATTGTACTCACAGATTCAACCTTTCCTGTATGCTAGTACACAGACTAAAAGTGTAACTAGCTCACAAAATACGCCAAATGTGCCATGATAATAAATTAGGGGAAGTGGGGTTTACCAGGCATTTACCAGCTATGTTAAATGAAACCTATTGAAATGAAAACCAAAAGTTGAACACTGGAAGTCCACACGTTATTGTCTCTCCATGAGAGTATTGTACTCAGGAAGGTCAAGAATAGATCAAATTGACATGGCAGCACACAGACTGCAATCTAATTGGACAAAAAACCAAACATCTCAATTAAATCTACTGGAAGCAGTTCAGCCAAGACAAAGGGTACAAAATGAAGATCATAACAGACTGTTAAAAATGGCTTGTGTTAGGGTTGGTTGCTGGGGTTGGCTTTAATGCCATTACTTACTACGCACACACACACACACACACACACACACACACGCACACACACACGCACATTAATACTATTCATGCTCACATGCTCAAGATGAAGTTTCCTGCCACCTTTGGTCCCCATTTTTTTTAAATAATATCTTTATCTGGAAGCCACATTGGTCGAGGTTTTTGAAGTACTGGAAGCTACAGTGCTTCTTGGGAGCTGATTACTGCAAGGTGCTATCAGTTTGACACACACAAATGTCTTATTTTAGATGACCTATAATAATGTTATAGTTGTATGACATTCTTAATGATCAATTATATCAGTTTATGTGAAGTCAATTCATTTGCAAATCATCACTTCAACAACTTACCAAGAAAACCACATTGTCCCATCACCTGTGGGCTATTTTAAGGACAGACCCATGAGCTATTTATGCAGTGGTTAGGGTCTACTTGGTGTCTGTGGGAAAAACATTGGTGACCCCTGTTCTAGAACAAAATCGACTTGGTAGCCTACAGCAGTTAATTAAAGGTTGTCATGCTAACCACAATGCGCCACTTGGCAAAGGAAATATTTCTCATCACGGCTGGATGTACAGCAGTGGCCTAGGGTTAAATAGCCGGTGCTCATGGAGAGAATGAGAAAGCGAGAGACAAAGGAGGATGTAACTGAAAAGAGAGAAATAAAGATGGCTGAAATAGCTCACAGTCGGGAGAGCTACACTATGTTAACAGCATTCAAGCAGTCAAGACGAGACCGCCTTGAAAGCCACTCTGACAGCCTAGGATGAGAAAAAAACCCATCATTCGCGGAATTAAATCAGCAGAGAATAAGAGTTTCACAACTATACCACATTTTTAAGTGAACATTTTTCATTTGTTTTTACGGTACAGTGGAATAGGGACTGAGTTCTGGTTGCTTGTAGATGTCACAAGTTGGTGGCAAAGTACTTCTTTTGCCAAATGAAACAACTCAACTTTCCTCATCATACTTTCTTCAAGTAAGGCAGTTATTTGTTTGACAGAAGTCTCCCTTGCAAAGCCATTGGCGCCAAAGGGGAACGTGAACGTGTGGATGTGCAACAAGGTCATGTGCGGGTTTAGCTTGCAAGCATTGCTGTTTAATGAGGCGGAGAGGGGGACAAAAACAAGTCTCTGGTCTGAAACCATGACACAAATATTCAGTGAACATTCAATCACACTTTGCAGATATTCTGCATTCATACACACCAACTCTTCCTGTGTTATTGAACTTATCACTTTGGGCCAGGGTGAGCTCTGACTGACGAAGAAGGGACGAGGTGTTCCCATGATGTCATTATTGTAACAGGGTGTGCTTTAGAGGGAAGGGCGATGGTCAAGGATGGAAAACAATGAGCACATTATTGTGTTCAAGCAACAATTTAGTAGAGTTAGGCACGACCTTCAATCGCTTTCTTGAATATTTGTACAAAACTATACAGGTGGAATGATATACTCGACACACGCAAGACCTTGACAGAAAGTTGTATGCAAACTCATTCATGGTAATCGTGAAATATTTTGAGAAGATTAGGATGGTTAATGTTAAACAGTATGTCAAATGTAGATTTTAGGATCAACCCGTAGAAAAAGTAAACAGTAGGTACAATATTGACAGATACTGTAGAGCAACATGAATGTGACGACCATTTATGCATTTTTATACCACATCATAGGCACCCTGAAAGTATTTAATTCAAGCAATGTCATTGTCAACTATAATCTGTACAAATGTACAGATATTTATCATTTTATTTTCAAAAAAGAAAAAAAAATGATGCTTTGCAAACTTTTTTTTTCCCCAAATGCAACGATGTTAATCAGACTACAACACATTGTCCCATATGTCTGAGACAGTTTGTCGAATAAAACTCAGCTTCTCTTTGTCACAATTCCAAAACATATGTTTGGTGTAATTCAAATCGTCTATTAGAAGTGAAGCATGGTTGTGACAGAATCAGTACTTGTATCTGAAATGGTGTCGGATAACAGGACCATTAGCAGATATGCTGACTAACATGCCAATAATAAGATGAGCACACTTGTGCAAGATTTTTTTCTGAGCTGTTTTATTTTTCATAATTTAATTATAAATGGGACATTACACAAAATTTTACAAGGTTTACAATTTTATTGTTCTCATCCCACCCGTCAAAAAAAGCCTAGGATTTGAATAAAGGTGTGCAGACTTCATATCTATCATACTTTACGTGATGAAATGCTTGAGATTTGGCTCTCAGTCGGGTACTAATGTAATCTTCTCTATGTAATGATTTAACGTCAATTGAATTTGTAGGTTACGCCACCTTCTTGGGCACAGCTGGCCATGCAAACTTCCTTGGGTTTTTGCCACACAGAGACTCCTTTCCCAACCTTATAAAAAGGTCCAAAATGTACATGCAAAAGCGTGTGCGGCAAATACCTTCGTGCCGAGCTGCACCCTGACGTTCACCTCCTGCTTCTTCTGCTCCAGGATGCTGAGCAGGTACTCTTGGAACACGCCCATCCTGGTGAAGAAGTGCTCGTTGTGCCAGCATCCCTCCATGTTGTCAAAGTCCACGCCGAGTCCCAGCAGAAAGTGCACGCTGCGCGGATCCAGGGCGATCTGTTGCGGCCGGCACAGCAGCGCGCTCCGGTTGCGCTCGTCCAGCACGGTCAGCTTCAGCACCTTCCCCGAGCGGACAGCGACCAGGGCGGCCGTCAGCCCCACGGGACCGGAGCCCACCACCAGCACCGCGATGCGGGCGCGCCACCGCCGGACGCCGTCCAGGCCGGCTTTGAGCGCCACGTACACGGCCACCGCCACAACTGTGCTCAGCGCCGTGTCGTAGGCGAGGGCGCGGAACGTGTCCTCGGTCTCCTCCGCGCCGACGTGTTGAGGCTGCGCGCCCTCCATGGCTCGAGGACGCCGAGGAGGCGCGGGGTCTTGTCTGGGTGAGAGCCGGCAGGAGAGCGGCCTCCCTTTCGGCCGCCAGTGCGAGGGAGAAAGCTGTCCCGCGGGGTAAGCGCTGGCCGCCCTGCGACGTGCCATGTGCGTTCCACTCGAAACTCCCTCCCCTCATCTCTCTCCCTCGCTCTCTTACTTTCTCTCTCTGTCTCTCTGTCTCTCTCTCTCTCTCTCTCTCTCTCTCTCTCTCTCTCTCTCGCTCTTACTCTCCTCTCTCTCCCTCTGAGAGTAGGAGAGCTGAATACCAAAACTACTCAGAGATTGTACGAAACCCTTAAATGAGCGATATTCAAACCCAAAATGTTCTGACAAAAACATTGATGCCGGATAAAACCTAAAAAACGACCACTTATGTGTACGTGTTCCATGACATTGACCAGCAACGTTAACAGGTGGAACAGCAAATATTTGAGGCGCTAGGATATATGGATATGGATATGTGATTGGATACTGGCATGGACAAGCAACCGAAGGTAAATTGGGACCGAAGAATGGGTAAAAGTGGGAGTCTTTGCCTGTCATGTTGATTCAGATTTGTGGGTTCATGATTTGATTTAGAATTGATTTTTTTATTCAAAACAATTTTTGATTCAAAATGATTCGACTGACAATGATTTCTGCTTCAATCCATAAATGTGTAAAAAATTGTTACGCTTTACTCCGGTTTGCATTACAAGACAGAACAACACAGGGAAAACATTCAAGCAGCGGTGTTCAAACCATGACCCGGATGCCATTTGTGGTCCACCATTCACGTTTCTTCGCATACATTTTGAAATGGCCCGCAATGCAGTTTTAAAAAGTAATAAAAGGGTTTGATGGTAGATAGAAAAGTGGGGGAAAACAAGCATAAGTTTCTCCATCATACCTATTGAAAGCCTTGATGAAGCTGTTATTTTTTTATTCTATTTTGTTTCTTTTTTTTCTTTTTTTTTGGGTGGGGGGGGTTAAATAACTACTTTATATACACCAGTACTTCTAAACCTTTTTTTGGCGATGCACCCCCTGTGAAATTAACTAACTTGGTCTAAATTTCATTTGTCACATACACTACAAGTGAAACAAAGTATTGCTGAGGTTGATTTACTAAAAAACGTCTTTAATTAGGGAATTACAAAACATCAATCTTAAAAAAACATCTATCTTGGCCAAGACCCAATCGGAGAAAGAATGCAAACTTGTTCTGCATTCCCAGAATTTTTTTATCAGCAAGAAACCCGAAACCAGGACTAAGAAAGGGTGCAACTATAAATGAAGTCAGCTGTGTTATATTTGTGAATGACAAGTAGTGATTAGAACCAACCCACCTTATTCACTCAAGTGAAGATATTTCTCCACTGCTTGGTGGTGCTATAATGTGACTATTGCAACATTGACTGCAGGCTGATTCCAATTTGTACTCTAAAGATGCAGGAATATCAGGGGTAAACATTTGAGTCAGTTCAAATATATTTCATTAAACAAAAAGGGTGGCGGGCTGACAGACCTATGATGGACATCTGACGCAATGTCATTCCTGACGATTACAATGACGGATGAATTCGCCGTTTTTTTGTTGTTGGTTTTTTTAGCATTCCCGTCATTCATCGGTTCATCGGCAAAACGGGCGTCCGTTGCTGACGAAGTGCCCACCTCTGCCAATTACACTTTATCCCTAAAATTTCTTAAAATTAATAACAGTTTTATATTCTTCTAATTCATAATTTCTTCTAATTCATAATTGTAACAAGGCTACAAGCGGGCGCTTGATTACCGATATCAGCTGCTGTTGCAAGTATTGATACCTTGATATAAGCGTGGTATAGGCATGATCGATCCCTAATATACTTGAATGATATTCTGAATTCGCTCCCATTTTCCAGGAATTGAATTTAAAAATCTAAAATGTTATGTACAGTATACAAAAAGGCAATTTTTCTCAAATTTGGATTGAATAGTAACTTATAAGAGCGTATTGATGTTACATTGTCTGTATTGTGGCATGTGATTGGCAAATGTCAGCATGAGGCTTTAGGACACCAATTTCATAGCGTCACTATTCTGTCTCCATTCCATCCACCTCCTGAATGTTCACCATGGTGACAGTCAATTTAAACTGAACGATGCTCCCGAGTGCATGATTACACAGAGGCAGGAATGCAACAATGGTGTGCTGATTTGTGAAATCAGATGCACTTTGACTTTTATCCTTTGATTAACACTCTGTGTCATCTTGTCTCTATAATTACCTCTGATTTGAAATAAAATAGGCTTCACTTACACTCAGAATAAAGCATATCAGAAGGTGGTAGTTTCTGTGTTAATAAAGTATGCGCCTTTAAGAAGTGGTCTCTGGTAAGGTGGGATCGGCAGTTGGCGAATGAGTGTGAGTGTATGACTGCCATCTGTATTCAGTGCAGTAAATATAGGGAGGGAGGGTAGAGGTCACAGCTTGTAACCTTTTACAAGCCCATTTAACTTTGGAGGCCATTAAAATAAATACTATTAAAAGGGAGGGGTTCACGTTGAAAATTGAAAGGACAAAATAAAACAAAAGGAGCCTAATTTTTAGCGGGTTTTATCTGGTGATCCATTTTGTCAACACTGCTCTACTAAAGGGAATCTTAAGGAAGATAACACAAGCGTGTGGGAGATGGGGAGTGAGGGATGGGGCTGTGAGTGGGACATAGTGATGTGACTCAGCTTGTGTCTTTACTGTTTTTCGGGAGGCCTGACAACAACACCATGAAAACGGTCAGGGTTCTAATTAAGCTACGTGTTATGGTAATATTGTATTACTATTTTAATTATTACATAAAATAAGTCAAGGTAACTGTAAAATGAACATATCAAAGAAGAGAATGAAAGATACCATACATTTTCATAACTTTTACATAAATTAGCAGCAATGTTTCTGTAATTATAAGCTTTCAAATGTGGTATTTTAACACATGGAGCAACAACACATACAAAGCATGCAATTCAGGGGGAATAATGATTACAGGAGCTTAAAGAGAGACATTCTCTGCCTCTTGTAGCTGTTAATTACACTGCAAGTCGCTCTCAGTGCTGAATGGCATGATTATGCAACTGTAAGTTTGGATTTATACATACATATTTGTATGGGAAAATGTCATATTTGAATATGTAGGTCTTAAATGAATGTCTGAAATAAAACAGTCATTTTGGGGGGAAGGAAATGTTGCAGATTAAAGTAAATTGATGACCACTGAAGAGTTGATTATTCATACTGGTGTCATTCTGGAAAAAAAAAAAAGTGTTATCTAACATCCCTGATAAGTAAATGGATGTCTGGTTCCTAAATGAAAGACTTGCCCAGCACGCGGTTGCTTTGATTCCTGCGTAATCAGATGCAATTACACGACACGGAGACCGGGTTTCTACCAAGCATTTGAATGCATAAAGGCCCCCCCCCCCTCCGTTTTTCTTCTCTTGATATTATCCTACACCGCGTGAACAAAAGGAACACAGAAAGCAGCTTTTCAATGACCTTGCCCACATCTTCGTCAGAGGAAAAATTCCAGTAAGGCCTTACTGTTGCCATGGTGGATGACATTAAAGCATTTAAATGCTACGCAAAGTAGGACACATTTGTTACGCTATTTAGAAAACAGGCCAAGATACTGTGACTGGAGTTAGACCACAAATTGTTGAGTACCACTATGGACTTTTGTTACAGTACTTCAGTAAATTTTTCAGGTAACTTTAACTATACACAAGCATTTCATTTTCTGATGTTTACCTGTCTTTTCGTCAGTTTAAAGATTTAACTATTTTGTGCGTAGATTTTCTTCACAGTCCACCTAGTTATCAAAACGGTTATTGATATACATGCTCTTCAATCACCAACAAGTACATTTAGTCAAGGTACGACTGCTAAGGAGAGCCTTTCCGTCTGGCGTGGGAAGTGTAATTGCACATTCACGGCACCAGGTGATGCCTTGGTGCTCTCATTGGCAAGGTCAGTGCGTTAGTTTTAAACTTTTTGAATTGCTGTCAACAAGCCTCTCAACAGACATGTTGGAATAGATTTTACTTTTAAGATATTGCTGTTATTACGTTTTTTTTTCTGTTGGTCACAGATTTTTCTAATTCAAGGTTTGACATTTTTTTTCAGACACTGACGCGTTTTTTTTTCATTCAAACCTGTAACTTGTACAAACCCTGTAAAAAGTAACATTATTTGTTGAAAGTTGAATTATTTTGCTTTTTTATTGTTAATGTTGAGAAGCAGTTAATTTCCAGTATAATGATACAATTTTTATCTAGAACTCATTAATAGTCACCGCGGCGAGTGGTGGAGACAAATGTTTTTGTTAGGGGGGGCTTAGCAAAAATAATTGAGAAGCACTGGCTTAGGGGCACAACGAACGTCTCTAGTGTGCGGTCATCTGTGTGAAGTATGATAACACTGAACAGGGAAATGTGTGTGTGCCATGGCCGTTCCAGTTCAGGGTTCTTGTGCACACGTCACATGGCCCCACTGGACCGCAGCCAAAATATTTTGCTTACTTAACTCAAGGGCGGATAAATGTCACCATGGCTGAACAAACACAATGATCCACAATGAGCATTCCCGCTGTTAGGATAAATCGTCTTCGGACGTCAGAGGGGGGGAAATCCAACACCGGCAATTTGCCCATCGACCTACCCCGGCTCAGCCTGGTGAAGTAATAATGACGCGCGGAGCAGATGAAGCCAGCGCTGTGGTGACGCGCAAGCATGGCCTTCCGTACGACCGGGCACATCAGGAACACTGAATCGCCATGGTTACACACGCCGTGTAATATAATCAGAGGGTGAGTGACGTCGGATGCTACCATCTAGCTGACGCTCAGGACCATGGCCGCGTGTACTCAAGGGATTTTACTGAAGTAAATATCCCTTACAAGCTTTGTAGAACATACTTGGAGAAAAATGCAAATAATCGAAGAAAATTCTGCGATTAATTAATTAAAACATGTTTATCACTTGACAGCACTAGAAAAAGGACATATCAGATTAATCAGATAAGAGCCTTGTCTCAAGACCATTAATTAAGACTGGACAAAATACATTTTTATAGAGAGGACTACAGAGTGACTATTTGAATGTTCCTTTAAAAACAGAAGGTATTAAGTCTGTATGAATTTTGTGCATTTTTATTCAAAAAAAAATATTAATAAGCCCTCATTGGAATAAACAGCTATAATTGATAGAAGGATCATTTTTTTAGTGAAATAAATTACTAACTTGATGTCTCTATAAAATGACAAGTCCTTGTCAATCTATGGGGATTTTTGAAAATTTGAAAAGAAAAAAAAAATCATTGTAATAGGCAGAAAATATTACATTATATTGATACCCCCCCCCCCCCCAAAAAAAAAAGGACTGATGGGGGGGTTGTTAAAAAAAAAAACTTCATTTGGTAGCATATATGACAGTGACTGTAGTTTCTGAGGATGTTTAATATTTTGAAAATAGAATTATTAAATAAGGTAAAAAAAAAATCTGCCAGATATGCGATGTGAATAAAATGAGCATCTCGTGATTTTTTTTTTTTTTAAACGAAAGATGCCTTAATTAAAATACTATTTAGAGAAATTAGGTAGGAGCCTAATCTTGTAAAGTTCATGTGATTTTGTAACTCCCAGAACAAATCAACTCTAATTTGGAAAATTCATGTCATTTGGGATTGCCTAGAATGTGTGGTGAACATGGCATGCATAAATAAAAATCTGCTTCTGAATTGCAGTACATTATACTATTTCAATGGAGAAAAAAATGATTGTAACAGGACTCAACAGTTTTTTGTTATTTACTATATCCGAGTGTGGTTGGAAAACCCAGCTAGTGACATTACATCGTTCGACATTTTGTCTAATTTCCAACTGCATTCATTATACTGAATATGTTGGCTGGAAACAATATCCACCAAAGAATGGACACATCTGATTCAGCAGTGGCGGTGAGTGTAATAAAACTTACACGATGGATCTTCAACTTTTGAAACAAGGTGGCTCGCAGTATACACAAAATGATATATTTCCTGAAAGAAGAACAAAAGTCTGAAAGGATCCATGATTACAAATTAGTCCAATTGGCTTTTATCTGCTATAAAAAAAAAAAATGAGCAAACCAATGGGTGTCGTGAAAAATCTAAAGATAGACATGCAGAGGTGGATTCCTGTCATCTCCATCAGAGTCAATTCTGCAACTATAGGTCGTCTTGACTTAATCCGGCTCCTTGCAAATTCCCAATGGACAGTAGCAGTGCCATTCTAAAGAGCGTTGTATTCCACACACTTGGAAGGATCTGTCGTGAAGTGTTTTTGGCAGATGGTCATCAGCCTCTTTAGTCCCTGCGCAGCAGGAAGGAACTTGCGTCATTTGGCAAGTGGTGAAAGAAATGGAAATGTCTGCTGTTGCATTCAAGGCTAAAAGACATTCATTTGAGTTACATAAGCAATATTTTACACACATTCTGAATGGAGATACTTAGCACATCTGTCGCTCACTTTGGAATTTGGTTTTGGGATTTGAGTTTGGACTCTGAGCGTCCTTATGGGGTTTGCTCACCTGAATATACTTCCTCTGCGTTTCATCGTTAAGGACGTGGGCAACGTGCTTGGAGAAGATCTTCTCTCTGCCCGTACGGGCGTGGATACCCACCATGGTCACGCCGATGGGCCATGGTGCATTTCCGATGGCCATCTGGAGATACGCATCATTTGCCTTGACGTATTCTCTCTCCAGCATGAATTTGATGATGTCGGTGATGGACTCTTTGATATCAGCTGGTAAACTCTGAAATCATCCCCAAAAATACATTGGACATGAATGTTAGGACACCATTACAGATTAATACTGAGAATTGTCAAAATCGTAGATATTTATGCAAATAAGTAATTAAAGGCTGGCTTTCAACTGTGTGGCTTGAACTTGATGTCACTCACTTACACACACTAAAAACATACAATACAGAGTACAACATAAATGAAGCATACACATGGTAAATATGACACCCATTCAATTACCAGTAACAGAAACACATACAGTATGACAAGAATTAATTAAAACTTCAATAATCGCACAACACAATGCATTCTCTGAACCAAAAAGTTTTTTTTTTTTTTTTTAACAATATAATATAATGACTGTTCTTGCGATTGGCAGGGTGTCCCCCCCGCCTACTGCCCGAAGACTGCTGGGATAGGCACCAGCTAGCCAGCGACCTTAGTGAGGACAAGCGGCTTCAGATAATGGATGGATGGATAGATATTGACTGTTGGTACCTGCCTTTCTCAAGGAATTATTATATAAGTTACACATTGAAATGTATTGGGAGGAAAAACGTTATTATACTCATTATCATTTCAAAAAATAATTAGTGATTTAATCTGTAGTCTGTATATTTTCTGTCAAAAATCTGCACTGGCCTGGGAAAGAAAAAAAAAAAATCACTAGAGTAGAAACTCCCTGTCAGTGCCACAACCAAAAAGCCAAACCTGAAAGACCAGTCGTATTACCTTCTTCCTAAGCTTCCTGAAAAGAGGTTTGAGGTACGATTCGGTCTGTGAGTGGGTGGCGCTGGCCAGCTTCCCCTGAACACTGCGCTTCACATGATCCTCACGACTGTTCAGATCTTTGGCCCAAACACCGAGAAGGAACTGGAGCGTGGACAGAAATGGCAATCAAGTCAATTGACAGAGATAAATTCAAGTATTGTGATTAGCCTTAGTTGTCTCACACTAAGGAACTTGTCGATGACATCCTGGTCTCCATCGTCATCTCCTCTGCCCAGAGTTTTGCCAAGAGCCTGTATGGGTGGCAAATATGCACCATGAATATTGAGTGTGGAGCACTGACAACAAATCGCACATTGAGATTTTCCCACTGAACTTCGTGTTCATTGTGTCAGATGTTAAGCTGTCAAGAAATGCGTAATAGGCAAGCTCCCTCTTTTCTTAAGATTTAACTACAAGCAGGCCATGTTCATGCAAACAGTCAAATATGTGTGCTTGCTGACCCTGTACACGATGACATTTTTGGGCAAATGTTAGCATTTAATTAGTACATGGTATATACCTTCACTTAGCAACATGATTCCATTAGCAAGCTGACTGGCCACTCTTCAAAAAATGTATTTCAAAATTATGAAATGTTTTTATATCAGATGATACTTCCAGAGAAGTGCCACCCCCCATGTAATATAATTTAATGACAACTAGACCTACGATTATATTTAAAACATACTGTTGGTTGTTAAGAACACATTTATTTGCAAGTTTTTTAAATTTCATTTAATTTATCATCATGTATTATTTTTTTTAATGAAATATGGCCTAAATCTTACACAGAGTCCCTTAAAAGAAGTCCTTCTGGAAGTTGATCTGAAAGTTGATTTATATTGCTGTTTTTCTTTTGTTACTGTTATAAAGGATAGTTTTAAGTATAATTTCACAACTTTCATAGATGATAAGCTTAACTAAAGTCAGCGCGCTGCGAAAGGTTTTTTTACAAAAATGGAGAATTTCAGCGATGTACACAAGATAATGTCAAATAATATCAAGATGATCGTAAATTCTGGATATACTGTACATGATTAAAAATTCACGAGCCTCAAAAAATTTGATGTGGACGGGAATAACATGTTAAAAAAGTGATTTTAGGATAATTTAATCACTTACGCACATTGTAGTGAGCGGAGCAGTGTATACAACATGTACAAAACCACATACATAAATGTGTAAAATGAAACAAACACCCCCTCCGGGGGCCGTCACCTTATCGCGGTGGAGGGATTTGTGCAGCATACCTCCAGTTCTTCAATAGTGGTGTTTTCTTCGTGCACTTTGAGGTCGTGCTGCGTGTCAAGTTCTCCCGATTCTGTCCCGCCGACAATTTCGTTCAGGTACTGCTGATCGATCTTGTCCATGGCCGCCTTCAGGTCATTTCTCAATCCCTACGCCACACACACAGTGGATGTTCGCGGCATGAACAACATGATAAACACAGCCTCTAATTCTTTGAGCAGCTGTGCTATAAGCGTGGTGAAGGTACAGTCGTATTAAGTACAAAACATGGATGTTTGTAAAATGTCATTCAGAATCAAAATGGTATCTTGACTTACAAGTTACATTATATGTGACCAAGGTCACAAATCAAATACTTAATCAATTGTATGCATTGAAATAAATGGAAATACTTTTAATCCGTTCAAGCCTCCCATACTACAACATGTTTTGTTTTTTTCCCCAAGCGTTCAGTAAAGGCTGAAAGTGCGTCAGCATCCGTGGTTCTTTCAGCCCAGAAGCAACTGCAATAAATTATTTTAATTGCTTGCACTATTTCTAATTGCTATAATTACTTTCATTCTTTGTATTACTGCTAAACTTTATTCCTTGTGCAGCTCATTTTAAATAACACTGTTTCATACTTTTCACTTTTGTACTTATACTTTATTCTTTGTCAGATATACTACCTTTATTCATTTTCACTCAATCCTCTTTTGTTCATTTATTTTAACTCATTATTTTATTAAGTTAATTTATCAAAAAAATACATTGAAAATAAATCATTTTATTATTTAAAAATGGACATTTATGTCAGCAAACTACACACCAAAGTACCGAAAATTGCTACATTGAGTACCACTATCGATTCCAATGTAGCCGCAATTGGTTCTGCACCAGTTCCAATGTGAAAAATACTCATCTATACCTGTGATGCTTTATTCTCTTAAATGGTCTTCCATGCTGTTTGTATTGCTGATTGTATACCATCATATCATGTGGTTAATGTTGTCCATTCGCAATCATTGCAGCGTGAAGAGGGATTCTCCATCTGTGATCCATTCGGAATGTTTATTTCCTTTTTCCCCTCTCAGATAGTTTTCTCTCAGGGTTTCTGTTCCCATGTTGTTTTTCTGATGAAATGGTAGTTTTTGGATGGTTATCTCATAAAATACAAAGACTTTTGTTGCTGGTAGTAGTTTGAAAATCATTATATAGTGTTATTATTTCCCTTTTACACAACATTCCAACATAATTGGAATTGGGGTTGTAAGTTGGGACACTCATAGGTCAAAGTATGACTGTGTTATAATTGTATTCCGCTCCGAAGTATGTGAAAGCATACCTTGTTTACTTCTGGAGTCAGTATCTCAATCTTACGGAGTCTCTGGAAGGCGTCGTAGTCGGACTCACCGAACAGTCGGATTGGCTCCCCGCGTTCTCTCAACCGGCGGATGACCTAGGCACCCAGGCGGATGCAAAAGACACATTTGAGGATCAGTCTCAATTAGAACCTGCTAATGTTTTGAAGCTTAGCTTCATTTGATTATGAAGACATGATGCGTACATCTGCCAGGTTGAACTGTGTCTTTCTGTGGCTGAAAATAGCACAGAAAAGTCTACACCCTGACATCCATTACTAAGAAAACATGCACTTATTACTCATTGTACTTATTACGTGCAGTGAAATGGACCGAGATGAACTCACCTCCTGTCGTGACAGTGTCATGGGCAGCTTCTCTTCTGTCAGCTCCAACTCCAATACAGGATTAGTGGAGGTGGATGCTTCATTATCTTCCTTTTTGTCAACCTTCAAACAAAAAAGGTTGAGACACACATTTTAATTTGAGAATTGAGGAATTATTTTTTTTAATAGTAAATATAGATTTAAGTAATTTGAGGCAGAAAGAACTTTTGGATTCTAGGATTGATGATGATGATATGCAGATGAGATCCAGATTTCCATGCATATATGAGCTACAACTCCTCAGGGGGGGAAAAAAAACTCTTGTGTGTCCTCCTATTTACAGGAAATGGCTTCTATCTTTGGTATTATTTTTAAAAAAATTATGAAGTTCATCATGCTTTCATTGACACATGCATCACCGATCTTTAAGCCAGTTAACATTTTCAACCAATGCACTCAGGTAGAAAATAAAGCCTTCCAAAAATGTCCCCTTTACCACTGGCTACCCTGTTTTTTGACAGCTTGTTATGTCCTGTGTCTAACTTGGTGATGCCGGATGCTTTTGTCAGAGGTTCAACCAGGAATTTACCGCCATCGGTCTGACTGACTGAAGTAACCGGCGGCTGCCTCTGGAGTCCCACAGGCCATAAAGGCCGGAAATGACTACTCCTTCAGCTTGATGGCCTCCCTTACTGCTTGTGGAATTGCCACGACAGGCACCGACCACCTTGCGTCCACAACTCTGATCAGCCGCCTGGATAATGGAGGCGCAGAACATGATCCACTCGGACTAAATATCCTACGGGATGTGGGCAAAATTCTGCCGGAAGTGGGAGTTGAAACGCCGTCTCACTGGCGACTCTACTCGACATTCCTTGCAGTACAGGTACTGAGACGGGGGTCAAAAACCACGCCCAAAGTTTTGTGTTGAAATTATTTGTAGCAATTGTGCCAATTTCATCAGGCATCTAATTATCTGAAATGGACAGGTGGATTAATGTCGTGATACACCAATTCCCGTGGAAGCCAGTGTGAAAGGTATTTAAGAGTTTTCAGATAAATCATTACAACCACAAGCTCAACATGAAAAGCAACAAAAATAAGCTGTAAATAAAAGAAGTGCAACAAAATTTAATACCCCTAAAATTTGTATAAAAATACATCCAATGTCAAATCAGTCTCCATGCGAAAAAGCAAACTAAAAATGTGTCCTTGATTTAGCAATGTAGCTTCTGTTCCTTGTTAACTTTTAATAATTCTATGAAAAACATTCAGGGAAAACAGGGAGCAGGCAAAATTACACAATTGATCACAAAAGCTCACGGAGACCAGAATCAGTCATTGCAGGTTTCAAAAGGTACCAAGGAAGTAGAAGCGGGACACAATATGCATTTAAAAAAAGAAAATGAAAAATCATTTTTAAATCATGCGTCCTGTCAGCTACTTCCCCTGTGCAGACCATACCTGGCTGTCAGGAGTCTCTCTCTGAACCTACAGATGTTGGTAGCAAATTGAGGAGAAACAGCACAGTGAAGACAAATACAAACTAAAAGGCACACCTGGGTGTGTCAACTTCCTGGTGTGTGAGTGTGTTATGTATAAAACAATACACCTGAATTGTGGTTTAGAAACATAAATACATTAAAAAAAAATAACTGAACAGACATGAGATGTGACTATGTTCAACTACAGTCAACAATCCACCTTATAGCCGCATCTACGGAAGTAATCCTCCTGCTCCTTGCGCGCAAGATCAGCTCTTTTGAAGAATTTCTTAGAACCCTGGGAATAAGAAAGGACCATTGTGAGTCATTTCTGATGCTGAGGCAACATGCTAATGGCACATTTCATGAGATGCAGATAAACACACTAATGAATGTTAGAAAAATAGATGAAAAGATATTTTTTAAAAAACAATATACATATGTAAAGATGTATATAATATAAACAAATTATACAGTAAATATATAAATGTGCATATCATTATCGTAGTTACACAGTGATAACTTGCTTTTTAAAAAAAATGTAACGTCGATGGGTAGTAGTGGGTTTGCTGAAGAGTTGCCTTCAATTTGTAACATTTTGACTATTCAGAGTTAACAATTATCATTTAAGGTGTACAAGTAAAGTTGTCCTAAAGATTGGACAAATGTTTCTAGAACGGCCACGGTTAAACATTTTGGTTACGCTTAGCATTAGCAAATATGCTAACTCACGTCAACGAGTTGCTTTTCTTCGATGAGTTTCCTCTTCCTGTCGATCTCTGCTTTAAGAATATCCATCCCGAGTACAGAAAAGAAATCGATGTTTGTTTTATTGTTTAAACAAACACCTCTATCAAAAAACGTCCGTCAAATAAAAACACATCTGCACAACAGGAAGTAAAACGGAACAGAGCAGCGTTGTCGGTCGAAAATTCGAGTAATTATTTCAAAATAAAAGCATAAAGGGGGCCTCAAATTTGTTTTTAGAGAATAGTATTTTTTACGTATATGGTAAGCGTCAAAAAGAAATAGGCAAACATGAAAATTAAACAGATTTAACGCACGTCATATTTGTTGACCACAATTGCACAATCTATGGCGGGCACTAGGACTATGTCTCTCAACCAGTAGGCTTGTTGCAATGAACCTTTGATGATGCTTTGAACCTGTTGGCTTTTTCTTCCAAAAATTGGGGGGCAGTTTTCATTTCGGGATCTAGCGCAAATGATAATAAGGGCAGTTTTGGATTTTAAAGATGTACTGTGTTTCCTAGGTGTATGCATTCTGTGACAATGCCACCCTGGCTAACTCTTTGCCATATAGAAAAAGGAAGAGAGGGCTTAACGACAACACGAAAGGACTTGACCAGAACATCTTTGGTGCAGTTAAAGATACATTGAAGACAAACGGCCAAAAGTCTCGATGAGTTTCATGCTGGAAGAAGACCTGCATGATTTCCCCTCATATGTATGTGCTGTTTTTACAGAGAAATCCTGCTGTGAGCACAAAATAGAGAAGCTGCCTGGTCCACGAGATAGGGTTCAGATCCTTCAGGATCAAATCAAACTTGCCAGGCGAAGGCTAAAAAGAGGTACTGTATAGAGCACTTCAGTTGTGTATTGTTATATTGGCTTGTAAAAGTTTGGGCAATGAAAAATCACTTACAATGCTGTCTAATATGTTTTTGTTTTTTTTTCATACCACAGGTGCTGCAGAAGTCCCAAATAGACCTCCATCAAGTATGGTTGACATTAAACGTACTGTATGTACAATTTGATAGAAATTTGTGTTCCTAGAATGAGACACCAACACGTCAACAAGGATGGGAAGAACTTTCTCGGAAATGACCAGTTCTGGACCATGATCGACTGTTTGCATTTCTGTACTTTAACTGCCTTTTTGTATTTTACTCCAGTTTCACCTACCGCAATTGTCAAAGTTCCAACTCCAGACCGTGTCTTTTTTTTTTGTTACAGATTATGTCATGCTGCATCCGTTTTCAGCAAAAAGAAATATGAGGGCGTTCGTTAGTTGTTGTTTTTTTTTTGTAAACGGCAGAGATTCTCAAACCTTCTAGAGTCATGGATCCCTTTTGGAAAGCAAATTTTCCAAGAACCCTTACTGCAAATGTTTGCGTAAAAAACAAAAATCACTTAAACCAAACATAAGTGCCCTTTTTATTTATCACGTGGTTCAATTTGACAACAAGTATATATCTTACTTTTCAGCTGTACTGTACTGAAGTTTAGAAGCTAAAATTTGCAAATTGCACTCTTCCTTAGAACAAACCAGGTCAATTTCCCCCCAAATGGTTGCTGCCAATTATTTAGTCAAAAACAGCATTATAAAATAAAATGGTGTTTTGGCTTTGCTGGCTTCATTGCCTTGTTAGCGAGCAATTCAAAATTATTAATTAAAATGTATTAAACTGGTTGTATTGATTGCTCTATTGAAAAGTCACAAATACTTTCTCAATTTAATATTAAATAAAATCAAATTAACACAGATAAATATTTCATTAATAACCAAAAAGAATTCACTGACCCCTGCAGTCAGCCCGTGGACCCCACTCCAAGAAACCCCCGGTTTAAGGAATACTGTATTTTGATTTAAGAAGCAAAAGACAAAATGCACTGGAGGATGGCTACTGGCAAGGCAAGTAGACTTCTTGCCTGAAGTTAAGATGCATTGTGTTTTTGATCATTTTAATATGTTGGCCTGCATCCATTGAGTTTAATCAAAATGTAAATATCATGCACATTTGCAGCCCTGTTTTCAATTTTCTAATTCAGACATTGGACTTACGCCACATCAGTTCGATTGGTGTCGACATTTGTATAGCTGTATTTCATAGCAATATGCGCCACGAAGTGTCAATCAACATTGAGTCTTGTTTTGTGTTTTTGTTCGTTATTTATGGAGCAGTGCAGGCAAATGAACATGCTTGGTTCTGAAAACATGTTATGATTACTTATGATCAAAATGTTTATATCTGAAATGCTGGGTGTTAAATTGGAGGGAAACATCAAATTAAAGGTACATTCCATTGTCGAGATTCAGTTGCCAGACTCGGAGACTTGTTAAAGGGGATGTTGAAGCAGCCGCAATACAGGCAAAGGACCCATGGCGATCGCAATCGTTTCCTATTTTTATTTTAGTGCAAATATTTTCTCC